>NW_027142355.1:5372668-5727142 GCF_026170545.1 Melanerpes formicivorus
CTCCAACTCCCTCAGCCTGTCCCTCATAGTAGAGCTGCTCCAATATTCTGATAATTTTTATGGCCCTCCTCTGGACATCTTCAGCATTAGTGCAATCTCTCTTTGTTCTGTGGATGCTTTTTTAGTTTTTGCTGTTTCTAGTGGATATTTACAGGGCTGGCCACAAGCATGGTCTGTTCAGAACTGGTAACCACGCTACAAAGCAGAGAAGTTAATTCCACCAACCCAAAAACTTTCAAACATCACACTTGGTTATGTTATGTTATGTCATAATATAGAGTATAGAGTATAGAGTATAGAGTATAGAGTATAGAGAAGGAAGAGAGAGAAGAGAAGAGAAGAGAGAGAAGAGAAGAGAGAGAAGAGAAGAGAAGAGAAGAGAAGAGAAGAGAAGAGAAGAGAAGAGAAGAGAAGAGAAGAGAAGAGAAGAGAAGAGAAGAGAAGAGAAGAGAAGAGAAGAGAATTAACCAGGTTGGAAAAGACCTTTGAGATCATCGAGTCCAACCTATCACCCAACACTACCTAATCAACTAAAACACGGCACCAAGCACCCCATCCAGTCTCTTTCTAAACACCTCCAGGGATGGTGACTCCACCACCTCCCTGGGCAGCACATTCCAATGGCCAGTCACTCTTTCTATGAAGAACTTCTTCCTAACATCCACCCTAAACTTCCCCTGGTGCAGCTTGAGACTGTGTCCTCTTGTATTGAGATCTTGTGTTAAATAATCCTAGTTAGAAGCAAAGGAGACAGACATTAGCCTTTGGGATTCAGGAAAAGACAGGCAATTCAATCAATAAAGGAAGTTTTATGATGTGAATAAAGGTAAGAGTGAAACGTGATCCATGCTTCAACAAGAATTTTCAGGCTTTTCTGGGAGATTTAAGAAGTTTTTTACAAGTCCCTTGTGGGGGGACGGGCAGCAGAATGAACCTCTCTCATTTATTGGATGAACAGTGGATAACACTCTGTGTAATGAAATGAAGCAGCCTGAACTACATGTGAACATGGCTAATGAGAGCAAATGCAGCAGGAAAACTGGCACTGGTTAGGCCATTCCTTTAGTACTGTGTCCAGTTCTGGGCCCCTCAGTTTAAGTAGGGCATTGAGACACTTGAACATGTCCAGAGAAGGGCAACGAGGCTGGGGAGAGGCCTCAAGCACAAGCCCTATGAGGAGAGGCTGAGGGAGCTGGAGTTGCTTAGCCTGGAGAAGAGGAGGCTCAGAGGAGACCTTATTGCTGTCTACAACTACCTGAAGGGGGGTTGTAGCCAGGAAGGGGTTGGTCTCTTCTCCCAGGCAACCAGCACCAGGACAAGAGGACACAGTCTCAAGCTGCACCAGGGGAAGTTGAGGCTCAAGGTGAGGAGAAAGTTCTTCACTGAGAGAGTTGTTAGCTGTAGGAATATGCTGCCCAGGGATGTGGTGGAGTCACCATCCCTGGAGGTGATCAAGAGGGGACTGGACATGGCACTTGGTGCCATGGTCTAGTAGTCATGAGGTGTTGGATGACAGGTTGGACTCGGTGAACTTTGAGGTCTTTTCCAACCTTGTTGATTGTATGATTCTGTGAGATGGCCTGAGTGCTGTGAAGCAGAGTCAAAAAGAAGAGATTGCAGGACACATACAGCAACAAAAATACAACCTCTGCATTTCCGTAGAGCACTGTATCTGTTCAGCATTTTGAGGGTCTGTGGATCACAGGGGAGAGTTTGGCAGAATACTGATAGTCAAAACCTGGATATGTCTTCCATAGAGATTGCAAAAAAATCAAACAAAATGGAGGGGAGGAGGAGTTCCATTTTTGCAATATTTTTAATCACAGAATCACCAAGGTTGGAAGACACCCCAAAGATCATCAATCTTCCTTTTTTCACTGCATGAAAAGATACTTAAAACTATTGGTACATGTGTCATGAACTACTCTTTCTCCACCAACAGTCCAGTTCTTAGGGGCCTCCCTAGGATTTCTCAGTAGCTGGAACATGTCCAGAGAAGGGCCACGAGGATGAGCTCCTCTGCCATGGAGACAGACTGAAAGAGTTGGGGGATGGTCAGTCAGGAGAGAAGAAGGCTCCCAGGAGAACTT
This sequence comes from Melanerpes formicivorus, assembly GCF_026170545.1. Taxonomy (NCBI): domain Eukaryota; kingdom Metazoa; phylum Chordata; class Aves; order Piciformes; family Picidae; genus Melanerpes; species Melanerpes formicivorus. Next base: position 5,374,759 of record NW_027142355.1, read on the forward strand.
CTTGTGGTCTTCCAGTATCTGAAGGGGGCTGCAAAAAAGATGGAGAGGGACTTTTTAGGGAGTCAGGGAGTGATAGGACTTGGGGGGGATGGAGCAAAACTAGAAATGGGTAGATTCAGATTGGACATCAGGAAGAAGTTCTTCCCCATGAGGGTGGTGAGACACTGGAACAGGTTGCCCAGGGAAGTGGTGGAAGCCTCATCCCTCGAGGTTTTTGAGGCCAGGCTGGATGCGGCTCTGAGCAACCTGATGTACCATGAAGTGTCCCTGCCCTGTGGCAGGGAGGCGGGGGGGTGGAACTGGATGATCCTTGAGCTCCCTTCCACACCTGACATTCCATGTTTCTATGAATCAAAGAGCATTTGGGGGGAAAACACAGAAACCCCAGCTCCCTCAGCCCCTCTGCATAGGGCTTGTGTTCCAAACCCCTCCCCAGCTTTGTTGCCTTTCTCTGGACACATTCTAGCAATCAACATCTTTCCTTAATTGAGGGGCCCAGAACTGGACACAGGAGTCAAGGTGTGGCCTAACCAGTGCTGAGTACAGGGCACAATGACCTCCCTGCTCCTGCTGGCCACACTGTTCCCGATGCAGGACAGTATGACATTGGTCTTCTTGGCCACCTGGGCACAACTGCTGGCGCACTACATGATCTCTGGAGGTCCTTTCCAACCCCTAACATCCTGTGAGCCTGTAATCTCAGCTATTCTACAATATCATCCTGCTGCCTTCTGTACCACAAATGATTGGGGTGCAATGACTTCGCTTGCTTTACTTTCTGACAGCTGAGATTTTATTTTTTCCCCACTAGAACATTTTATTTGGCATTCCTGAAAGAAAGCAGAGACACTACCTGTGGTTGCAACCATAAGGACATCTTGTCAACAAAATAATTTTAACCAATGTTCAGAAGGAAGCTATTTATTTATCTGCACCTGTTAGTGAGGGTAATGCCTGTTCCATGGCTGATGCTAATGCTACAGCTGTAGCCCACCCAGCAATTTGTTGACTCTGAAATCCTCCTGTTTTTCAGTGCTCACCCTGCAATGTAGTAGTCCAGAGTATGCTGTGTATTTTTATTACCAACACAGACTACATGTGTCCAAGACTGAGACATTCTTTAATTCCTTCAGCTAGTTTTCACACTGCATCTGGGTACTATGTGCATTGGTTTCCATTCTGAAAAGTCCAAGATTTATAGAATAACAGAATCATACAATTGTTAGGGTTTGGAAGGCATCTCAAGGGTCATCCAGTTCCAACCCCGCTGCCAGGGGCAGAGACACCTCACACTACAGCAGGTTGCTCACAGCCACATCCAGCCTGGCTGCAAAAACCCCCAGGGATGAGGCTGCCACCACCTCCCTGGGCAACCTGTTCTAGTGTCTCACCACCCTCATGGGGAAGAACTCCTGCTTAATATCCAATCTGAATCTACCCATTTCTAATTTTTTTCCATTTCCCCCAGTCCTATCACTCCCTGACACCCTCAAAAGTCCCTCCACAGCTTTCTTGTAGGCCTCCTTAAGACACTGGAAGGCCACAATTAGGTCTCCTGGGAGCCTTCTCTTCTCCAGACTGAACAGTCCCAACTCTCTCAATCTGTCCTCATAGCAAAGCAGCTCCAGGACTGCTCATCCTCGTGGCCCTTCTCTGGACACCTTCCAGCCCCTCCAGATCCTTCCTGTAATAGGGGCTCCAGAACTGGACACAGTACTCCAGCTGTGGTCTCAGCAGAGTGAGCAGAAGGGGAGAATCACCTCCCTGCCCCTGCTGGCCACACTTCTCTTGCTGCAGCCCAGGCTCTGGTTGGCTTTCTGGGAAGCAAGTGCACACTGTGGGCTCATGTTGAGCTTCTCATCCACCAGCACCCCCAAGGCCTTTTCATCATGGCTGCTCTCAAGCCAGTCCCTGCCCAGCCTATATCACTCCTGAAAACACTAAAAAATTGTATGAAGCACCACTTCTTAGAAACAAAGAAAGAGGACAAAACCAAAGCAAAACCAAACCAAACCAAACAAAGCCCCAACAAAACCAACTAAAACCCTAAACTAACAAAACAAAACTAAACAAAAATCACAACAAAATCAAAGAAAAACTACAAACAAAGAAACAAAAAATCCCCAAACCCTTCAAAATCCAAACTTTCTTTTAGTTCTGGAAGACGGCAGTGGTATTTTATTATTATTGTTTCACATACTTCTGGCTACATTTTTATCACCTGTACTAAACAAAAACCCATTTCTTTCAGTTAGGAAGCATATTAAAGTTCTCTCCATAATGCAGCCAATGCAGAGGTCTCTTCAAACCTGGCATCTGTAGACCAGTGAGATCTTCCAGCCTGCCTTGACCTGAATTTATCAGGTGACATAGGCTGAGATTTGCATAATCTCTTTATTTTACTGCAAATGATTCTCAATTACACTGCAGCAAAAGTTTTAAGTTTCAACTCAAAAATATATTATAAAGTGTTTGTTACATAATTTCTCTGCCCTAGTGAGACCTCACACAGGGCCTACAAGGATGCTGAAGGGACTGGAGCACTGCCTTGTGAGGAGAGGCTGAGAGCCCTGGGGCTGTTTAGGTCTGGAGAGGAGAAGGCTGAGAGGGGATCTAATAAATGTTTATCAATATCTGAGGGCTGGGGGTCAAGAGGGAGGGGACAGGCTCTGCTCACTTGCACCCTGTGATAGGACAAGGGGCAATAGAAACTCCAGCACAGGAGGTTCCACCTCAACGTGAGGAGGAACTTCTTCACTGTGAGGATCAAAGAGCACTGGAACAGGCTGCCCAGAGAGGTTGTGAAGTCTCCTTCTCTGGAGACTTTCCAGCCCTGCCTGGACGTGTTCCTATGTGACCTGCACTAGTGAGACCTCACCTGGAATATTGCATCCAGTGCTGGGCTCCCCCAGTTCAAGAGCAACAGGGATCTGCTGGAGAGAGTTCAGTGGAGGTTTACGAGGGAGCTGGGGATGTTTCAGCCTGGAGAACAGGAGGCTCCAGGGAGACCTAAGAGCAGCCTGCCAGTACTGAAGAGGGCCACAGGAAGGATGGAGAGAGACTGTTTGCAAAGGCCTGCAGGACAGGATGAGGAGCAATGGCTTCAAACTAGAGCAGGAACAGATTCAGATTGGATGTGAGGATCAAGTTCTTTCCTATGAGGGTGGTGGAACACTGGCACAGGTTTCCCAGGGAGGTGGTTGAGGCTCCTTCCCTGGAGATATTCAAGGTGAGGCTGGATGAGGCCCTGAGCAGCCTGATCTTGTTGGGATGTCCCCTGCTGACTTCAGGGAGGTTGGACTGGATGAGCTTTGAGGTCCCTTCCATCCTAGATCATTCTATGATTCTATGACTTCAAACCATTTGATTTGCTAATTGCAATGAAGACAAATCTATTCCTTTCCTGTATATTGTCTTTCCTGTATATTGGCAACCGTGTAAGTAGATATTTATAAAACAGCTGGGGTTTGGACCTTGGTGACATATGATCAACATCTCTGAGCACTCATCCTTCCAGACACTGTGCCTGTCCTCCTCACACGTCACCATTCAAGCTCATTCGTATTTTCCAGTCGTCTGGTCTCAGTAGGATTCTTTTACTTTCCCTTTGGGAATATTTTTCCTCCCAAAGAAACTCAGCTGAAATCCTGGTTCATCTGTTAGTTACACACATTTAAGGAAGGAAATTCTGGTCCCTTTCTCCATTTCCTAATTAAACCCAGCAAGCAATAAATAGATGCAAACACACAATTTAGTTTGCACTGGCAAAAACCAAAAATCACTCTTGATTTTGTCACTTAACAGAGAGAAGCAAAAAAACCACCCCAAAACCTCCAAGTATTTCTAGTGCCACCATATCTTACTGGGTTTTGTGAACACTTCTCTATGACTATTCCCCTCCTATTTCTACTTCATTTCGGTAAAGTGTTGCTTAGTAACATTTTTTACCCCATCCACAACTCAGATGATTAACATCTCCTCTCTTACAGCAAAAGCAAACTGTGACAGACACATATAATGCAATTAATTTTGTGTTTATTTAGTATTTATGGCATAGAGCTGCAATTTTTCCCCCCTCTGCATGAACGCTGAAGCATGCCTTAAAAAGCCAGAATCAATAGTTCACTACAGAGGAAACACAGCAATTTTATATCATTTCTATATGTTTTCACAGTATCACAGTATCAACAAGGTTGGAAGAGACCTCAAAGATCATCAAGTCCAACCTGTCACCACAGACCTCATGACTAAACCATGGCACCAAGTGCCACGTTCAATCCCCTCTTGAACCCCTCCAGGGATGGGGACTCCACCACCCTCCCTGGCAGCACATTCCAATGGCTAACAACTCTCTCAGTGAAGAACTTTCTCCTCACCTCCAGCCTAAACTTCCCCTGGTGCATCTTGAGGCTGTGTCCTCTTGTTCTGGTGCTGGTTGCCTGAGAGAAGAGACCAACTCCCTCCTGTCTACAACCTCCCTCAGGTAGTTGTAGAGAGCAATGAGGTCTCCTCTGAGCCTCCTCTTCTCCAGGCTAAACAACCCCAGCTCACAAAATCCTTTAAAAAAAAAAAACAAACCCAAATGGTTCCTGTTGTGGTCAGTTTAGTAGACATGATTTGTATCAATATTAGTCTTTCACCTTTTGTTTCAATTTTGCAATCAATGCTCATGCAGCTTCCAAGCTACAAGTACTTTGGAAGGACTCTCCCCCTAATTCTTATTGCTAAGCCTGACATTATGAGGTACACAACAGACCTTTTGTCAGCTGGGGTCAGCTGTCTTGGCTGCATCCCCTCCTGCCCTCTTGCCCACTCCCAGCACACTTGCTAGGGGCCCAGTAACAGAAGGCTTTGACACTGTGCAAGCATTGTTCAGCAACAGATAAAACACTGGCAGATGTGGTGGTTAGAAAATTCCGCCCCCCCCCCCCCCAACATTGAATTTGCCAGACCAGCTCAGTTGGAAGCAAATGAAAGCTGTATTTACAGGCAAAACTACAATCTACAGTGGAATACAATGAGTATGTACCAAATATACATGATCTACAATATTCACAGGTATTCACAACTAACAAGCAGCACAAGAATCCCCCCTGGGCAAAGACCAGGGGAAGCTTCTAGCTTCTCCTTTGCTGCCTACCCAGATGCCCCTTTACAAAAGAAGGGATAAAGGAGCAGAGAAAGTTGCGGTTAGGCTTAACCAAAACAATGCAGCCAAGGTCAAGCAGAAGCAAGATAATATCTTTCCTAAGTGAAGAAGTGAGAAGAGAAGAAGAATCGTTTTGGGAACAAGATCTTATGGTAGATATCTCTCCAAAGGGATTGTGCAGAATTACCTTCATTTTCCTTTTTACACCCAATACTGATTTACTTACATTTCACTACTTTTCTGCTCAAGATCTGTCAAACTACCACAACAGATTATCAAATCTAAATCAGCATCACATAACCTGTGAGGAAAAATTTTAGTTCTGTCCAGACAGACCTTGACCCAATACAAGATCTGCACTACTGTTCGTGTCTTGGCTTGCCAGGATGAGAGCTAGTCAGACACAATGATCTCTTCTTACCTTCTTTCTGACATCATTTATACCCTGGTTTCCAGGCACACTGGATCCTGGCAGCCAGGATCCCCAAAAACACTACTCATGCAGTCTACATGGAGCTATTGGGGTCATAGTCCCCAAACTAGACCTCACCTCTGCTGTCACCAGGATAAATTCTGTCCCCTTGACATTCCTTCCACTCCCCAAATTCCAACACCAGAAAAATTGCTTATCAGTCTCTGTTCCAGGTTGTATGCTAGAAAATCTGTAAAAACCTCATGTCCATAACTGATTCACCATGCTTCTCCCCCACCCCTTGTTTTATTTTGGGGCGTGGGGGTGGTGCCTTTCTATTGTCTCCAAATTCTTCCCCTTCATTTCCAGCCTGTCGAAGCTTGTCCAATTCTTGACAATTTCATTCTAGGTGTATTTGGCATCTCTCAGCTTCCTCCTACTCCATCTATTTCTTCAACGTCTCTACAAACCCACCTAGTCCCACTAAGAAATTATTCTGTCATAGTCTCTGTTGGTTTTTCCAAGCAATTTTGTGCTTGAAAGGGGAGTCATGCAGGTATGTTCTTACCAGTGGCCCTTTATTGATTTAAATGCAACTTCTACAGTTTGTGATAATACACATGTGGGGAAAAAAAAAAGAAGAGGAAGGATGATTAAACAGCACTGATTTTCACACCATTTCAAAGTGTGCTTCAGGAATATTATAACACGGGTAAAATAATACTTGAGGGAAAGCTTCACTTCCAGCACAAATGGTACATTGCATGTCATTCAACCAAATAGAAGGCTGATTCACTGCAGTGTTGTCAGTCTATAGTGTAGAATCATAGAAACATAAAACCACAGAATCATAGAATGGTCCAGGCTGGAAGGGACCTCCAAAGGTCATTCAGACCGACCTCCCCGCAGTCGGCAGGCACATCCCCAACTAGATCAGGCTGCCGGAACTAGGTCAAGGCTGCCTCACCTTGAATATCTCCAGGGAAGGAGACTTAACCACCTCCCTGGGAAACCTGTGCCAGTGTTCCACCACCCTCATAGGAAAGAATGTGTTCCTCACATCCATTCTAAATCTGCTCTGCTCTAGTTTGAAGCCATTGGCCCTTGTCCTGTCCCTGCAGGCATTTTTGTGGCCCTCCTCTGGACCCTCTCCATCAGGTCCATATCCTTCCTATATTGAGGGCTCCAGACCTGCACCCAATGGAGGTCTCACCAGAGCAAAGTGGCAGAATCACCTCTGTGGACCTGCTGGCAATGCATCTTTTGATGCAGCCTAGGATGTGATTTGCCTTCTGTGCTGCAAGCTCACACTGACTGCTCCTGTCCAGCTTCTCATCCACCAGCACCCCCAAGTCCTTTTCCTCAGGGCTTCTTGCTTTTACCTCCTCTCCCCAGTCTGTATTGATAGTGAGGATTGTTCTGGCCCAGCTGCAGAACCCTGCACTTGCTCTTATTGAGCCTCGTAAGGTTCACCTGGGCCATCCCATTTCCAGGGAGGTGGTGGAGTCACCATCATTGGAGGTGTTCAGGAGGAGACTTGATGAGGTTGGTGCCATGGGTTAGTTGATATGCTGGATGCGATGATCTTGAAGGTCTCTTCCAACCTGGTCTGGTCTGGTCTGGTCTATTCTATTCTATTCTATTCTATTCTATTCTATTCTATTCTATTCTATTCTATTCTATTCTATTCTATTCTATCCCATCCCATCCCATCCCATCCCATCCCATCCCATCCCTCCAGCCTGTCCAGGTCCCTCTGGATGCCATCTCATCCCTCTGGTGTACCAACACCACCTAAAACCCTAACCACATACTGAACTGTAACAACCTGAAGAACTAATTGATAACACAACAGCGTTCTCCATAGTGGTATATACTGTCCAGGCTATTTAACTATTCTATGAATAATGGCTCAGAAAGGCACACAACTGACAGTGTGCATAGCCTGGATGATGAATCATCAGGTAGTTTAAGCAAAATTTTGCTTGATTAACTGTTTTGTTTTTAAACCACCTGCGCCGTATTGTCTGATGTACCAGGACAGATCAAATTGTCCTCATTCTTTGTCTGAAAACCAGACAAGCTTACAAATGGTAAGTTTTATTGTATTATGAAATTGATGCCAAACTGAGGAGCTGTGTATTGTGTGGTTCCAATTATCTATTTTTTGCCCAAAGATTTATTACCAGCCATTGTTAGAGATGAAACTAATCCAGCTTTATCAGACCTCCAATGTCATAGGGAAGGAATTTGACTTTTTGTCTCCCTGTCTTCAAAACACATTTATTAGTCCTCTTGAAACATAATTTTTCAGTTGTTTTAGTTTTTTGGTCAGATGGCAAGCAAACAGACTACAGCTAGAATATTTTCAGATGGAGGCATAAATGAACAGAGCCGAGTGATTTGAGTCAAAAACATGCCTGACTTCCATCACTGTAAATGTTACCAGCACACTCCCTTCTTTTTTTGCCCTATTGAGATGTCTGAAGATTCACAAAAGCACTTAACAGAGTTTACAAAAGCATCTAAATGGGTAAACAACTTATTTCCATGGGCTTTCATGTGAGTCAGGCACCCATCAAGCTTAGTCACATCAGTAAAACCTGCTGTTTCCCCTTAGCTTTGGTCACCTCCAGACAATCAACAACATCCTTAGTAACTTCAATCAGAAATCTCTTTCTCCAAAAGGTAACCATCAAAATGTCACATTGAAAACAATACAGAAAACCTTTCAATGAAAGTATAAAAAAGATAAAATCTCTGTCTTTTGAAAAAAATAACATCTTGGGTAACAGAATGACAGCAACATTCAGGTTGGAAAAGACCCTCAGGATCACCAAGCCCAACCCAGAAACCTATTCTACTAGAGTCACCCCTAAACCATAACCCCAAGCACCACATCCAAACCACCTTTAAACACATCCAAGCTTGGGAACTCCACCACCTCCCTGGGTAGAACATTCCAATCCCTGACCACTCTTGCCCTGAAAAGATGTTTCCTAATGTCCAGTCTAAACCTACCCAGTCAGAGCTTGAGAGTGTTCCCGCTTTTTCTATCACTAATTACCTGTGAGAAGAGACCAGCAGCAGCCTCTCCACAACCTCCTTTCAGGTAGTTGTAGACAGCACTGAAGTCTTCCCTCAGCCTTCTCTTTCTCAAAATAGCCATCCCCAGCTCCTTCAGTTGCTCTTCATCAGATTTATTCTCCAGGCCCTTCACAGCTTCCTTGCCCTCTTCTGCACTGGCTCCAGCTCCTCCACATCTCTCTTGTATTGAGGTACCCAAAACTGGACACAATAATCAAGGTGTGTCCTCCCCAGACCTGAGTACAAGAGGACAACCCCCTCCCTGCTCCTGATGGACACAGCATTTCTGATGCAAGCCAGGAAGCAGTTTCATCTCCAGATTCTGCAATTTCAAGGCTGTTCTCACTGGAATACTTTAGAATACTACCTTTATACACAATATTACTATTTATTGCTCATGATATACCAAAGGTTTCCCTCATCTTCATGTGATTTCATGTTTTGGCTCACTCTTAAGAATGTGATGAGCTACATATGGAAGATCTCTTTTTCTGTATTGTTTTGGTGTGTGTGTGGCCATAGTACTACAGTTTTATGTCATTGATGACATACAATGACAACAAAGAACTTGCTAACAACCTAGTTTCACATGTTCATATAAGCAATTAATGACCTAAAAGAAGCTTTTCAATACCATTCCTTTCGTAGCTCCTGGGTTGATTTTAGGGAAGAGCAGGAAATATGAGGAGGGAATTGGTTGCTTTGTCTTACAGGTACTTAAGGGATCTCAGAGCCTTCTCTGCCACATTTTCCCCCATGTAATTAATGCTCATTCCTTTTTCAGCTAAATCCTGGGGTTCAGTGAATGATCAGAGTCTCAGTGTGCTGGGAACTGCTCTCTACAACTACCTGAAAGAAGGGTGGTTGTAGCCAGGTGGGGGTTGGTCTCTTCTCCCAGGCAACCATCACCAGAACAAGAGGACACAGTCTCAAACTGTGCCAGGGGAGGTTTAGGCTGGAGGTGAGGAGAAAGTTCTCCACAGAAAGAGAGATTGCCCATTGGAATGTGCTGCCCAGGGGGTGGTGGAGTCATCATCCTTGGAGAGGTTCAAAAGAGGACTGGATGTGGCACTTGATGCCATGGATTTGTTGTCAAAGAGGTGATAGGTATTAGGTAATAGGTTGGACTTGATGATCTCTGAGGTCTTTTCCAACCTGCTTGATTCTATGATTCTAGTATATAGTGAAAAGAAAGAAAATCATTACAGCAACAAAACAAAGAGTTTACAAGATGCTGCTGACACATTGGCTTTGAAGACCATCACCAAGTACCTGATGACTTTCAGAAATTCCCATATAAAAGCAGAAGCCCCAATTCTGTGGGAAAATCTACTACCTAATTAGCTATTAGGTAATAGGTTGGACTTGATGATCTCCAAGGTCTTTTCCAACCTGGTTGAGTCTGTAATTCTGTGATCATCTCTATTCAGCAGAGACAGCTCAGTAAGAACATCAGGAACAGAGAACCAAAGATATAAACTGTTATCTGAATGGTCTCCAACCTGGTTGATTCTGTGATCATCTCTATCTAGCAGAGACAGCTCAGTAAGAAGATCACAACAGAGAACCAAAGATATAAACTGTTATCTGAATGAAGGTGTAAAGATAAAACATAAATAACAGCTGGGGGGGATGGGGTGGGGAAGAACAAAACAAAACAAAACAAAACAAAACAAAACAAAACACTCATTCTTAACACAGGGAGAAGCTTAAGAATAAAACCCCAAACTAGCTTATACCTGGGGTGAAAGCAAAACAAGAGGCTTTCAATAAGCACATACAGCTTCTTCTCAATGAACTCCTCAAAATTATATTTCAAGAAGGAATATTTGCTGATACATTAGAACACTACTTCTAGAGAGCAGCCCTGTGGAGGAGTTCCTGGAAGTCCTGGTGGACAACAAGTTCTGCATGGGACAGAAATGTGCCCTGGTGGCCAAGAAGGCCAATGGGATCCTGGGGTGCATTCAGAGGAGTGTGTCCAGCAGATCCAGGGAGGTTCATCCTTCCCCTCTACTCTGCCCTACTGAGACCTCATCTAGAATATTGTATCCAGTTTTGGGCTTCCCAGTTCAAGAGCAACAGGGATCTGCTGGAGAGAGTCCAATGGAGGGCTACAAGGGCTGTTTAGTCTGGAGAGGAGAAGACTGAGAGGGGATTAAATAAATGTACCTGAGGCTAGGGGGTCAAGAGGGAAGAGACAGGCTCTGCTCTGTTGTGCCCTGTGATAGGTCAGGAGCAATGGATATAAACTACAGTAGAGAAGGCTCCACCTCAACATGAGGAGGAACCTCTTCACTGTGAGGCTCACAGAGCACTGGAGCAGGCTCCCCAGAGAAGCTGTGGAGGCTCTTTCTCTAGAGACTTTCAAGCCCCATCTGGATGCATTCCTGTGTGACCTGTGCTGGATTCTATGGTTCTGCTCTGGGCAGGGGGGTTTGGACTTGATCTCCAAAGGTCCCTTCCAACCCCTAACATCCTGTGAGTTTGTGAGAAGATTAGAACAGGGTAATATTTAAATTCTTGATGTATCCTACTTAGAATTGCTTTTGGTATTCTCTTCTTTTCTATTTGACAGGAGCATTCAAACCTAGGTTCTGTCAAGTGACAGAGCCAAACAGCTCACCTCAGAGGCTATTCAAGGCATGAGTGCCAGCACATTGAATGGGATGAGCCTAGAACAAAGAGATGCAAGCCCAAACTCTGACACTATTTCAGACTGTCTCTTGTGAAAAATTTCAGTGTCAGTTATAAAGATCATATAAATGCTTTATGCTTTACCTAATTGCTATTGATTAATTATGACCCACATTAGCATTCAAACAGCCTCAGCAGTTCTGTCCTGTCTGACTACAGACAGCCATTTCAGGTGAATGATTGGTGTGATCCCACCAAACACCAGGAAGTGAGGCGATCATCTCAGCACAGAAATTATGGAGGCAAGAGACAACCAATCAAGCAAGCAAACAAGCAACACAATAGTGATATTGTGGCACAAAGCCACGTTTGTGTGGAGTATATTTTAATATGTATCCACCTGAAAAATATCACAGTATCACTAAGGTTGGAAGAGACCTCAAAGATCATCGAGTCTAACCTGAACTCTTCCTTTATGGCTATTCTAATCTACAGCATTTATCTCATTGTGCTGGGTTGAAATTACCCCCACAACTCATTTGGAGAAGTATCCCCACCAACAATTTGCCAGACCAGCTCAGTTTTGGATGGAAGCAAACGAAGCTCTATTGACAAGTGACTGTAACAGCTTTAGCAACTATGTTTTTCATAAATAACACTCCATGAAGAGAATTTCATTAGAAATAATTTCTTTATCACTGTTTTCAATATTACTCATTAAACTAGTGTGCCATTGAGATACCAGTATTTTCACCCTATTCTTCTACATCACTTTACTCTGTTCTGGTGAGACCTCACCTGGAGTACTGCGTGCAGGTCTGGAGCCCTCAACACAGGAAGGACGTGGAGCTGATGGAGAGGGTCCAGAGGAGGGCCATGAAAATGATCAGGGGGTTGGAGCACCTCTGCTACAAGGACAGGCTGAGGGAGCTGGGGGTGTTCAGCCTGGAGAAGAGGAGGCTCCAGGGAGACCTAAGAGCAGCCTGCCAGCATCTGAAGGGGGCTACAGGAAAGATGAAAAGAGACTGTTTGCAAAGGCCTGCAGGGACAGGACCAGGGGCAATGGCTTCAAACTAGAGCAGAGCAGATTTGGATTGGATGTTAGGAACAAGTTCTTTCCTATGAGGGTGGTGGAACACTGGCACAGGTTTCCCAGGGAGGTGTTTGAGGCTCCTTTCCTGGAGATATTTAAGATGAGGCTGAACGAGGCTCTCGGCAACCTGATCTTGTTGGGGATGTCCCTGCTGACTGTGGGGAGGACAGACTGGATGACCTATGGAGGTTCTTTCCATCCCAAACCATTTATGGTTCTATGATCAGGAGAAAAAAATCTAGATGATTCTGCTGTTTGAATTCAATGCATCTTATTTTTCCAAAATATTTGTTCTTCATATATATATATATATATGGATAGATTGATGATAGATAGATAGATAGATAGATAGATAGATAGATAGATAGATAGATAGATAGATGGATGGATGGATGATTCTATGATCTCTTCAGATAAGCAGTTCTGGACTTGGCTCTGTATTACTAAATTTATAAACTGAAAGGCTCTAACACGATGATTACAATATCTAGTACCAAAATCCATGCATGAGGAGATAGACTCTCAGCAGTGAATTCTATCAGCCATTAAACATTTGGGGGGTGGTGGTATTTTTTTGGTTTTTTTTTTTCATTTTGAAAAAGCAAGTTGAATTCCATTAGTGAGCCAGCATCTGGTAAGGAATGGAATGGAATGGAATGGAATGGAATGGAATGGAATGGAATGGAATGGAATGGAATGGAATGGAATGGAATGGAATGGAATAGAATAGAATAGAATAGAATAGAATAGAATAGAATAGAATAGAATAGAATAGAATAGAATAGGTTGGAAGAGACCTTTGAGATCATCGAGTCCAACCTATCACCCAGCACCATCTAATCAACTAAACCATGGCACCAAGCACCCCATCCAGTCTCCACCTAACCACCTCCCTGGGCAGCCCATTCCAATGGGCAATCACTCTCTCTATGAAGAATTTCCTCCTAACATCCAGCCTAAACCTCCCCTGGCACAGCTTGAGACTGTGTCCTCTTGTACTGGTGCTGGTTGCCTGGAAGAAGACACCAACCCCCACCTGTCTACAACCTTCCTTCAGGTAGTTGGAGACAGCAAGAAGGTCTCCCCTGAGCCTCCTCTTCTCCAGGCTAAGCAACCCCAGCTCCCTCAGCCTCTCCTCATAATGCAACACATTATGGAGCACTTGAATTATTTGTGACTTTGAAAAATGCTGTAGTCCTTCCAAAAGAGGAAACAGACACACACAAAAATAAAAGATCCCCACTAAATAATTACAACCTACAGACAAAAGTCAAGAAAGGTAGCAGAAGTTCCCCTGGTTTTGGTAGGTAAAAAGTAATAACCACTAAAAAAAATATTAACAACTTTGACCTCTCTTTTTTTTTTTTCCTTCCAGCCTTTTTTCATTGAGCCCAAACATGGCCAGAGCCATACGTTGCCAGCTTCTGTTCTCAGCTGAACAAATTATTGCAATACATTAGTACAGACCATTACTTTATATTAGGATTCCATTTCAGAGGATCATTGAAGCTGTGGTTGCCTCCTCTGAACATGCATCTTTCTCCTCCAGGCTCATTTTCCTTTCCTCCCTGATTTTTTCACATTGCTTTAAGTGGGAAATTTCAGTCATCACTCTTCTTATAGCAGAGAACTGAGTTCTATCCCAAAATACCTACACCCCATGACCTGTCTGGCTCTCACTTTCTCTGTACCCTCTGTTCCAGCCTAGCAAGGGCCTGCTTTATATTTTTTTTACTTTTCCTCTTCTCTCCTCTTGCATTAATTTCTTCTCTCTGTGTTCAAGTTTTCACTCCAGAGTTCTTCATTTCTTCCTTGTTGATGACACACATTCAACCTGAACATACTTCAGACTACCACCTGACAGGCATTTTCCTTTTCCTCTTTTCAGTCCTCCTAGACCCTATTTGATCTGAACACTAACTTGACTTAACCAACACAAGAGAAGCCAGTGTCTTCTTTTAACATAGAAAGCAATGTGACATTTTAAACCTATGTTTTCATTCTAATTGCCTAGGTTAGGCTAGGTTAAAACCTGAGCAAATAAATTATGTTGCTCTTTGGATTATCTGCCTAATCCTATGTATATTGAGTGTATTATAAGTAAAAACTTGCCTCAGTGTATGGAGTATGGGCATAAGACATGAGGTTCAACAAGAGCAAGTGGAGGGTTCTGCTGCTGGGCCAGAACAATCCTCACTGTCAGTACAGACTGGGGGAGGAGGTGAGAGAAAGCAGCCCTGAGGAAAAGGACTTGAGGGTTCTGGTGGATGAGAAGCTGGACATGAGCAGGAAGTGTGAGCTTGCAGCACAGAAGGCAAATCACATCCTAGGCTGCATCCAAAGCTGCATTGCCAGCAGATCCAGAGAGGTGATTCTGCCACTTTGCACTGCTCTGGTGAGACCTCACCTGGAGTACTGCGTGCAGGTTTGGAACTCTCAACACAGGAAGGACATGGACCTGATGGAGAGGGTTCAGAGGAGGGCCACGAAAATTATCAGGGGGTTGGAGCACCTCTGCTACAAGGACAGGCTGAGGGAGCTGGGAGTGTTCAGCCTGGAGAAGAGGAGGATCCAGGGAGACCTAAGAGCAATCTGCCAGTACCTGCAGGGGGCTACAGGAAAACTGGAGAGAGACTGTTTGCAAAGCTCTGCAGGGGACAAGGAGCAATGGCTTCAAACTAGAGCAGAGCAGACTTAGATTGGATGTCAGGAGCAAGTTATTTCCTATGAGGGTGGTGGAACACTGGCATAGGTTGCCCAAGGAGGTGGTTCAGGCTCCTTCCCTGGAGATAGTCCAGGTGGGGCTGGACGAGGCCCTGGGCAGCCTGATCTAGTTGGGGATGTCCCTGCTGACTTTGGGGAGGTCAGAGCTTTGGAGGTCCCTTCCAACCCAGCCCATTCTATGGTTCTATGATATGGAGAAAAGTCTAGAGATAATCCTCCTGTTTGATTTCCACGCATTTTACTTTTCCAAAATATTTGTTCTTCATATACACATCCATGGGGTGAAATTAGCCATAAATGCATTAGTCTCATTCCCATGGTGATTGAAGTAGATTATAAGAAGTGAAGATAAACCAGCTGTACTTACTTCCAAATAATAAAAGATTTTTTTTCACTTGCATGAATAAAATACCACCAAGAAAAATGAGAAAGGGATCACGGTGGGGCAAAGACAGCACAGAATTTAGGATTATTCTGGAAATACTGAGTGCAGGGCTGAAACTGGGTAACAGGAGTAAAACTGAGACATTATCAGCTATGCTTATTATACAACTCAGATAAAAGTTCAGGAATGAGATGAGGTTGACAGGCCCCAAATTGTGAAAGAACCAGAACATGATATTCCTGGTAGCAAGACTGCTGTCTTGTCCTACAGATAGGGAAGAGCAGACTAGCAGCAAAGCAGGAGAGGGAAAAGGAATCAGAGCACCAGATGGTCAGTCAGCCTGAGCTAACCACATTTTTCCAAAATGTGCCTGGTTTTAGATGAGATTTTTCAGAGAAAGTATATTTAAAGACATGCAGGTGTCAAGGGAGCTTGAGAAGGCAGATTGCACTGCATCATTTCAATAGCTGCCTTTGAGGTTCTAGGGTTTATAAGACATTAGGAATGTGAGAGACCTCACGCAGCCGAAGTTCGAGAAAGTATCTTTCATAGGGTGCCACGTGGGAAATCATCCCTCAGTCTAGAGAAAATTAGGATTAATATCAGAAATATAAGGTCAATAAGAAACTAAGTGAAGAGAAAATGAAAGTGCTTAGTGTTGAAAAGTTTCAGGCTGGAGGGAAGTTATTAAGAGAGTTCCTCAACGATCAGTCTTGGGAGAAATCTTGTTATTTCCATAATGACCTTGGACAAAGTAGCAGTCCTCTACTGGTGAAACCCTGGGATAATTCATTTTGGGGGAGATAATCAATACTGAGAAGCATCAGGATATCCATATGCAAAGGAAGTAATGGCCTTGAGAACATGAATAATATAAATGGAATAAAAAGCTATCACACATACAGCAAGGCCATCCCCCTAAAGGCTAATAAAAACGTTTCTTACCTAAGTCAGAAATTCATCAGCTGAAAATGACTGAGGTAGAAAAGGATCAGTCACAGGATTTAAGTCTGAGTTGTTAGTTTCACATGGACAATGCAACTCTAAGCTGCATCAAATAAGAGTTGTGAGAAAAGAAGGCAATACTGGTGCAATTATACAGGATGTGGGGGAAATCTAATCCTTGGCATCTCCAATGTGCCACAGAACCCTGTTCACTCGTGT
Organism: Melanerpes formicivorus; assembly: GCF_026170545.1. Classification (NCBI taxonomy): domain Eukaryota; kingdom Metazoa; phylum Chordata; class Aves; order Piciformes; family Picidae; genus Melanerpes; species Melanerpes formicivorus. The sequence continues at coordinate 5,391,410 of NW_027142355.1, forward strand.
TAAAGAAAGATAAGTGTCCATTGGAAGAGGTGAAGAAAAGAGGTGCCAGCATGATCAGAGGAATGGAAAATCTATCTGACAAAAAGAGGCTAAATGTGCCTAAGCATATCTGGCCTCCTGAAATAAAAAAGATGAGAGAAAATATGCTAGAAAACAGAAGGAAGGGGGAAAAAAAATCAAACCTTATTCAGTCTAAGGGCCACAGCTGGCACAACAAAGAATGAATATAGGATGGCCATGAATAAAGTTAGGCTGTAAATTATCTTAAAAAAACAACAACAAACAAACATAAAAAGAATTAAAAAATCTAAAGATTAAAACAATGAGAATCTGGAGCAGCAGAAATGGATGCAGCTCCCATCCCCTCCCCAGACTGCCAGCAAGCTGCACAGTGCTTTACAAGCCCATAAGGTGGACCAGTATAAAGCACTGCTTGAAACGGCAAGGAGATGGAGTTGGCAAGCAAAGGGCTCTCTACTCATCTTTACAGTTCCAAAGCTCCTTGAACAGCAGCTAGCATTTTTCAGGAGCAGCTCTATGGGTTTACAGAACCACACACTGGTTTTCCATCCAGTAAACATGCCAATTAAAAAGAATTATTCAGCTTTTTCAGGAATTCACTCTTGCATGCCCCTGAGACATTTGTGATCTTTCCACTTTAACTACATTTTACTACTGAACTGTTAAGTGACATTTTCATGTAACTGAATATCAGCTCTGCTTTAAATAAAGCAAAATACATAAGGCCATCCAGCACCAGGCACGAAGAATTCAGTTTCTCAGCTCACCAATCAATCCCTTCTCCTCTTCTTGAGGTATACACATTCCTACTCGTTTAAAGATATCAGTTCTGGACTCATGATAGCTTTGCTTTGTCTCTTACATAACTGTTTAGTCACACATAAAAGATGCAAGGTTTGAAGAAACAGGAGGGGGGTGGGGGGAAAGAGCTTTCATAACACAACACTGCATGTCTGTGCTGCTCTTTCATTAACAGCCACTTTCCAGAACAGACTCACACATACAGTTTATTCTTAAAGAGGGAAGAACTGACAGAAGCCAAGTATTTATTTGTTTATTTTTCTTTGAAAGAAAGTCTAACCTAAGCAGATACATTAATTTAGACAGTTCAATTATTATAGACACTGTGGTGGGTAGAAAATTTCACACCACCACCACCCCCGCAACATTACCTTTGCCAGACCAGCTCAGTTGGAAGCAAATGAAAGCTGCATTTACAGGCAAAACTACAATCTACAATGAACATGTACCAAATATACAGGATCTACAATATTCACAGATATTCACAACTAACAAGCAGCACAAGAATCCCCCCTGGGCAAAGACCAGGGGAAGCTACTAGCTTCTCCTTTGCTGCCTACCCAGATGCCCCTGTACAAAAGAAGGGATAAAGGAGCAGAGAAAGTTGCAGTTAGGCTTAACCAAAACAATGCAGCCAAGGTCAAGCAGAAGCAGGGGTAGCATCCTCTCCAAAGCAAGAAAGCAAGCAGAGAAGAGAAGCCCCCAGAATGTTTTGGTACAAGGAGTCTTATGGTAGGTAGGTATCTCTCCAGTGGAATCCTATAGAGTTATCTTAATTTTCCTTTTCACACCTAACAATGATTTAGTTACATTCTTCTACGTTTCTGCTCAAAATCTGTAACAAAATTTTAAAGGCACAGCCTAAAATTCCCACGGACACTCGTGAAGGGATAGCTAAAGAGCAGTAACCTTTTCATTTGTCTGACAAGAAACGACTGAGTGGCAAGGAGCAAGCGTCAGTGAGACCTTGGCAGTCCTTTCTTTTATGATAAGGTTAGGACACTTTAGTGGATCAAATTAAGAGCAAAGTACTGGCTGGATAAACCATTGCAGGAGATGTTTGATAAGGAATCTTCAAGGGTGAGTTGGTAATGCAGCTGCTGACTTAACAGCATCTCGGCTAATTGTCCCCAGCTCAGCATCTGAGCTGTTCCAAGCAGTGCATTTTCCATCCTGTACGTTTTGCATGGCCATATTATTGGAGTGTTTACCAGCTCGTGCTGGCTCACAGCTCCAGGCACCTGACTGAAAGGGTTGTAAACAGCTCCCAAGATTAGTTTGCAAATTCGTGCATTTTCATTACACATTATTCTGTTAACTATACACTTCCCAGAACAACCCCATGCCTCAGGTTCAGTTGCTTGCTGCAATAGTTGCCCATCTCTCAATTTCCATTTTATTTTCTAGAGATCCCTTATAAATCATCAACATGAAAGAAAAAGATATGGTGAGAAACTACACCATTACCAGTTGTGAATAGAATAGAATAGAATAGAATAGAATAGAATAGAATAGAATAGAATAGAATAGAATGAAAATAAAAGATAAAAGGAAAAAAAGAGAGAAGAGAGGAGAGAGGAGACTCAAGGAGAGGAGAGGAGACTCAAGGAGAGGAGACTCAAGGAGACTCGAGGAGACTCAAGGAGACTCAAGGAGACTCAAGGAGACTCAAGGAGACTCAAGGAGACTCAAGGAGAGGAGACTCGAGGAGAGGAGAGGAGACTCGAGGAGAGGAGACTCGAGGAGAGGAGACTCGAGGAGAGGAGACTCGAGGAGAGGAGAGGAGACTCGAGGAGAGGAGAGGAGACTCGAGGAGAGGAGAGGAGACTCGAGGAGAGGAGACTCGAGGAGAGGAGACTCGAGGAGAGGAGAGGAGAGGAGAGGAGAGGAGAGGAGAGGAGAGGAGACTCGAGGAGAGGAGACTCGAGGAGAGGAGAGGAGACTCGAGGAGAGGAGACTCGAGGAGAGGAGACTCGAGGAGAGGAGACTCGAGGAGAGGAGACTCGAGGAGAGGAGACTCGAGGAGAGGAGACTCGAGGAGAGGAGACTCGAGGAGAGGAGAGGAGAGGAGAGGAGAGGAGAGGAGAGGAGAGGAGAGGAGAGGAGAGGAGAGGAGAGGAGAGGAGAGGAGAGGAGAGGAGAGGAGAGGAGAGGAGAGGAGAGGAGAGGAGAGGAGAGGAGAGGAGAGGAGAGGAGAGGAGAGGAGAGGAGACTCGAGGAGAGGAGACTCGAGGAGAGGAGACTCGAGGAGAGGAGACTCGAGGAGAGGAGACTCGAGGAGAGGAGAGGAGAGGAGAGGAGAGGAGAGGAGAGGAGAGGAGAGGAGAGGAGAGGAGAGGAGAGGAGAGGAGAGGAGAGGAGAGGAGAGGAGAGGAGAGGAGAGGAGAGGAGAGAGGAGAGGAGAGGTCTTCTTCCTAACATCCAATCTGAATCTACCCATTTCTAGTTTTGTTCCATTCCCCTCAGTCCTATCACTCCCTGACACCCTCAAAACTCCCTCCCCAGCATTCTTGTAGCCCCCTTCAGATACTGGAAGGCTACAATTAGGTCTCCTCAGAGCCCTCTCTTCTCCAGACAGCCCCAACATGAGGAAAACCAACATGAATAGCAGTATCAGAGATCCACAATTTGTACACAAATAGGAAATAAAGAACTATGTGCAAAAAAAAAAATGATGGAAAACCCCCAATTATCTGGTTGACAAATGCCTCAAATATTTGCCTACAACAAACAGATACTCAAACTTGCACCCTATTTATTAGTATGACTATTTTCTAACACTCTTGACTGCAGTGAAGTTACACAGGATTTATAGATGCTAAGGATTAAAAGAATACAGGTCAGTGCCCTCAACTCAGCACACTCTAAATAAAATGTGATTCACCCTCTTCTAATCACAAAACTTGCAGAAATCACTTGCACTTGGCTTAGAGAGGAATCCATCAGAGAGGGCTCCAGGGCTAGGATGCCTGTGCCAAGTTTAATGACAGACATCCAGCCCCTAACATTCTGTGATTCTGCTAGAGCAGAAAGGGACCTCCAAAGCTCATCCAGTCCAACCCCCCTGCCAGACCAGGATCACCTGGACCAGATCACACTGGAACTGGGCAGCCTCTTCCAGTGCTCTGTCACCCTCACAGGGCAAACATTTGTCCTCATATTTCCATAGAACTTCCTATGCCTCAACTTCCACCATTGCCCCTTGTGCTGTCATTGGCCATCACCCAGCAGAGCCTGGCTCCATCCTCTGGGCACTCACCCTGCATTTCCTTATCAACATGAATGAGGTCACCTCCCAGACTCCTCCTCTCCAAGCTGCAGAGCCCTCAGCTCCCTCAGGCTCTCCTCATAAGGAAGATGTTCCACTCCACTAATCATTTTTGTGACTTTCTGCTGGACTCTCTCAAGTAGTTCCCTGAGGTCCTTCCTGAACTGAGGGGCCCAGATGCAGCCTCCGCAGGGCAGAGTAGAGGGGGAGGAGAACCCCTCTTGCCCACAGCCCTTCTAATCCACCCCAGGATGCCATTGGCCTTCTTGGCCACAAGAGCACATTGCTGGCTCATGGTCAGCCTCCCATCCACCAGGATCCCCAGGTCCTTTTCCCCTTCGCTGCTCTCCAGCAGGTCAGGCCCCAACCTGCAGTGCTCCTTGGGGTTGTTCTTTCCCAGGAGCAAGACTCTGTACTTGCAGGGTTCAAAGATGTGTATTAACGTCTATGCTGTACTCATCATGCTGCCTGTGAAGGGAAAGCTATAAATGCTTCTGTTTACACTCAGCTGGCTTCATTTCTCCTACTCAAGAGATGGTCTGACCCATGTCCTTTGACATAACTGCTGTCATGGATGCTGCTCTGCTTTTGTAACACCTAAGTGTAAAACCTACCACCACTCCCAATTGCTCTGCTCCCCGTGGGCTTTTTTGCATCAGTCTGGACACAAGCTGAAAACCTGCAGTTTTCAAGAGCTCATTTAAGAGCTGAGACACACAGATTCTATTTTTAAACCATGAAGCCCTTTAAAATGCACATTCTCTTCATTAATTTTTCTAGTATTTGCTCTTAGTGCTGCCTCAAGGTAATCCACATCTCATCACCTGCCATCTCGAATAGCTGGCTTGCAAGTGCAAGATGTGACTTTGATCCCAGATCCCTAGAAAGGTAGAATGATTAAACAACAACAATCACTTTGATAACAGAACCCCCAAATTTACATTTAGATGATATTACTTGGAAAAACAAACCCACATCTATCTCATGTGACTCTAAAACTATTAATATGTTCTGGTTTGGAGCTCGCCTCCTTTTATGCAGCTCTTGAGTGTTGACTTTGATCAATGCTCAGCTGTTCCATTTATTAAAAGATAGCATTTCATCTGGAGAATTTTTGTACTTGTTTGTTATAGTTTGAAGGGGGAACTTGAGCTTAGTCCCTGCCTGCAGAGACCGAAAACAAAATAAAATAACCATTGGATGTAAAAGGAAAATAATCACAGATTCATAGAATTGTCAGGGTTTGAAGTGACCTCCAGGATCCTCCAGTTCCAACCCCCCTGCCAGGGGCAGGGACACCTCACACTACAGCAGTTGCTCACAGCCACATCCAGCCTGGCTTGAAAAACATCCAGGGAGGAGGTTTCTACCACTTCCCTGGGCAACCTGTTCCAGTGTCTCACCACCCTCATGGGGAAGAACTTCTTCCTAACATCCAATCTGAATCTACTAATTTCTAGTTTTGTTCCATTCCCCCCAGTCCTATCACTCCCTGACACCCTAAAAAGTCCCTCCCCAGCATTCTTGTAGGCCCCTGTAAGACACTGGAAGGCCACAATTAGGTCTCCTGGGAGCCTTCTCTTCCCTAGACTGAACAGTCCCAACTCTCTCAGTCTGTCCTCATAGCAGAGCAGCTCCAGCACTGCTCATCTTTGTGGCCCTTCTCTGGACACCTTCCAGCACCTCCAGATCCTTCCTGTAATAGGGGCTCCAGAACTGGACACAGTACTCCAGGTGGGGTCTCAGCAGAGTGAGCAGAGGGGGAGAATCACCTCCCTTGACCTATTGGCCACAATTCTCTTGATGCAGCCCATGATGTGTTTGGCAATCACATTCTAAGGTCTATATGCTAATGCTAAGGTCTATATAATTCCTTGGCTTGCTAATGGGGATATAGAGTAGAAACATAAAGAGCTCTTGCTCTCTCTTCTCCTGCCGCTTCTGCTTGTAACTTCTTTCTCCCTCTTCCATAGCCTTGCCAGGGGAATCTCTGTTTTGACTACTGAGTGAGGTAACAGGAAGGAGGGAGGGAATGGGGAGTAGGTGAATGGCCCCCTGGATCCATCCAGGGGGTCTGAGGAGTTGGTGTTGTTTATGAATTGTAAATATCTCTATATTGTACATCTAATGTGTATTTGGTACATATTCATTGTATTTCATACTTCCAGATTGCAGGTTGCTTGTAAACAGAGCTTCATTAGATCAGTATTGCAGAGTGAAATGACTGAAGCACTGCATTTATTCCTGTTGTCATGTAAGTACTCTCTCTTATTTCTGGCCCTTTCTAATCAGCTAACTAATTTCATCCTTGTTGGGCTCTTAAACCAGCAGACTACATAGCAAACTATAAAAAAAGAGCAGCTGGTCCCTTAATGTTATTGTACATTGCTTTACCTCCTGAATGAGATTTATCTCCCTCATCCAGTCGGTCATAGGACTGGGGAAAGAAGATTAAAACAGGGAAGGGAAGGGAAGGGAAGGGAAGGGGAGGGGAGGGGAGGGGAGGGGAGGGGAGGGGAGGGGAGGGGAGGGGAGGGGAGGGGAGGGGAAGGGAAGGGAAGGGAAGGGAAGGGAAGGGAAGGGAAGGGAAGGGAAGGGAAGGGAAGGGAAGGGAAGGGAAGGGAAGGGAAGGGAAGGGAAGGGAAGGGAAGGGAAGGGAAGGGAAGGGAAGGGAAGGGAAGGGAAGGGAAGGGAAGGGAAGGGAAGGGAAGGGAAGGGAAGGGAAGGGAAGGGAAGGGAAGGGAAGGGAAGGGAAGGGAAGGGAAGGGAAGGGAAGGGAAGGGAAGGGAAGGGAAGGGAAGGGAAGGGAAGGGAAGGGAAGGGAAGGGAAGGGAAGGGAAGGGAAGGGAAGGGAAGGGAAGGGAAGGGAAGGGAAGGGAAGGGAAGGGAAGGGAAGGGAAGGGAAGGGAAGGGAAGGGAAGGGAAGGGAAGGGAAGGGAAGGGAAGGGAAGGGAAGGGAAGGGAAGGGAAGGGAAGGGAAGGGAAGGGAAGGGAAGGGAAGGGAAGGGAAGGGAAGGGAAGGGAAGGGAAGGGAAGGGAAGGGAAGGGAAGGGAAGGGAAGGGAAGGGAAGGGAAGGGAAGGGAAGGGAAGGGAAGGGAAGGGAAGGGAAGGGAAGGGAAGGGAAGGGAAGGGGAGGGGAGGGGAGGGGAGGGGAGGGGAGGGGAGGGGAGGGGAGGGGAGGGGAGGGGAGGGGAGGGGAGGGGAGGGGAGGGGAAGGGAAGGGAAGGGAAGGGAAGGGAATTTTGCTTTACTAAGAAAAAATGTGCAAATCATAAATGTAGAACAATTTCCAGTGAGAGCAGAAATGCTGGTCAACGTGGTCATGAATGTTAAGAGATGTGTGTCCAGCAGCTCCAGGGAGGATCTCCTTCCCCTCTACTCTGCCCTACTAAGACCTTACCCGGAATACTGCATCCAGTTTTGGGCTCCCCAGTTCAAGAGCGACAGGGATTTGCTGGAGTACAAGGGAGGGCTACAAGAATGATGAAGGGAGTGGAGCACTGTCTGATGAGGAGAGGCTGAGAACCCTGGGGCTGTTTAGTCTAGAGAGGAGAAGACTGAGAGGGATCTGATCAATGTCTATAAATATCTGAGGGCTGGGGGTAAAGAGAGAGGGCACAGGCTCTGCTCAGTTGCACCCTGTGATAGGACAAGGGGCAATGGATAGAAAATCCAGCACAGAAGGCTCTACCTCAACATGAGGAGGAACTTCCTCACTGTGAGGGTCACAGAGCACTTTAACAGGCTGCCCAGAGAGGTTGTGGAGTCTCCTTCTCTGGAGACTTTCAAGACCCACCTGGATGCATTCCTGCGTGAACTGTGCTGGATCCTCTGGTCCTGCTCTGGCAGGGAGGGTTGGACTCGATGATCTCCAGAGGTCCCTTCCAGCCCCTAACAATCTGGGAGCCTGCGTTGAGCATCCACATTTTCCTTAGGACAGAGGGAAACTAATTTGTTTCTTTGCTGGGCCTATAAACAGATGATGTTGTTATCTCAGGTGACAAGTCAGCAGAAAGCCAGCGTGCAGGTGAGGCAGTACACAATGCTAATGAAACGCTCCAGAGGCAAATCTGCTGTGCAGTGTCTCTAATTCAGAGCTGATGGTAGGTTTCCCTTATCAGCTAAGCCACCTTTTCCAATTTCTCTTTCTCTACTGCCTTTATCCATATGAAGCTTAAAGAAACAAGAAAGCTCTCAGACATGGCTTGCTGAATATAGGCACGATTAATACCTGCTCCCTGACAGCTGTTTGAATTGAGGTGTCCTCTCCTTGTAAACAGCCTGGACTGTTGTTCACACTGAGGCCTGGGCTTTTGAAGGAGGTTTTTAAAACCTTAAAAACTTTTAAGGTTTTTGATGGCCAGGCTGGATGTGGCTCTGAGCAACCTGCTCTAGTGTGAGGTGTCCCTGCCCATGGCAGGAGGTTTGGAACTGGATGATCCTTGAGGTCACAGTATCACACAGTATCACAGTATCACCAAGGTTGGAAGAGACCTCAAAGATCATCAAGTCCAACCTGTCACCACAGACCTCATGACTAGACCATGGCACCAAGTGCCACATCCAATCCCCTCTTGAACACCTCCAGGGACGGTGACTCCACCACCTCCCTGGGCAGCACATTCCAATGACGAACGACTCTCTCAGTGAAGAACTTCCTCCTCACCTCCAGCCTAAACTTCCCCTGGTGCAGCTTGAGAGTGTCCCCTCTAACCCTTCCAACCCTGACAATTCTATGACTTCTGGGACACAGGAGGAGGTAGTGGCTGGAGGGAGGGGCTGTAAAGCCATTCTCCACACTTGCCTTACTTTTCACAATAGATTTTGTGTCACAAAAGAAGTCTCAGCAGTCATGGTCAGGATTACAGCACAAGGGACCTTTAAATAATACTAATTCTGAATTAGCAGTGGGTCCCAACCTGTTATTCCATATTAACAAGGTGCTCTTTACTTGCCTATGGAGAGGCAGCTCTAGCTGAAACACAAATGGGCCCCCATTGATTATGCATGACAACACAAGTGTCAATAACTAGAATTTTTTTAAGAAATAAAAATCTCTTCCACTAATTGCAGGCCTGTGGCCTGAAGGTCACAGAAGATTTCTGTAACAAGTCTAAATTGCCCTTTTTGACATAGTCATCACAGCATTACCATGCCAAAGGCAAGCAGAGCTGCCATTTTCAGAGGAGACTGACAGGCAAAAGTGGTGGCATGAGCTGACTAGATAATATAGAAAAACAATCCCTAGCCCTTAATAAGCAAGGGTGCTTCTCTCTGCAGCTCTCTGTTCCACCAGTATGTATCTTCTAGGGCATATCACCTGGGTGGTTTACTCAGGACAAGCCCCACGCCAAAAGCTGCTCTTACACTGGCCCTTTCCTCTTCCCTGAAAATGCAAATTGGTTGCCATTCACCACCAACTAGTGACCCCTTCCACCACGGCTTCCCTGGCTCACAGAATCATAGAATCAACCAGGTTGGAAAAAAACTCAGATCATCAAGTCCAACTTATAACCTAATACCTAACACCTCATGACGACTAAACCATGGCTCCAACTGCCACATCCATTTGAACACTTCCAGGGATGGTGACTCCACCACCTCCCTGGGCAGCACATTCCAATGGCCAATCTCTCTTTCTGTGAAGAACTTCTTCCTAACGTCCAGCCCAAACCTCCCCTGGTGCAGCTTGAGACTGTGTCCTCTTGTTCTGGTGATGGTTGCCTGGGTGAAGAGACCAACCCCTTCCTGGCTACAACCTCCCTTCAGGTAGTTGTAGACAGCAGTAAGGTCTCCCCTGAGGCTCCTCTTCTCCAGGCTGAGCAACCTCAGCTCCCTCAGCCTCTCCTCATAGGGCTGTGCTCCAAACCCATCCCCAGCTTTGCTGTTCTTCTCTGGACACATTCCAGCAAGTCAATATCTTTCCTAAACTGAGGGGCCCAGAACCGGACACAGTACTCAAGGTGTGGCCTAACCAGTGCAGTGTACAGGGGCACAATGACTTCCCTGCTCCTGCTGGCCACGCTATTTCTGATGCAGGCCAGGATGCCATTGGCCCTCTTGGCCACCTGGGCACACTGCTGGCTCATGTTCAGCTGCTGTCAACCAGTACCCCCAGGTCCCTTTCTGCCTGGCCGCTCTTCAGGCACTCTGACCCCAGCCTGTAGAACTGCATGGGGTTGTTGGGGCCAAAGTGCAGAACCCAGCACATGGACTTGTTAAATCTCATGCCCTTGGACGCTGCCCATCTATCCAGCCTGACAAGGTAACCCTGCAGAGCCCTCCTACCCTCTGACAGGAAGCAATGAGTACCTAGGACTACGCTTGGGAACAACCCACAAGGTTAGCTCTCTAGCAGCTGAACCACTGGTGCTCACTTCCAAAGGTATGTTCACGTGACAGAAGGAAGTGAGCCTTTCTCATGAATACTAATAATTACAGCAATTCACAGCAGTGAGCCCTAAAACATTGTCTCAGCCATGAACTTACAGATGTTAAACTGATTTTTTTCCCTTAGTGGTTTTTATCCCCTCTTTTCCTCACCCCAAAAAGCTGCTGATGGGTTGCAGTGCCTGATTTTCCATGATATAATAAGCAAGACTGATTATCTGTGACTCTGAAAAGCCTCTAAATCTCTTTAGAGAGACAATGATTCCTTCTATTGCATGTCCTTTCCCTCTCACCCTGTCACATGCACACTTCAGAAGCACAAGACACCTTCCTGTTTTGTGCTGAATATCAATTTTTTTTCTTGGTGTTTTTTTTTTCCCCCCTCAATTTCTAATCAGCTATTTGTTAAGGGAGCTGCAAAAGCACACAAAGAGAGCAGCTGTTCCCTTGCTCTTGCAAATGTGCAGCTCTCCCTGAGCAAATGTTGTCAGTTGCTGCTACTGCCTGCTAAGGCCTCCCCAGAACCCAAACTAAATGCATCACTTTTGAGGTAACTCTCACCCTATGGCATGAGTAACAGAACTGATATCAGCATATTTTTTGTTTAAGACAGATGCATACTGTGTCCAGTTCTGGAGCCCTCAGTTTAGGAAAGACTTTGACTTGCTGGAAGGTGTCCAGAGAAGTGCAACAAAGCTGGGGAGGGGTCTGGTGCACAGCCCTGTGAGGAGAGGCTGAGGGAGCTAGGGTAGCTTAGCCTAGAGAAGAGGAAGCTCAGGGGAGACCTTACTGCTGTCCACAGCAACCTGAAGGGAGGTTGTAGCCAGGTGGGGGTTGGTCTCTTCTCCCAGGCAATCAGCACCAGAACAAGAGGACACAGTCTCAAGCTGCACCAGGGGAGGTTTGGGCTGGATGTTAGGAAGAAGTTCTTCACAGACAGAGAGATAGGCCATTGGAATGTGCTGCCCAGGGAGGTGGTGGAGTCACCATCACTGGAGGTGTTTAAGAGGAGACTGGCTGAGGCACTTGGTGCCATGGTTTAGTTGATTAGATGGTGTTGGGTGATAGGTTGGACTCAATCTCAAAGGTCTTTTCTAACCTGCTTAATTCTATTCTCATGAAACCTCAGAATGTTTTCCAAAGATGTCACCTTAATAACAAATCTAAAGACACAGAGGTTGCTAAAAATATATGTTTATTTTTCTGTGTATTTTGCAGCAGGGGTTACTTGATTGTTTGGTGATTTTCATGCCATTATAGTGACCAAAACATTTGGTAATGGAATATAATGAACAAAAATACATGTTAATACCTAAGGTAGCACACTATCACAGCACAATAGAGGTTGTAAAGGGACCTCCAGTCCAACCCCCGCTGCCTGAGCAGGATTACCCAGGGCAGTCTGCACAGGAATGAATCCAGGTGGGTTTGGAATGGCTTCAGAGAAGGAGACTCCACAACCTCTCTGGGCAGCCTGTTCCAGGGCTGTATCACCCTCACTATAAAGAAGATTCTTCTCATGTTGAGCTGAAACCTTCTCTGTTCAAGTTTGTATCCATTGTTCCTTGGCTTACTATTGCACACCACTGAAGACCTTGGCCCCCTCCACTTGACACCCACCCCTCAGCTATTGATAGACATTGATCGGATCCCCTCTCAGCCTTCTCTTCTCCAGACTAAACAGCCCCAGGGCTCTCAGTCTCTCTTCATAGGGGAGATGCTCAAGTCCCCTAAGCATCTTCCTGGCTCTCCCTTGGACTCTCTCCAGCAGGTCTCTGTCTCTCTTGAACTGGGGATCCCAAAACTGGACACAGTATTGCAGGTGTGGTCTCAGCAGGGCAGAGTAGCAGGGGAGAAGAATCTCCCTAGCCCTGCTGGACACACTTTTCTTGACGCACTGCAGGATCCCATTGGCTCTCTTGGCAGATATACATCTATCAAGGTAAACAAAAAAGTCAAAGGTCCAAAGTGTGTTAAGCAATGGACACAAAACTAAGCTAATTCAAAATTAATATGGAGCATCTAGACTAACACTTCATGTCATTATAGCTTGTAAGATTTCAATACTTTTTTAAATAAAATATGTCTTAAATCTCATTTGCTTAGCCTTCTAAATTTTGTTTAAAGAAAAAAAAAAAGGGGGGGGTGGGTGGGTGCCAAGCAGGGGGAATTGGGGGGAGAATCAGGTTTAGATCAAAGTGAATCTGCTGCTGATGTTCAATACCATGCTACCATCTTGGCAGCCACAAAATGAAAGTGCTGCCTGGACCAAAGAATCCTGGGGTTTGAAGTTGAGATTGAAACATGAAAGGCTTCCTGCTCTGGCTGCTGATTCCAGTTCCCAGGTTTTGGGGTGCTGATTTTTAACACTGGGCAGGCTGCAGTATGGTGGCTTGAGGGGGGCTGCTGACTTCTGCATCTTGCTGCACTACTCTTCAAATAAGCAAAGGTAATTCTGAGATGGATCATTTGATATAAGAATTTTTATCTCAACCCACAGGGGTTTTTTTTTGTGTGACTTTCCCTCCTGTCTTTACGGAGAGAGAAGAGGGCTTCTGAGAGCAGGCTGTCTTAACCCAGGACATTGTGCTGCTTCTTTGAAGTACCATCAGTCAAGCACACCAAGTTACAAGATCCTGCAAGACTTCAAGGTAAGTGATGGGACTGGGGGGAATTGAGCAAAACTAGAAATGGGTAGATTCAGATTGGATGTTAGGAAGAAGTTCTTCCCCATGAGGGTGGTGAGACGCTGGCACAGGTTGCCCAGGGAGGTGGCGGAAGCCTCATCCCTGGAGGTTTTTAAGGGCTCCGAGCAATCTGATGCAGTGTGAGGTGTTCCCTGCCCATGGCAGGGGGGTTGGAACTGGATGATCCTTGAGGTCCTTTCCAACCCTGACAATTCTAGGACTCCTAGGGTGTTTCAAATAAAATCATTTATTCCTTCCCAAGCAACCTGCCTTTCTGTGCTTTGCTCCAGTGAAGACCCCTTGTGTCAGCACAGTTTTGTGACACAGCAAGAGACGTGATCATACAGATTCATTTGAGATATATTGGGCCAAGCCTGTACTGCTCCAGAAATGAAACTCTTATAGCTATTCAGTTCCAAAGGAAGACAACAGTTCTCCATTAAAAAGAATAATAAAGTGGAAGATGAGAACAGTGTTCATATGAATAGCATTTTTAGCCAGTGCAATACTAGACCTGATAGCAGCCTTCCATACCTGAAGGGGGCTACAGGAAGGATGGAGATAGAATGTTTGCAGAAGCTTGCAAGGATAGGACAAGGAACAATGGCTTCAAACTGGAGCAGAGCAAATTCAGATTGGATGTTAGGAGCAAATACTTTCCTATGAGGGTGGTGGAACACTGGAACAGGTTGCCCAGAGAGGTGGTTGAGTCTCCTTCCCTGGAGATATTCCAGATGCGGCTGGATGAGGCCCTGGGCAGCCTGATCTAGTTGGGGATGTCCCTGCTGACTGCAGGGAGGTCAGACTGGATGACCTCTGGAGGTCTCTTCTGGTCCAGACCATTCTATGATTCTATTTACCTGCATGCTTTCTTATTTTTTCAGTTAGTACTTCAGCTAGGCTTGAAATTTGTTCTTCTGGTTTATGTTTCTAAGTGATCTTTTCCTAGAGTATGTCTTACAGTAAAGTATTTCTAGAATAAAAGATAGATAACCATGTTCTGTGAAGATTGGCCCAGGAATAATAACTGCATTAGCCTCCATTAATATGCAAAACAATGAGTAAAATAGAAAGTGGAGCTTGCTGCCCAGGGAGGTGGTGGAGTCACCATCCCTGGAGGGGTTCAAGAGGGGACTGGATGTGGCACTTGGTTTAGTCATGGGGTTTGTGGTGACAGGTTGGACTTTATAGTCTTTGAGGTGTCTTCCAATCTTGGTGATTCTGTGATTCTACACCATCACAGAACTGGGGGGATTTTTGCTGGATGCTGACCACTAGCCAGTAAGGTGTTGGTGTTCAGCTTCTCGTCTGTGCGTCCTACCCACACTCTAATCCATGCCTCTAGAAAACTGGACTGCCTTGTTTGGCACAAAGCTTTGCTTAAAGCCATCACAGTTAGTGAAGGAATTTTAAAAGGGCTTTCAAGGGTATTCAAAAGAGGATTGGATGTAGCACTTGAAGCCCTGGTTTAGTTGTCATGAGGTGTTAGGTAGGACTTGATTATCTCTGAGGTTTTTTCCAACCTGGATGATTCTATGACACTTTAAGCATTTCCCCCGCATTTTCTGCAGGTTTCAACCTAGTCATCAAGCATAATAATTTTGCACTGCATGTAGCCTTTTCCTAACTCAGTTTATTTGATAGCAGTAGATCACATTTATATAACATACATCAGCAAAAGGCAATAGATTGCACAGTGAAATGCCTGAAATGTCAAGTTAAATCACCATAAAAAAATTCACTTTTGTTCTTGAATCCCCATGCATTTTTAATTTACTGAAGTAAACATACATTGTTCTCTACATAATCATTGCTATTGATAACTGCAGTGAATTATAGATTAAAATAACCCATTTCCCTGGGACAGGACAGATTTGAGATTGCTAAAAGGAGTATTTCCTAGCTATTTAAAAAAAAAAAACCAAAACACAAAACCACAACCCAAAACAGTCACCTCTACAATTCTGCATCCCCAGATATCACAAATAGAAAGCAGTTCTGCTAATTGCTAGTATTTAGTGTTACATTATGCATAGTAAACCTGTACTTAATTATCTATTTCTGGAGTAATTACATGTGGGAAGGCTGTAATTGCACATGTCTAGTCTCTGTCCCAGGTGACAGTCTCCCCCAGCATCCTCAGGCCAAGCATCACTGTGCAGCCCAGCTCCTTGTGCTGATAGGGCTCTTCTTACAGCAATTCACCATGCCAGTTCTCTGAGAGGCCCTGAGCAACACAACCTGAGCCAACCCCAGGCAGAGAATGCCTTCTTTGCCTGGAAAGCCCTCCTGCCTCCCTTGGGAAGCCTCAGGTGATTCATCAGGAAGGACTGCAGGGCACACATCATAGCTGCTGGGAAGCTCTCTCTTCCCAGAATCCAAGGTAGCAGAAATGGACTCCCACCAAGGGTTCAAATATCTCCTCCTTCCTACCCTCCTTTCCCTTTAAAGGGAAGGCTTTAAACAAGGGGCTGAGAGGAGAGCCTCCTTTAAGGAAGAAGCTGTGGGGAGACCTCTGTAGTGTCTACAACTACCTGAAAGGACCTTGTGGAGAGGCTGCTGGTCTCTTCTCACAGGTAATTAGTGATAGAACAAAAGGAAACAGCTTCAACCTGCCACTGGGTAGGTTTAGACTGGAGATTAGGAAACATCTCAGGGCAAGAGTGGTCAGGGATTGGAATGTGCTGCCCAGGGAGGTGGTGGAGTCACCAAGCCTGGATGTGATTAAAGGTGGTTTGGATGTGGTGCTTGGGGCTATGGTTTAGGGGTAGCCCTTGTAGAGTAGAGATCTAGGTTGGACTTGGTGATCCTGAGGGTCTTTTCCAACCTGAATGTTTCTGGGATTCCCTTATCAGCACAAGGGCACAGTCACTTCATCTTCAGATAGAAAGTGTTTTTATCTATATTCTAGAAAGCCTTAAGTGGCTCCACATGAGACTAAAACCACCACACCACTTTGTTACCCCATTTACCCTAGCTGCCACAAAGGAGAGAACCAGCTCCCTAAAACAAGTGATACCATGCCACCTTCAGCATGAGATATACACATAAAACAAAGCACATTCTGTGTGAGTTAAGAATGTAAATAAAATTATGCAAGGGCTACATTCATGACAGTAATTTTTTGTGGTCATTTCCAAGAGGGAATGTAGCCTGGGCAGTCACTTGCATGGTATAAGGACACATGGTATAAGAACTAAAAAGCCATCCTGGAAAACGTAGAAAAGTCTGGTAAGTTACAGAGTTCCATTAAGTCTGCTGAGTTTCTGGCACTGCTCTTGTTGAGCTGTAATCTGGTCTGGCTGTCCTTGTTGTTCCAACACCCATTATGCCCAGGGACTTGAAAAAGGGGAACCACATTTTCTGTGTCTTGTACAATGAGCTTGCAGAAGTCTCACCCACATTTCTCAGAAACCCACAGTTCTTTGGCTGTCCAAAAATCACAGAAAGGTTTGGGTTGAAAGGGACTTGCAAAGCTCATCCAGTCCAATCCTCTGCAGTCAGCAGGGACATCCCCAACTAGGTCAGGATGCCTAGGGCCTTGTCCAGCCTCACCTGGAATATCTCCACAGAAGGAGCCTCAACCACCTCTCTGGGCAACCTCTGTCACTCTTCCACCATCCTCATAGTACAGAACTTGTTCCTAACTTCCAACCTAAATCTACTCTTCTCTAATTTCAAACCATTTCCCCTTGCCCTATCACTGTAGGCCTTTGTAAACAGTCCCTCTTCAGCCTGCTGGTACTGGCAGGCTGCTCCTAGGTCTCCCTGGAGCCTTCTCTTCTCCATGCTCAATAACCCTATCTCCTTCAGCCTGTCCTTATAGGAGAGGTGTTCCAGCCCCCTGGATCCTTTTCATGGCTCTCCTCTGGATCTGCTCCTTCATGCCTGCTTTCTGGAGTTTATTAATCCAATATGCAATAACAACTAAACACTAGCCAAAATATTTCCCTCAGCCCTCATGTAACACTCCAATCCCAAAACCCAGTTAGATTGAGTCTGTCTCTGTCAAGGAGACTCACATCCATTTGCTATATAACCCAGCATGCAAACAACTCATTTGGCACAGCATGAGTCAGGAGCTTCCACACAATACTAGGAAGATGAAGTGTTTTAGACAAGCATTACTTGCTTGTTAGAGGAACTGTGCACTGGGTCAAATAATTAGCCTTTTGGGGGAGTTGCAAAACAGTTATCCTGCTTTGACATTTGCTTCTGTTACTCCTCTGAAATAGCCACTCAGGCTTAATGAAATATTTACACTCTTTAAAACATTCAGGACTCATCCATTATAATTTAAGATGGGAAAAAATAAGGTTAAAATCAGAAGTTTTAAATCTGAGGAAGATATCTTATGCTAGGTCAATGTCAGTAACAGTCAAAACTGTATATACTGATGTGGTGGGCTGAAATTACACACACACACACACACCCCAAACTAATTTGGAGAACTGTCCCCAAAATAAATTGGCAGACTTAGCTCAGTTTGGGATGGAAGCAAATGAAGCTCTGTTTACAAACAAACTACAAACAGGCAATGCAATGAGTATGTGCCAAATATACACTAGATGTACAGTATAGATACATTTACAATTTATGAACAACACAGAAACTCCTCAGACCCTCCCTGGAGGGATCCAGGGGGGGTCATTCACCTCCTCCCCCCACCCCCTCCTTCCTTCCTGTTACCTCACACAGAAGACAAAACAGAGATCCCCTCATACGGCCATGGAAGAGAGAGGAAGAGAAGTTGCAAGCACAAGCAACAGAAGAGAGAGAACTGTTTATACCTCCACTCAATATGCCCATTACCAAGCCAATGAATTCCATAGACCTTGGCATTATTTCTTTTGTATCCAATGGTAATTTTATTTTACTTTCAGTCTTTGCAGTCAGGATGTAGGCCAAAGTTCCCCCTTCAAACCCAATTACCCAGTTGGAGTTACAAGTAGTCCTCACAGACACACATACATAAAATGAATTAAACTACTAATTGCATTTGTATTGTATTTAGAACAGAACAAACCAGGTTGGAAGACACCTTCAAGAGCATCACATCCAACCCATCATCCAACACCATCCAATCAACTAAATGATGGCACCAAGCGCTCCATCAAGTCTCTTCCTGAACACCTCCAGAGATGGCAACTCCACCAACTCCCTGGGCAGCACATTCCAATGGGCAATTACTTTCTCTATGAAGAATTTCTTCCTAGCATCCAGCCTAAACCTCCCCTGGTGCAGCTTGAGACTGTGTCCTCTTGTTCTGGTGCTGGTTGCCTGGGAGAAGAGACCAACCCCCACCTGGCTACAACCTCCCTTCAGGCAGTTGTAGAGAGCAATGAGGTCAGCCCTGAGCATCCTTTTCTCCAGGCTAAGCATCCCCAGCTCCCTCAGCCTCTCCTCACAGGGCTGTGCTCCAGATCCCTCCCCAGCTTTGTTGCCCTTCTCTGGACACCTTCCAGCAACTCAACATCTTTCCTAAACTGAGGAGCCCAGAACTGGACTCAAGGTGTGGCATAACCAGTGAATAGTAACTAAATCCTTGCCAGTTCTGGGACCCATGTTGAAAAATCTGGCTTGTCCTTCTTTTGGTTTTTTATGCGAAGAGTATTACAAACATTGGGAAATCAATGTAAAAATATTACTCATTTAATGAATGCTAGTAATTAAAATAATAAAAGAGCTAAAATACTCTTCAAGAGTTTTGTAAACAGGATCAAAGAGTGGTAAAGAGCAGGAATCAACAAAGGAACAACATTGACATCTGTGTATCAGGCTCCATTTACAGACAGAACGGGATAAACAAATTCAGAAGATGGTTCTTTTGGCTTGGTTCAAGTATCTTCTTAGGTTAAGAGCAACTGACTTAAGAAGTCCCTGTCCCTGGAGGTGTTCAAGAGGGGATTGGATGGGGCACATGGTGCCAAGGGGAGGGACTTCTCAGGATATCAGGTAGGCCTAGGGGGAATGGAATGAAGCTGGAGGTGGGGAGATTCAGGCTGGATATGAAGAGGAAGTTCTTCACCATGAGAATGGTGAAGCCCTGGAATGGGTTGTCCAGGGAGGTGGTTGAGGCCCTGTCCCTGGAGGTGTTTTAAGACCAGGCTGGATGAGGCTCTGGCCAGCCTGATCTAGTGTGGGGTGTCCCTGCCCGTGGCAGGGGGGTTGGAACTAGATGATCCTTGTGGTCCCTTCCAACCCTGAAGTGATGCTATGACACTATGACAGGTTGGACTTGATGATCTATGAGGTCTTTTCCAACCTTGTTGATTCTATGGTAAGTGACTTCTCTGACTATAAAAGACCAGATGCTAGATCACAGTCTGATGGTTGTAACTGTAGACAGCCAAAAGATAAAATGTGAATTTCACCTTCTGGTTTCAGATGACAGTAAAAACCTCACATCAAAACAGAACACCCACTCTGTGCCCAAGAAATTAAAGAAAAAAAAAATATATATATTATGAAAAGGAGCACTTAGTTTAAAGGGCAAGACTTAGGTGCAACAAGATTACACCATTTGCAGAAAAAAAAAGTGAGATAAAATGTCTTCCCCTTCACTCAGGATAGAACACTGAGCTAAAAACACAGCCCTGCAGATTTAGGCCTCCTGTTAGTACCCACTTTCTAAAGGTTAGCTGATTGCCATTTCAACCTGAAACAGGCTCCAAGGCCTTATTGTGGCCTTCCACTATCTGAAGAGGGCTATAAGAAAGATGGTGAGGGACTTTAGAGTGTCAGTGACAGCACTAGGGGGAACAGATCTAAGATAGAAGAGGTGAGAGTTAGATTAGATGTTAGGAGGAAGTTCTTCCCCATGAGGGAAGAGGTTGCCCAGGAAGGTGGTAGAAGCCTCATCCCTGGAAGCTTTTAAGCCCAGGCTGAATGTGGCTCTGGGCAACTTGAGCTAGTGGAAAGTGTCAAGGTGTTTGGAACTAGATGATCCTTGAGGTCCTATCCAACCCTGACAATTCAGAGACATGTCCACCCCTCTGAATTTTTCTAAAAGAATCAATAGTTTCACAGTATCACCAAGGTTGGAAGAGACCTCAAAGATCATCAAGTCCAACCTGTCACCACAGACCTCATGACTAAACCATGGCACCAAGTGCCACATCCAATCCCCTCTTGAACACCTCCAGGGATGGGGACTCCATCACTTCCCTGGGCAGCACATTCCAATGTCAAACAACCCTCTCAGTGAAGAACTTGCTCCTCACCTCAAGCCTAAACCTCCCCTGGTGCACCTTGAGACTGTGTCCTCTTCTTCTAGTGCTGGTTGCTAGAGAGAAGAGACCAACTCCCTCCTGGCTACATTCCCCCTTCAGGTAGTTGTAGAGAGGTCTCTCCTGAGCCTCCTCTTCTCCAGGCTAAGCAACCCCAGCTCCCTCAGCCTCTCCTCACAGGGCTGTGCTCAAGGCCTCTCCCCAGTCTCATTGCTCTTCTCTGGACATGGGCAAGTGTCTCAATGTCCTTCTTTAACTGAGGGGCCCAGAACTGGACACAGGACTCAAGGTACGGCCTAACCAATGCTGAGTACAGGGCAGAATGACTTCCCTGCTCCTGCTGGCCACACTATTCCTAATGCAGGCCAGGATGCCATTGGCCTTCTTGGCCACCTGGGCACACTGCTGGCTCATGTTTAGGCAGCTGTCAATCAGCACCCCCAGGTCCCATTCTGCTCGACAGCTTTCCAGCCATTCTGACCCCAGCCTGTAGCTCTGCATGGGGTTGTTGTGGCTAAAGTGCAGCACCCAGCACTTGGATTTGTTGAATGCCAATACCTCTTGAAAAACACTTCTCTTGAGCAGTTAAGAGGCAGACAAAAGTGACTTCACAATCCCATCATTTTAAGGCCAGTCCTTGGCTGGTGGGTGCATGCTGCACCTATTGCCAACTACTTTCCAACACACACAAGAAATTACTGTCACTCAAGGTGGGCAGGGCCATTCCAGCTTTCAACTCCAGCAGAGAAGTTGAGGACTCAACTGCACAGAACAAACTTTTTGTTGGTTTCTTTGTTTTTTATTAACACTGTTCGGTGTCAGCAACAGAGGCAGCATGCCTAATGTCATTGTGGTGTTGCAAATTAGCCTCCTTTAACCCAGCAACAGTCATTTGGCACAGCAGCTTCGCTTTCCATTAACTTTCCCTAATCATATTCCAAGTTTCCAGCAATGATTTAATACCTTGTGTTCATTGCCAGTTTCACTGCTGCCAGCATTTTACCTGCCTTTTTCTCTGCCTCTCCCATCCCCATCATTAACACAGCCTATGCCAGGTGCAGTTCAGGGAGTGCTTAGCCACCATTACTATCACTAGCTCCACGTCAGTCTCAAGGAAGCCTCAAGTCTTCTTGTGCCAATGAACTTACACTTACTTAGCTCCAAGAGCACTGAAAGTCCATAGTGATGGCCACAAGAGACACTATTTTGTCTTTATTTCCTCTGTGCCAATAGATTTTCATAAACTAAACACATTCCCCTATACCTGCCCTCTACACAAACAAAATGTCACAGCTAACCAGGAAAAGCAAAGTAGGAAAATTCTGTAAGTTTACCTGAGAAGTTGGCAAAAAGCAGTGTTCTCTCAGAACAGAAAGCTATGGTGTCTGCTTAGATCAATCCCACGTACCAGTAGAGGTTGGGGACTGACCTGTTGGAGAGCAGTGAAAGGGACCTGGGGGTTCTAATGGACGGAAGTATAACCATAAGCCAGCAGCGTGCCGTCATGGCCAAGAAGGCCCATGGCATTCTGGGGTAGATTATAAAGTCTGTGGTTAGTAGGTCGAGAGAGGTTCTCCTCCCCATCTGTTCTGCCATGGTGAAGCTGCATCTGGAGTACTGTGTCCAGTTCTGGGCCCCTCAGTTCAGGAAGGGCCTCGGGGAACTGCTTGAAAAGAGTCCAGCACAGAGCCATGAAGATGATTAGGGGAGAGGAACATCTTCCCTATGAGGAGAGCCTGAGGGATCTGGGGCTCTGTAGCTTGGAGAGGAGGAGCCTGAGAGGTGATCTCATTCATGTTGATAAAGATTTGCAGGGTGAGTGCCCAGAGGCTGGAGCCAGGCTCTGCTGGGTGATGCCCAATGCCAGCACAAGGGGCAGTGGTGGAAGGTAAGGCATAGGAAATTCTATGTGAACATGAGGTCTTCAATATCACCAGAGAGGGAGACTCCACAACCCCCCTGGGCAGCCTGTCCCAATATTCTGTCACCCTCACAGGAAAAACATTTTTCCTCCTGTTTCCATGGAACTTCCCATGCCTCATCTTCCACCATTGCCCCTTGTGCTGGCATTGGGCTTCAAGACATGGAGCAATTTCACATCACTACACAAGTGTTCACAAAGACTACTCAAAGACTGGAGATATTAGAGCCACTTTCAACAGTTATTTAGGTGACTTTGTTGTCTCAGTCCCTCCAGAACATTGATGTGAGAAGCAAACTTTACCAAGAACTGTGGGAATCACTCAGACAGGTTAACCAAGCCAGGTTCTGCACATTGGCCACAACCACCCCATGCAGTGCTACAGGCTGAGGGCAGAGTGGCTAGAGTGTGGCCAGGTAGAGAGGGACCTGGGGGTACTGGTAGGCTGAACATGAGCCTACAGTGTGCCCAGGCAGCCAGGAGGGCCAATGGCATCCTGGCCTGCATCAGGAACAGTGTGGCCAGCAGGAGCAGGGAGGTCATTCTGCCCCTGCACACTGCACTGGTTAGGCCACACCTCGAGTACTGTGTCCAGGTCTGGGCCCCTCAGTTTAGGAAGGAGGTTGACTTGCCGGAAGGTGTCCAGAGAAGGGCAACAAAGTTGGGGAGGGGCTTGGAACTCAAGCCCTATGAGGAGAGGCTGAGGGAGCTGGGGTTGCTTAGCCTGGAGAAAAGGATGCTCAGGGCTGACCTCATTGCTCTCTACAACTGCCTGAAAGGAGGTTGTAGCCAGGTGGGGGTTGGTCTCTTCTCCCAGGCAACCAGCACCAGAACAAGAGGACACAGTCTCAAGCTGTGCCAGGGGAGGTTTAGGCTGGATGTTAGGAGGAAGTTCTACACAGAGGGAGTGATTGCCCATTGGAATGTGCTGCCCAGGGAGGCGGTGGAGTCACCATCATTGGAGGTGTTCAGGAGGAGACTTGATAGGGTGCTTGGTGCCATGGTTTAGTTGATTAGGTGGGTTGGATTAGTTGATAGGTTGGATGATCTCGATGGTCTCTTCCAACCTGGTTTATTCTATTCTATTCCCTGATGACAGCCTTTTGTATTGACTCCAAGGTTGGAATAATAGGAAGCTAAGGTCAGTCTCACACCATCAGATAAATCGCAGGGCTGTTTGGTAGATGTTGTTGTGGGCTGGTTTTTTTTGCTAGCAATACTTGTAAAGACTAATGTTTACACACAAGTTATTAGCTTCCCAAGCAGAAAGAAGTTACTCCATAGAGGAGTTTTCTCTGGAGGAAAGGAAAATATGAGCTAGAGCTTAGGCTAGCCAAGGGACCTTCAGTGGGCAGCTGATACAAAGAAGCTAGCTGCAGTCTCATGGATGGTTCTTAACAGTGCTTATTTCTATAGCTGCTGGCAAGGAAAGAGAATGGAAGATTCTTAGAATCCTAGAGTCATAGAATTGTTAGGATTGGAGGGACTTCAAGGATCATCTAGTTCCAACCCCCATGCCACAGGCAGGGACACCTCACACTAGATCAGCTTGCTCAGAGCCACACCCAGCCTGGCCTTCAAAATCTCCAGGGATGAGGCTTCCACTACCTCCCTGGGCAACCTGTGCCAGTGTCTCACCCCCTCATGAGGAAAAAATTCTTCCTAACATCCAATCTGAATCTACCCATTTCTAGTTTTTTCCCCCCACCACACCCTCCTCCTCGCCCCAGTCCTACCACTCCCTGACACCCTCAAAAGTCCCTCCTCCTCTCCTGTAGCCCCCTTGAGGTACTGGAAGGCCACAAGAAGGTCTCCTGGGAGCCTTCTCTTCTCCAAAACGAACAGCCCCAACTCTCTCAGTCAGTCCTCACAGGACAGGTGCTCCAGCCCTCTGTGGGCCTTCTCTGGACAGAAGCTGGTGTGATCTTAAAATATACATATACACACACATACATACATATAGACTGTGGTGCGCTGGAAATGCCTCCCAGCATTAAACTTGCCAGACCAGCAAAGCTGGTCACATTCTGTGATTCTGTGCAACCTGAGCCTTTTTGCTCCCTCCCTCTTACCCTACACACAAAGGAAATGTTGGCTTAACAACGGCAAGCAAGGAAAAAAGGAATGAGCTAGATGACACAGCACAGAGCCCTGATCATGATGAGTAAAGGCTTTATCTACCAATCTCGGTTTGCCCAGCTTAATGCCAGTGTCATGTCACTGGGTCTGTAATGTTTTTCTCCAATAAATCTGGAGTCAAAACAGAAGAAAACATTAAACAGGTACCTTTGTGAGGTGACCCCTTTGCTAAAATACCTACTAACTGTGAAAGGCAGAAAGACATGTGCTGGCTTGTAAGCTGCAGCAACTCACCCTCCAGGGGCACTTAGGATTCAACCTCAAAGGATGGACAGAATCCAATGGCATGAGATTGAACACATCCAAGTGCCGAGTTCTGCACACTGGCCACAGCAACCCCATGCAGTGCTACAGGCTGAGGGCAGAGTGGCTGGAGTGTGGCCAGGTAGAGAGGGACCTGGGGGTACTGGTAGGCTGAACATGAGCCTACAGTGTGCCCAGGCAGCCAGGAGGGCCAATGGCATCCTGGCCTGCATCAGGAACAGTGTGGCCAGCAGGAGCAGGGAGGTCATTCTGCCCCTGTACACTGCACTGGTTAGGCCACACCTTGAGTCCTGTGTCCAGTTCTGGGCCCCTCAGTTTAGGAAGGAGGTTGACTTACTGGAGCCTGTCCAGAGAAGGGCAACAAAGTTGGTGAGGGGTTTGGAACACAGCCCTGTGAGGAGAGGCTGAGGGAGCTCGGGCTGCTTAGCCTGGAGAAGAGGAGGCTCAGGGGAAACCTTCTTGCTCTCTACAACTACCTGAAGGGAGGTTGTGGACAGGTGGGGGTTGGTCTCTTCACCCAGGCAACCAGCACCAGAACAAGAGGACACAGTCTTCAAGTTGTGCCAGGGGAGGTTTAGGCTCGAGTTGAGGAAGAAGTTCGACACAGAGAGAGTGATTGGCCATTGGAATGGGCTGCCCAGGGAGGTGGTGGAGTCACCATCATTGGAGGTATTCAGGAGGAGACTTGATAGGGTGCTTGGTTGCATGGTTTTGTTGATTAGGTGGTGTTGGATGATAGGTTGGACATGATGATCTTGAAGGTCTCTTCCAACCTGGTTTATTCTATTCTAGTTTACCAGGGAGAGCTGCACCAACCTTTCAAAAGCATAGATGGAGATGCTGAAAAACTTGCTCATGGTCAGCAAAGGCCACTGGGTAGAGCTGGAACTGTAACTCAGGTCTGCTGAGTGACAGCCTGCCACACTAACAGTTCATAAAACTAGATCAAATCAAATGCCAAGCATTTTACCATGCAATATCTGAAAGCTATACACACTTTGAATCATGTTACAACACCTAAAGGTGCAGCAGAAAAAGAATCATTTATTATTGACTGGATCCTGTTGTTATAAGCTGGATTTAAAACACTTAACTATAGATTCTTACTCTAAAACAGAAGTCTCTAGCAAAACACAACAACAAAGTCTAGTTGATTAAGATTTCTGGCTATAGAAGTTCCCAGACAAATTAAAGCACCTCACCTTTAATTAAATTAAGAGCAGTAAGGCTGCTATCATCTTTCAAAACAAAGAAAATGCTAAAAAAAAACAATAAAAATGGGGAAAAAAAGTAATAAAAATCCATCTGAAGATCCTTGGAGGCTACTTAAATTCACATCCATTTTTCCAGCAAACGTATACATGTTACTGCTTGACAGATGTGGGGAAAATAAAACCAGGCTGGGTCAATCTCTCTGTTTTCAGCTACAGCAGTTGGAAGATAATGCTGTTGCTGCGCTGCTTGATGTTTATGTTCACCAGCTTCTGAAGCCACATGTCAATAGCCTGCTTCTCACACTTGTCATCCATCACAGCTTTTCACAGTCCCCTTCTTGCAATGAAAAACTGGGGTGGGTGGCAATTCCACCCCCCACACCCCTATCCTAACTGCAGCTGAACAAACTGTTCCAGATGGCTAGGAGAACCTCCCTTATGGGGACAGTCTGGGAGAGCTAGGGCTGTTCAGCCCAGAGAAGACACCACCCAGAAGAGCTCAGCTCCAGCAAGAAGCCCCAGCCAGAACCCACAGATGAGATTGGAGTAGTCATCAATCCTGGTCCTAACAACCAGCAGGCCACCCAGCCTTTGTTTTCACCGTCACCCAGTGTGCACCAGGGCCACTCACCAGTGATGAGAGGAGGATCCTCCAGCCCAGAGAGGCTCAGCTTAGAGCTTCTGCCTTTCCTGGTGGGATTAAATAGGGCAGTGGGTGGGGAGGGCAAAGTGGCCATACCTGGGGTGGGAGGAGACTCCAACAGAGCCCAGGTGCTCTGGCTTTGAGGGAGAAAAGGGGAAAAAAGGGGGAAAATGGTGGTGGGGTGGAGAAGGGTCAGATATGGTAGGAAAGGAGAGGTGGTGGTGAAAGGAGAGGACTTTAAAATCCCCTTATTTTCCATAAATCTTTCATAATGCACAACCGCAGCTCCTGGTTTGCTTTGCCTCCATGCAAAAAGAACAAAGCCATCAATACTTCATATAATAAAGCACAATGGTGGCTATCACAATGAAATCTATCCACTGGTGCCCCTGGAAAGTCCAAGGAGGGTGATTCTATACAAGGGGATCCCTGTATTTGTGTTGTTTCTGAATTGCAAGTATATGTAGATGTATTTTGTACATATTCATTGTATTTTATACTCCTAGAATTTAGTTTGCCTTTTGTAAATATGACTTTCATTTTGCTTATGAGTTCTGAGTTGGGGGTAGTGGTGGTGTTGCAATTTACTCTGAGGGTAAATTTGAAGTAGTTGGGGGTTAATCTCAATCCACTGCAATTATCATCACACCTTCTATCAAACTCAACTACTTGAGCAAGCTGAACCAGTTCTTGGTCAGTACCATAACGAGAGGTTTTAGAAATACAGAATTCCTGGTCTGCTGAGAACCTCTGAACTATACATCAAGTCTGCTGGATGAATAGAATAAATAAACCAGGTTGGAAGAGACCTTCAAGGTCATTGTGCCCAGCCTATCATCCAACACCACCTAATCAACTAAACCATGCAACCAAGCACCTTATCAAGTCTCTTCCTAAACACCTCCAATGATGGTGACTCCACCACCTCCCCAGGCAGCCCATTCCAATGGGCAGTCACTCTCTCTGTGCAGAACTTCTCCCCCTCTCCTGTATCATTCCTTTGACTGTGTAAGAAGTTACTCAGCAGCTGCATTGTTGTGAGATGAAACTGAGCAAGAGCCTAATGCATGCAAAACTTAAATGCTGTAACAGCAGGATATAAAATAACTGTTGTTTGTACTTGCTTCCCATGTGTAAGCTACTCGTGGTATTGGCTGCCCATTACAAAACAAAACAAAATATTGATGCATCCCATTCAACAAACAAACTGTCCTGTGGACCCTGAATATAGCACATGGTGCTTTTAAAAAGGGCAGAAGGTGTTTCATCAACTAAACATCACCAATCCACTTCACTACAATTTGCCTCTGCACGCCGTAGAAACAGCACTATGGCAGGAATGAGTATCACAGTATCACCAAGGTTGGAAGGGACCTCAAAGATCATCAAGTCCAACCTGTCACCACAGACCTCATGACTAAACCATTGCACCAAGTGCCACATCCAAGCCCCTCTTGAACTCCTTCAGGGATGGGGACTCCACCACCTCCCTCAGCAGCACATTCCAATGGCCAATCTCTCTTTCTGTGAACAATTTCTTCCTAACATCCAGCCTAAACTTCCCCTGGTGCAGCTTGAGGCTGTGTCCTCTTGCTCTGGTGCTTGAGAGAAGAGACCAACCCCTTCCTGGCTACAACCTCCCTTGAGGGACTTGTAGAGAGCAATAAGGTCTCCCCTGAGCCTCCTCTTCTCCAGGCTAAGCAACCCCAGCTCCCTCAGCCTCTCCTCACAGGGCTGTGCTCAAGGCCTCTCTCCAGCCTCCTTGCCCTTCTCTGGACATGTGCAAGTGTCTCAATGTCCTTCTTAAACTGAGGGGCCCAGAACTGGACACAGGACTCAAGGTGTGGCCTAACCAGTGCTGAGTACAGGGCAGAATGACTTCCCTGCTCCTGCTGGCCACACTAATCCTGATCCAGGCCAGGATGCCCTTGGCCTTCTTGGCCACCTGGGCACACTGCTGGCTCATGTTTAGGCAGTGTAGTAGTGGCTCCTACTGTAATATCATCAGTGTGAAAATGAGATGATGAAGCTGGGGTGCACCAAAAAGGATTCTTTTACACCAGTAACCTCCTCAAAAGTTCAGGCACTGGAAATTTCAGTTGGGAGAAAAAAAGAAATAACATCTAAATAATTGGATTTCTTCAAACCATTAGTCTCTGGAGCGACATACTGTTTATGTTATACCACGTTCAGTTTGAATTGCAGATAGACTCAACAGCCTCCTACAGTATGTAACTGTCCTGGAATAAAAGGACTTTTTTTTTTCCCTCTCCCCCCTTTTTCTTTCAGGCACAAAATGTAGGAATGCCAGAAGCAGGCAACATGTCTCTAGTGCAGCATTTGGGCTCTATTAGTCAAAGTGTTGTATTCCTTAAGTATACATTAGAGGATCGATGCGCACATAAAATACCATATGTCAGTTTCAAAGCCATAATTTACAGAGTTATTTAAACTTATGCAAATGAAGACATTAAAGTTGAGATGTGCACCAATAAAAGGAAATTGTAAGTTAAAACTGCCACATCATCCTTAACTTCCTGCAAGTGACAAGGTATAGCAGAACATATGGCACCTACGCTCTCCCACTGTTCCCGCAACTCCTGACTGAGGGCCATATGTGCTGCATTACCTAGACACAACAGGGTGCATTATAAACCCACAGCAGCCTTACCTCCCCATTTCACTCTTACAGAGCTCATGCCAACTGCCTGGAATCAATCCCAAAACCATAGCCCTTTCTGTACCACTAATCCTCTTTATTACAACCAGAGATGTTGGGGAGTCTCCTTCTCTGGAGACTTTCAGGACCCATCTGGATGTGTTCCTCTGTGACCCGCATAGGATTCGGTCGTCCTGCTCTGGCAGGGGGTTTGGACCCCACCTGGAGTACTGTGTCCAGTTCTGAAGCCCCTATTACAGGAAGGACCAGGAGGTGCTGGAAGGCATCCAGAGAAGGGCCACATGGATGAGCAGAGGGCTGGAGCTCCTCTGCTATGGGGACAGACTGAGGGAGTTGGGGCTGTTCAGTCTGGAGAAGAGAAGGCTCCAAAGAGACCTTCTTGTGGCCTTGCAGTATCTGAAGGGGGCTACAAGAAAGCTGAGGAGGGACTTTTAAAGGTGTCAGGGAGTCATAGGACTGGGGGGGATGGAGCAAATTAGAAATGGGTAGATTCAGATTGGATGTTAGGAAGAAGTTGTTCCCCATGAGGATGGTGAGACACTGGAACAGGTTGCCCAGGGAGGTGGTGGAAGTCTCATCCCTGGAGGTTTTGAAGGCCAGGCTGGATGTGGCTCTGAGCAACCTGCTGTAGGGTGAGGTGTCCCTGCCCATGGAAGGAGGATTGAAAATGGATGATCCCTGAGGTCCCTTCCAACCCTAACAATTCTATGTTTCTATGACTCGATGATCTGCAGAGGTTCCTTCCAAACCCTAACAACCTGTGAGCCTGTGGTGGGTTTAAGGAACAACATGAATTTGGAGAATTACCCCAAAATAAATCACCAGACTAGCTCAGAAGGATTTGGAAGCAAGTGAAGCTCTATTTACCAGCAAACAAAAAATCTTGAAATATGAAATGGAATGAAGATGTACAAAATATTTATATTTACGTATATTTACAATTTAGAAACAACACAAGGACCCCCCCTGGATGAACCAGGGGAGAACAAATACTTCCCCTCCATCCTTCCCCTGTACAAGAGGAAAAAAAAGAGAAGAGGAGAAAGCAGCTAGTACTGTTTGCTAGTATTTATCCTCAACAAGGAATACAACCAAGGTCAGAAAAGCCAAGCAACATTACCAGCTAGCAGCAGCTCAAGTGTAGATGTGGGGAAAGAGACAGAAGTTTATGCTACTGCTTTTATTTCTAATAGCAAGCCAGTGGAATTATTTACACATTATCCCCTGTCTCAGCACTGGTTAGGCCACACCTTGAGTCCTGTGTCCAGTTCTGGGCCCCTCCATTTAGGAAAGATGTTGAGCTGCTGGAAGGTGTCCAGAGAAGGGCAACAAAGCTGGGGAGGGGTTTGGAACACAGCCCTGTGAGGAGAGGCTGAGGGAGCTGGGGTTGCTTAGCCTGGAGAAGAGGAGACTGAGGGGAGACCTTCTTGCTCTCTACAAGTACCTGAAGGGAGGTTGTAGCCAGGTGGGGGTTGGTCTCTTCTCCCAGGCAAGCAGCACCAGAACAAGAGGACACAGTCTCAAGCTGTGCCAGGGGATGTTTAGGCTGGACGTTAGGAAGAAGTTCTTCACAGAAAGAGAGATTGGCCATTGGAATGTGCTGCCTGGGGAGGTGGTGGAGTCACCATCCCTGGATGTCTTTAGGAAGAGACTGGATGGGGTGCTTGGTGCCATGGTTTAGTTGATTAGATGGTTTTGGGTGATAGGTTGGACTTGATGATCTCAAAGGTCTTTTCCAACCTGGTTAATTCTATTCTATTCTATTCTATTCTATTCTATTCTATTCTATTCTATTCTATTCTATTCTATTCTATTCTATTCTATTCTATTCTATTCTATCCCATTCCATTCCATTCCATTCCATTCCATTCCATTCCATTCCATTCCATTCCATTCCATTATTTTCCTTTGACATCCAATGGTAATTTATTTACAGGGATATACTAGAGGGTGTCCAACAGAGGGCTGCGAGGATGATCAAAGGACTGGAATCTCTGTCTTATAAGGAAAAGCTGAGAGGCCTGGGACTGTTTAGCCTGGAGAAAAGAAGCCTGAGAGGAGATCTTATTAATGTTCACAAATATCTGACAGGTGGGTGTCAAGAAGAAGGTGCCAGTCTCTTTTTAATGCTGTCCTGTGATAGGTTGAGGGTCAGTGGCCACAAAGTGGAACACAGCAAGTTCCAATTCAATGTGAGGAAAAAATCATCCTTACATTTGAGAGTGACAGAGCACTGGAACAGGCTCCACAGAGAGGTCGTGGAGTCTCCTCCTCTGCATAGCTTCAAGAACCATCTGGATGCATTCCTGTGTGGCCCTAGGTAAACCTGTTTCGGCAGGGGGTTGGACTCAGTGATCTCAGGAGGTGCCATCCAACCCCTGCTATTCACAGATTCATTACACTTTCAAAGTGAAAAAAAGAAAAGAGTTCATTGGCTTCTTCCAACTGAGAAACCGTGGTGAAAGATATGAAATACAGATCTCACCACACTGGCCCTCAAAACTGAGCATCATCTGACTAAACAGCTGTAGTGAATCAGTCCATAAAGAGCAACTGAGCTGCTGTTTTCCCCAAAAACACTCCAGTTTCCTCAGGCTGTCTACTTATTCCTCTTAACATTAAACTGTCAAAAGCTCAAAGCTTTACAAGAGATCGTAACTCGGATCTATAAATTTCCCTCGAACGTATTTGGAAACGAACAGGCTGACAACTGCTATTTGTTACCATCACTGCCTGCTAGGAAATTAGAGAGTTACAAGACAGTGAAAATACTTGAGAGGGAAGTGGGATATTAAAATAAAGTCAATACAGCTTTTATTGCACTAACTCTACTTAGCCTCTTTGTCCAAAAATCATTCCTGGTAAAGCACCTGCATACTGTGCCCAGTTCTGGGCCCCTCAGTTTAGGAAAGATGTTGAGTTGCTGGAAGGTGTCCAGAGAAGGGCAAGGAGGCTGTGGAGAGGCCTTGAGCACAGCCCTGTGAGGAGAGGCTGAGGGAGCTGGGGTTGCTTAGCCTGGAGAAGAGTAAGCTCAGGGGAGACCTTATTCCTGTCTACAACTACCTGAAGGGAGGTTGTAGCCAGGTGGGGGTCAGTCTCTTCTCCCAGGCAACCAGCAACAGGACAAGAGGACACAGTCTCAAGCTGTGCCAGAGGTGGTTTAGGCTGGATGTTAAGAAGAAGTTCTTCATAGAAAGAGAGATTTGCCATTGGAAAGTGCTGCCCAGGGAGGTGGTGGAGTCACCATCACTGGAGGCGTTTAGGAAGAGACTGGATTTGGCACTTGGTGCCATGGTTTAGTTGATTAGGTAGTGTTGGATGATAGGTTGGACTCAATGATCTCAGAGGTCTCTTCCAACCTGGTTAATTCTATTATTCTATTCTATTCTATTCTATTCTATTCTATTCTATTCTATTCTATTCTATTCTATTCTATTCTATTCTATTCTATTCTATGCTTCCATGATCCTTACCCCTTCCTATGTGGTGATGTGAGGGAGACTCCAATTAAAGGCTCACCTACCTGAGAAAGGGAAGGGGAAGAAGTGGTCTGACCATGTGTAGGTGCCTGCATCACCCGACGTATCTGCTCATGACATAAATGAGAAGCCACAGCTTACAGCTGCCTCATGCTGTAAAATTCTTTTCCAGGCTTAGAAACTCTGTGTCATTCAGCTGTGAACACACCAAACCTCAGCTCTTCTGCAGTGAGCTAGGTTAACTGAACCTCTGGCTGACAGATTGAGATTGGTGTCTCAGTGTTTTACACTGCACCATGGAAGAGTCCACAGGACACGTGCACAACAAACACAGCATTAAACAACAACAACAACAAAACAACAACAACAAAAAAAAACACCAACAAAACAAACAAAAAAATACCCCAAAACCCAACAACAACAAAACCCCAGTTATTAGGAAGAAGTTATTTACTATGAGGGTAGCAGAACACTGGAACAGATTGCCCAGGAAGGTGGTGGAGGCCCCATTCTCCAAGACATTCAAAGTCAGGCTTGATGGGGCTCTGACAAGGATTGTCCCTGCTTACTGCAGTGGGGCTGTACTAGATGACCTCCAGAGGTCCCTTCCAACCTACTGCATTCTACAATTCCATCTATGATTTATTCTACATATTTGAAAAGACAGTTGCTGATGGCTCTCCAGAACGTGCAGTGGTGTAAATTATGTCAGGGCCACTGATAAACTCTGTACAACTTAATCAGACTTCAGACTGCCATTATTTTAGTTGAATGAGTCCTCAGAGATATCAGCTGCTTCTATCAGCTTTTGTGAAGCTTTTGTCATAAGGAAGAGATAAAAATGCACAAAAGAGGAACTAACATGTAGCCTTTATCCTTCCTGCTTGCTATATATTTCAAGAACATCCTCTCAGAAAGGATGCAATTTTACACTAACAACTCCAACAGGCACTGCCTGGGGATGTTCCCATGGCATTGTGTAGTAACTGCTAGACTGGGGGAAAAAAAAAACCAAGCCAAAACCAACAACAACCACTGTGGCATACTAAGGCACAGACCCTTGCAGTGGCTATGAAGGAGAGACTTGACAGTGTCGGTAGCTCAGAGAAAAGGGCAGGATCCCCTTTCCTGTGAGAATACAGAAGCACAAAATCACAGAATCAAGCAGGTTGGAAAAGGCCCCTGAGATCATCAAGTCCAACCTATTACCTGATACCTAACACCACCTGACAACTTAACCATGGCTCCAACTGCCACATCTAATAATTTTTGAATGCCTCAAAGGGACGGTGACTCCACCACTTCCCTGGGCAGCATATTCCAATGGCCAATCACTCTTCTGGTGAAGAATTAGAATAGAATAGAATAGAATAGAATAGAATAGAATAGAATAGAATAGAATAGAATAGAATAGAATAGAATAGAATAGAATAGAATAGAATAGACCAGGTTTGAAGAGACTTTCGAGATCATCGTGTCCAACCTATCATCCAACACCAACTCATCAACTAAAGAACTTCTAAAGAATCTACTCTAATCAACTGAACAAATGTCTTCCTAACATCCAGCCTAAACCTCCCCTGATGCAGCCTGAGACTGTGTCCTCTTGTTCTGGTGCTGGTTGCCTGGGAGAAGAGACCAACCCCCACCTGGCTACAACCTCCCATCAGGTAGTTGTAGAGAACAGTAAGATCTCCCCTGAACCTTCTCTTCTCCAGGCTAAACACCCCAAACTCTCACAGCCTCTCCTCACAGGGCTGTGCTCCAGACCTCTTCCCAGCCTTGTTGCCCTTCTCTGGACACGTTCAAGTATCTCAATGTCCTTCTTAAATTGAGGAGCCCAGAACTGCAGATAGTACTCAATGTGTCCATGTGACACAATGAAGAGCTTATATACTCTTTCTACCACAGCACAAAGCAAGCATGATTCTAGCAGTACTTTTCCATCCTAGCAAAACAAAAAGTAGCTCAATAGTCATTGGCTGAGCATTTCCAAATTTTCCAAATTTCTTACACCACTGAAGTCAACCCCAGGTCTCCATGCCTGGGAAGGTGGTGGAGTCACCATCATTGGAGGTGTTCAGGAGGAGACTTGATAGGGTGCTTGGTGCCATGATTTAGTTGATTAAGTGGTGTTGGATGATAGGTTGGACATGATGATCTTAAAGGTCTCTTCCAACCTGGTCTATTCTATTCTATTCTATTCTATTCTATTCTATTCTATTCTATTCTATTCTATTCTATTCTATTCTATTCTATTCTATTCTACTCTATTCCCAGGGCATCCTCTCCATGAGGGTGTCTGTTGCTTTATTAGAACACTGTGCTTCAGGCTCAAAAGCAATTAACACTTTTTCCTTCAATCCCCACAAACCCCCAAGCAAACAAACAAACGAAAAAAATACCCAACACACCACACACACACAAACCCCCAAACACCCAGGTGGCCAAGAAGGCCAATGTCATCGTGGCCTGTATCAAGAATAGTGTGGCCAGCAGGAGCAGGGAAGTCATTCTGCCCCTGTACTCTGCATTGGCCAGGCCGCACCTTGAGTTCTGTGTCCAGTTCTGGGCCCTTCAGTTTAAGAAGGACATTGAGACACTTGAACATGTCCAGAGAAGGGAAACCAGACTGGGGAGAGGCCTTGAGCACAGCCCTGTGAGGAGAGGCTGAGGGAGCTGGGGTTGTTTAGCTGGGAGGAGGCTCAGGGGAGACCTCATTGCTCTCTACAACTACCTGAAGGGAGGTTGTAGCCAGGAGGGAGTTGGTCTCTTCTCTCAAGCAACCAGCACCAGAACAAGAGGACACAGTCTCAAGCTGTGCCAGGGGAGGTTTAGGCTGGAGGTGAAGAGAAAGTTCTTCCCTGAGAGAGTCGCTGGCCATGGGAATGTGCTGCCCAGGGAGGTGGTGGAGTCACCATCCCTGGAGGTGTTCAAGAGGGGATTGGACATGGCACTTGGTGCCATGGTTTAGTCATGAGGTCTGTGGCGACAGTTTGGACTTGATGATCTTTGAGGTCCCTTCCATCCTTGGTGATACTGTGATACCTGATCTCTAAAGGTTTTGTGACAGAATACAGAATACAGATTTAACCAGGTTGGAAAAAGACCTCTGAGATCATCGTGCCCAACCTATCACCCAACACTATCTAATCAACTAAACCATGACACCAAGTGCCTCATCCAGGCTCTTTTTAAACACATCCAGTGATGGTGATGCTACCACCTCCCTGGGCAGCCCATTCCAGTGCCAATCTCTCTTTCTGCGAAGAAATTCTTCCTCACATCCAGCCCAAACCTCCCCTGGTGCAGCTTGAGACTGTGTCCCCTCCTTCTGTCACAGGTTGTCTGGGAGAGAAGACTGACCCTCACCTGGCTTCAATCGTGACTGCACAAAGCAAACCAAGACGAGCTGCAGATGCCACTATGAGCTATTATCTCAGCTTTAAAAAGGGCTTATAAATGCAGTAACTCACAGTAATGATCAGTCTGTGTAACTCACCCTGAGCTGTAACAGATATGACATGAAGTCATTTGGCTACTCTTCTTTCCTCTGGAGTCATTCAGAGAGGCGGCACCCGTCCAGTGTGTACAGACTATTGATCATATCTCATGTCAGCCTAAATTGCAGCAGCTAATAAGTGAGGTTATTTTAATGCTGCATTGTCAGAGTGAAGTATATTATGCCCTGGTAAAAATCTCTTCTCCAAGGACAGAAAGGAGCATGTCCAGAGAAGGGCCACAAGGATGATCAGAGGGCTGGAGAACCTCTGGGTTCTCCAGAGGGCTGGAGAGACCGAGGGAGTTGGAGTTGCTCAGTCTGGAGCAGAGAAGGCTCCCAGCAGACCTTTTTGTGGCCTTCCAGTATTGGGGGCTACAAGAAAGCTGGGGAGGGACTTTTGAAGGTGTCAGGGAGTGATAGGACTGGGGGCAATGGAGCAAAACTGAAAGTGGGTAGATTCAGATTGGATGTTAGGAAGAAGTTCTTCAGCATGAGGGTGGTGAGACACTGGAAGAGGTTGCCCAGGGAGGTGGTGGAAGCCTCATCCCTGGAGGTTTTGAAGGCCAGGCTGGATGTGGCTCTGAGTAACCTGATCTAGTGTGAGGTGTGAGTGGGGCTGGAACTGTATGATGCTTGAGGTCCCTTCCAACCCTAACAATTCTATGATTCTGTATTCCACTGGATACATTCAGATATTGGCAAATGCTCTTGATTATGGACTAACAGTTTTGTGGCAAACACTGACTATAAACTAAAGAGAGAGGAAAAGTAAACCCTGGCCAGTCTTCTTGGTATTTCTGAATGAAGTATTTCTCTGAGGTCACATGAGTACAGAGATGTCATGAGTCACTATTTAGGCCTTCCAAAACAGCTCTGGATCCAGAAGATATGATGGAGCACTGGCACAGACAGTGCTCCCTCTACACTGCCCTGCTCAGACCACACCTGCAATCCTGTGTCCAGTTTTGGGCTCCCCAGTGCAAGACAGAGAGAGACCTGCGGGAGAGAGTCCAAGGGAGAGCCAGGGGGATGATTAGGAAACTTGAGCATCTCCCCTATGAAGAGAGACTGAAAGCCCTGGGGCTGCTTAGTCTGAAGAAGAGAAGGCTGAGAGGGGATCTGATCAATGTCTATCAATAGCTGAGGGGCGGGTGTCAAGCAGAGGGGGCCAAGCTCTTTTGGGTGGTGCACAGCAATAAGCCAAGGAACAATGGAGAACAGAGAGGGTGTCAGCTCAACATGAGGAGAAACTTCTTTACAGTGAGGATGACAGAGCCCTGGAGCAGGCTGCCCAGAGAGGTTGTAGAGTCTCCTTCTCCGGACACATTCCAAACCCACCTGGATTCATTCCTGTGTGGACTACCCTGGGTGACAGTGCTTTGGCAGGGGGGCTGGACTGGATGATCTCTGGAGGTCCCTTCCAACCTCTAATGTACTGTGATCCTGTACTGTGCTACTGTGACCACCCGCATTGATTCCCCCATTAGTGTTTGTGAGTTGCTTAGGTTGGTTTGGTTTTGTTGTTAGTTAGTTTTTTCTTTGTTGGGGGTATTTTTGTTGTTGGGTGGTTTGCGTGGGGTTGTAAGTTGGTTTGTTTGTTTTTCAGGTAAACTTAACAATTTTGGACTTGCGTTTTCGTAAGAAACTTCACAGCTCTCCAAATCTACAATAATCTCAACAAAGTGACCTCCTGTGCAAAGTGATCCTCACTGCTGCAAGGCAAAGCCAAAAGCTCAGCTAAGTCTCTTACTGAAAACCTGGCGCCCAAGTCATCCCCAACAGGATTCCTCTGGATGAACAGCTTTACTTATCAACAAAAACAAACCTGTAGAGAAGATTACTGATTTTATTTCATTTATTTCAGTTATTGTATTTTATTATTTGACAACTTTGCTTTTTTTTATTATTTTACTTTTTTTTTATTTTATTCTATTATGACAAGCTTGTTTTATTTTATTATTTCACTTTTCTATTTTATTTGATTATTTTATTTGATTATTTGACAATTTTGTAGTATTTTACTATTTTACTTTTGTACTTTGTTTTATTATTTAAAGTATTTTGACAATTTTGGTTGATTTTATTAGTTTACTTCTGTATTTTATTATTTATTTTAATTAGTTGACAATTTTGGTTGATTTTATTAGTTTACTTTTGTATTTTCTTTTCTTATTTTATTTTAATTAGTTGACAATTTTAGTTGATTTTTATTATTTCACTTCTGTATTTTATTTTATTTTCTTATTTTATTTCAATTATTTCACAATTTTGGAATGGGCTGCCCGGGGAGGTGGTGGAATCGCCATCACTGGAGGTGTTCAGGAGGAGACTTGATAGGGTGCTTGGTTGCATGGTTTAGTTGATTAGGTGGTGTTGGGTGATAGGTTGGACGCGATGATCTTGAAGGTCTCTTCCAACCTGGTCTATTCTATTCTATTCTATTCTATTCTATTCTATTCTATTATTTTACTTTTGTATTTCATTTGATTCTTTTATTTTATTTTAATTAGTTGACGATTTTGGTTTATTATTTTACTCGTGTATTTTATTATTTTATTTTATTATTTGACAATTTTGTAGTATTTTACTATTTTACTTTTGTATTTTATTTTAAGTATTTGACAATTTTGGTTGATTTTATTATTTTACTTCTGTATGTTACTTTATTATTTTATTTTAAATAATTGACAACTTTGGTTGATTTTATTTTACTTATGTATTTTATTTTATTTGATTATTTTATTTTAATTATTTGACAATCTTGGTTGATTTTATTATCTTACTTCTGTCTTTTATTTGATTATTTTATTTTATTATTTGACAATCTTGGTTGATTTTATTATTTTACTTCTGTCTTTTATTTGATTATTTTATTTTATTTTAATTATTTCACGATTTTGTTTTATTATTTTACTTGTGTATTTTATTATTTTATTATTTGACAATTTTGTAGTATTTTTGTATTTTACTTTTGTATTTTATTTGATTATTTTATTTTAATCATTTGATAATATTGGTTTATTTAATTATCTTACTTCTGTATTTCATTTTATTATTTATTTTAATTATTTGAATTTTTTTATATTATTTTGCTTTTGTATTTTATTTTATTATTTTATTTTATTTTAATTATTTGACAACTTTGCTTTATTTTATTATTTTACTTCTGTGGTTTATTTTATTATTTATTTTAATTATTTGAGAATTTTGGTTGATTTTATTATTTTACTTCTGTATTTTCTTATTTTATTTTGATTATTTCACAATTTTGTTTTATTTTATTATTTTACTTTTATATTTCATTTTATTATTTTATTTCATTTTAATTATTTCACAACTTTGTTTTATTTTATTATTTTACTTGTGTATTTTATTATTTTATTTTATTTTAATTATTTGACAATTTTATTATTTTACTTTTATTATTTTATTTTATTATTTTATTTTGATTATTTGACAATTTTGTTTTATTTCATTATTTTTCTTGTGTATTTTATTTTATTATTTTATTTTATTATTTGACAATTTCATTTTAATTTATTTTACTTTTATTTTATTTTATTTTATTTTATTTTATTTTATTTTATTTTATTTTATTTTATTTTGTTTTGTTTTCAAACTGTGTGTTTCTGTGTTTCTGTTCAGCTGTGAACTGCCCTCATACATACTTTTCCAGCATCACACTATAGCTCAGGACCTTCGAGTTTTGAGATCAAAGCCTTTCTTTGTCAGGTTAGATTTGCAGGTCGG
The DNA here is from genome assembly GCF_026170545.1 of Melanerpes formicivorus. Lineage (NCBI taxonomy): Eukaryota > Metazoa > Chordata > Aves > Piciformes > Picidae > Melanerpes > Melanerpes formicivorus. The sequence continues at coordinate 5,431,399 of NW_027142355.1, forward strand.
CCAGAAACAACACAATGGGAACTTTGCAGTCATACTGGCACTGGCACTGCCTCTTCATACATCCTCAGGATTTACTGTTTAGGTAATCTGCAGTTCACCTGCATTTCTATGTGAATAAGAATCAGCTATCTAAACCCATTCACCCTTTTCCTCTGAACAAGACATATTATGGAGTAAAACTAAACTATTCCTTCTAGAAACAAGGATGATCAGCGGGCTGGAGCTGCTCTGCTATGAGGACAGACTGAATCCAGTTCTGGAGCCTCTCTTACAGGAAGGATCTGGGGGTGCTGGAAGGTGTCCAGAGAAGGGCCACAAGGATGAGCAGAGGGCTGGAGCTGCTCTGCTGTGGAGACAGACTGAGAGAGTTGGGGCTGTTCAGTCTGGAGAAGAATAGGTTCCCAGGAGATCTTCTTGTGGCCTTCCAGGATATGAATGGGGCTACAAGAAAGCTGGGGAGGGACTTCTTAGGGTGTCAGGGAGTGATAGGACTAGAGGGAATGGAAAAAAAAACTAGAAATGGATAGATTCAGATTGGATGTTAGGAAGAAGTTCTTTCCCATGAGGGTGGTGAGACACTGGAAGAGGCTGCTCAGAGAGGTGATGGAAGCCTCCTGCCTGGAGGTTTTTGCAGCCAGGCGAGATGTGGCTCTGAGCAACCTGATGTAGTGTGAGGTGTCCCTGCCCATGTCCCTTCCAACCCTGGTAACTCCATGATTCTATGACACTAAATAACGCTGCAATGGTACACCAAAACCAAATATCCCTCAAAATTAAATATTCCTCAACTATGACAGATGTTTCCATAGGCAATATTGAAAAGTTTTCACTTTAATGCACCATGAATGAGACCCCAAACACACTGTGCATTGGAACTAAATTACTAACGTTTGATCAATAAACACAATTACTGTTCTCTAGTCTCACTCGATATCAAGTGGCTTGTAAAGTCATATAAACAACTTTCCATGACTTCCAAAATAACAATTCCGGGCATTTAATTTCCTTTTTCTCCCTGTGGTAGGTTGAAGTTTCCCCCAGCATTAACTTTTAAGCCAGACCAACTGTATGACAGAGTTCCAATGGCTGAAACACAATCACTCCCTCAGCATTATTATTTTACAACTGTCAGGGTTGGAAGGGACCTCAAGGGTCATCCAGTTCCAACCCCCCTGCCATGGCCAGGGACACCTCTCACTACATCAGGTTTCTCACAGCCACATCCAGCCTGGCCTTATAAACCTCCAGGGATGAGGCTTCCACCACCTCCATGGGCAACCTGTGCCAGTCTCTCACCACCCTCATGGGGAAGAACTTCTTCCTAACATCCAATCTGAATTTACTCATTTCTAGCTTTTTTTTTTTTTTTTCCATTCTCCCCAGTCCTGAGACTCCCTGACACCCTAAAAAGTCCCTCCTCAGCTTTCCTGTAACCCCCTTCAGATACTGCAATGCGACATTAAGGTTGCCTCAGAGCCTTCTCTTCTCCAGACTGAACAGCCCTGACTCTCTCAGTGTGTCTCCACAGCAGAACAGCTCCAGCCCTGTCATCATCCTCATGGCCCTTCTCTGGACACCTTCCAGCACCTCCAGATCATTACTATAAGAGAGGCTCCAGAACTGGATGCAGTACTCTAGGTAGGGTCTCACCAGAGCTTAATAGAGGGGGAGAATGACCTCCATGGCCCTGCTGGCCACACTTCTCTTGCTGCAGCCCATTCTCCAGTTGGCTTTCTGGGCTGCAAGTGCACACTGCTGGCTCATGTTGAACCTCTCATCCACCAGCACCCCCAAGGCCTTTTCTTCAGGACTGTATCACAGTATCACAGTATTGCTAAGGTTGGAAGAGACCTTGAGGATCGAGTCCAACCTGTCACCACAGACCTTATGACTAGACCATAGCACCAAGTGCCATGTCCAGTCTCCTCTTGAACACCTCCAGGCACGGTGACTCCACCACCTCCCTGGGCAGTACATTCCAATGACAAATGACTCTCTCGGTGAAGAACTTTCTCCTCACCTCCAGCCTAAACTTCCCCTGGCGCAGCTTGAGAGAGTGCTCTGAAGCCAGTCCCTGCCCAGCCTTTATCGGTGCCTGGGATTGCCCTGACCCAGCTGCAGGATCCTGCATTTGGTCCTGTTGAACTGCATGAGGTTGTTATGGGCCCAGCTCTACAGCCTGTCCAGGTCCCTCAGGATGGATCCCTTCCCTCCAGCCTGTCAGCTGCACCATACATGGTATTGGCCACCTTTTGGAGAAGAAACTGGTTCTTCAGCTGGATACCACTTGAAGAATTTGTTTCTTCTGGTGCCTAGTTGATTAATTATATTAAAACATAATTAGTCTTACTTTATCATTGATTATACCGAGATCACAACACCCACATTATACTTAGCTAATGTTTTTTAATTAGTAGCTTATAGCTTTGGCAGACTGAACAATGGGGCTAAAATAAACCTATGCTTCATCTCCTACTCCGTCAGTCTTTGTGGAAAGGGGGTGGCAAAAACATGACAACCTTTTATGTTGAAACAGTAGTTTTCAAACATTTAAGATGAGGAATAAATATGCAATTACTCGCCTCCCTCTTCCATCTTCCCTGCTCTCTTTCCAGTACACTGGTTTTCTTTAAAACAGGGAGGGATGTAGGAAAGGAGTCACAAGTGCTGACCCATGAAAATACATGCAAATTTTTGTCAGGCTGAAGCCATTAACAACTGCCAGCTGTGACTGATCCTAAACCTGAAGCTGGGGGTTGTGTTGATCTGCTGGAGGGTAGAGGGGCTTTGCAGAGGGAACTCGACAGGCTGGACAGATGGGCAGAGTCCAAGGGCATGAGACTGAACACATCCAAGTGCCGGGTTCTGCACATTAGCCACAGCAACCTCATGCAGTGCTACAGGCTGGGGTCAGAGTGGCTGGAGAGCAGCCAGGCAGAGAGGGACCTGGGGGTGCTGGTTGACAGTAGGCTGAACATGAGCCTGCAGTGTGCCCAGGTGGCCAAGAGGGCCCATGGCATCCTGGCCTGCATAAGGAACAGTGTGGCCAGCAGGAGCAGGGACACTGCACTGGTTAGGCCATGCCTTGAGTCCTGTGTCCAGTTCTGGGCTCCTCAGTTTAGGAAAGATGTTGAGCTGCTGGAATGTGTTCAGAGAAGGGCAACAAAGTTGGTGAGGGGCTTGGAATACAAGCCCTGTGAGGAGAGGCTGAGGGAGCTGGGGTTGCTTAGCCTGGAGAAGAGGAGGCTCAGGGGAGATCTTACTGTTCTCTACAACTACCTGGAGGGAGTTTGTAGCCAGGTGGAGGTTGGTCTCTTTTCCCAGGCAACCAGCACCAGAACAAGAGGACACAGTCTCAAGCTGTGCCAGGGGAAGTTTAGGCTGGAGGTGAGGAGAAAGTTCTTCACAGAGAGCGTTGTTGGCCATTCAAATGTGCTGCCCAGGGAGGTGGTGGAGTCACCATCCCTGGAGGTGTTCATAAAGGACAAGATGTGGCACTGGGAGCCATGGTTTAGTTGTCAGGAGGTATCAGGTAATAGGTTGGACTTGATGATCTCTGAGGTCTTTTCCAACCTGCTTGATTCTCTGATTCTGTGAACACTGAGTGCTAATTCTGTGATTCTAAATTTTCCTTTGAAACAAACATACCAAAAAACCCCATCAAAACAGAAATTTCCTCATTTTAATAAGAGGGAGGGAATTTACCTTACACAAAAAGAATATAAGCAGGTTTTCAAAACTGCCTCTTGTCACCATTTAGCTAATGAAGCTTAACTGGAACTTGTGTATTTAATGTTGGTGGGGCAAAAAATCACTGTCACATAAAAACTAAGATGGTTATAATGAAGCAAGAAGACATAAAATGAGCCACTGAAAAGTCTGCCTCTCCCTTTCCCTCTGCATGTAAAAACCTTAATTTAGTGCACTTCACCTGATACAGGTTTACCAGCCAAGCATATCAAATGGTAAACTCTTTAAGGTCATCAGCAGTGTAATTAGCACTCAGTATTCAGAGTCATAGAATCAAGCAGGTTGGGAAAGACCTCAGAGATCATCAAGTACAACCTAATACCTAACAACTAAACCATGGCTCCAAGTGCCACATCCAATCCTTTTTTACACACCTCCAGTGATGGTGACTCCACCACCTCCCTGGGCAGCACATTCCAATGGCCAATCTCTCTTTCTATGAAGAACTTCTTCCTAACATGCAGCCTAAACCTCCCCTGGTGCAGCTGAAGACTGTGTCCTGTTTTTCTGGTGCTGGTTGCCTGGGAGAAGAGACCAACCCCCTTCTGGCTACAACCACCCTTCAGGGAGTTGTAGAGAGCAAGAAGGTCTCCCCTGAGCCTCCTCTTCTCCAGGCTAAGCAACCCCAGCTACCTCAGCCTCTCCTCACAGGGCTGTGCTCCAGACCCCTCCCCATCTTCGTTGCTCTTCTCTGGACACATTCCAGCATCTCAACATCTTTCTTAACATGAGGGGCCCAGAGCTGGACACAGTCCTCCAGGTGTGGCCTAACCAGTGCTTAGTACAGGGTACAATGACTTCCCTGCTCCTCCTGGCCACACTAGTCCTAATCCAGGCCCAGATGCCATTGGCCTTCTTCACCACCTGGGCACACTGCTGGCTCATGCTCAGCTGCTGTCAACCAGTACCCCCAGGTTCCTTTCTGCCTGGCCACTTTCCAGCCACTCTGCCCCCAGCCTGTAGCACTGCATGGGGTTGTTGTGGCCAAAGTGCAGAACCCAGCACTTGGACTTGTTGAATGCCATTGGACATCATTCCTGCAGCAGGTAAAGCTTCATCCATAACACATACCAAAATATTGGGTTTCTGTGAGAAAACAAGTTTAGCTGAGGGAACTGGGGTTGTTCTGCTTGGAGGAGGCCCAAGGGGAGACCTTCTCACCTCTGGAAGCCCCAGACAGGAGCTTAGTGTCATGTGTTGGTCTGTTCTCATCAGTAACAACTAGTAGGATGACACAAAAAGACCTCATGTTACACCAAGGGAGATTTAGGAATCTTCTTCGCGGAAATGATTCTCAAACCCTGTACAAGCTTCTCAGGGAGGTGGCTGACTCCCCATGACTGAAGGTGTTTCAAAGAACCAGAGACAGGGTGCTGAAGGACATGGTTTAACACCAGACTTGATGGAGTTAAAGAATGTTTGGACTCAATCATCTTAAAGATCTTCTCCAACTGAAACTATGTTCTCCTATGCTCTAGCTCCACGTTGAAACCTCACTGACCCATCCCATTGCAAAAGAGGAGGGAAGGAAGACTTGTGCCTATGTGTTAGCACTGTTGAAGTAACTAGACTCTTCCTACCAACAGCAAGTGCTTTTCCAAAGCTGGTGAGAATAGAATAGAATAGAATAGAATAGAATAGAATAGAATAGAATAGAATAGAATAGAATAGAATAGAATAGAATAGAATAGAATAGAATAGAATAGAATAGAATAGAATAGAATAGAATAGAATAGAATAGAATTAACCAGGCTGGAAAGACCTCTGAGATCATCAAGTCCATATAGCTCCCACTTCTGTCACCACATGATTGATTTTGGTAGGCTTAGTATATACTTCATAGTATCTGACAACTTTTCCGTTGTTTCATTTGTGTGTGTGTATTTTTTTTCTCTCTCAGAGATTGTTAATTTGATGCTTGATCCCTCTCTCATTAAAAACAAGGGAAAGATTCAACCATCAATATAAATATTTGGGTTAGTCCTTAAGATTTAAGGAGACACTGCCTGGTCCACCATTACTGTAAATGCAGGACACTGTGCCAGTGTCTCACCACCCTCATGGGGAAGAACTTCTCCCTAAATCCAATCTGAATCTCCCCACTTCTAGTTTTGCTCCATTCCCCCCTGTCCTATCACTCCCTGACACCCTAAGAAGTCCCTCCCCAGCCTTCTTGTAGCCTCCTTCAGATACTGCAAGGCCACAAGAAGGTCTCCTGGGAGCCTTCTCTTCTCCAGACTGAACAGACCCAGCTCCCTCAGACTGTCTTCACAGCAGAGCAGCTCCAGCCCTCTGATCATCCCCATGACACTTTTCTGGACACATTCCAGCACCTCCAGATCCTTCCTGAACTGGACTCAGTGCTCCAGGTGGGGTCTCACCAGAGCAGAGTAGAGGGGGAGAATCCCCTCCCTGGCCCTGCTGGCCACACTTCTCTTGCTGCAGCCCAGGCTCTGGTTGGCTTTCTGGGCTGCAAGTGCTCACTGCTGGCTCATGTTGAGCTTCTCATCCACCAGCACCCCCAAAGGCTTTTCTTCACAGATGCTCTCAAGCCAGTCCCTGCCCAGGCTATATCAATGTTTGGGATTGCCCCAGCCCAGATGCAGGACCTTGGGTCTTGAGTGAAATCACTCCACCCTCTTCACCACCAACACACAATTTTTCCTAACATCTACACAATGTCAAATAAAGAATTCAGGGGGAGAAAGGGGGGTGGGGGTGGAAACTGAAGTGAACTGATTGCAGCAATCTCACATAGAGACCTATGTCAGCCACTATGGCAAATGAAAGATACCCTTAGTTAATTAAGAAATCAATTATGTATCATGGAAGTTTTACTAACAAAGTTTCTAGATGATATTTTGGCAGCAAACAAACCTGGGAGATCTCAATGTTAGAAATGTTAATGATGACAGTATGTGGCCAGTTCCTGTACTCAGTAAAATCTAGTGGCAGACACACTATTTACAGTTGGGTCCCACAAACAGCTTAAGACAGTCACTGCCTATTTATTGCACTCACAGTGTGAAATTGAAAATGCAAACTAAAAGGCTCAAAGTTTTCAGAATAGATAATGTTTAAATAAATGCACAGGTTTTAAACCCAAAGAGCAAGATGCTGTTCAGAAGATACTTCTGATAATCCAATGGAGAGCCTCAAGGATGATTAGGGGACTTGAGTATCTCTCCTATGAAGAGCGACTGAGAGCCCTGGGGCTGTTTGGTCTAGAGAAGACTTTCTGGGACTTGTCATTATAGAGAGGAACAAGGTAAGAGGACACAGAAGGTGGATCTGAGCAGGGATACATGGTGATGACTAATCCCAAATTACTCTAACACTGCTGTTTTCTTTGGATGAGGGGAGTTTATTTTCTTTGGATGGGGAGAATCCCAGCTGTTCTAGGGAGGCTCTTGTCCCCCTCTGCTCTGCCCTGCTGAGACCACACCTGCAATACTGGTCCAGTTTTGGGCTCTCCAGTTCAACAGAGAGAGACCTACTGGAGAGTGCAACAGAGAGCCACAAGGATGACTGAGCATCTCCCCTATGAAGAGAGACTGAGAGCCTGGGGCTGTTTAGTCTGGAGAAGAGAAAGCTGAGAGGGGATCTGATCAATGTCTATGAATAGCTGAGGGCTGGGTGTCAAGTGGAGGGGGCCAGGCTCTTTTGGGTGGTGCACAGCAATAAGCCAAGGAACAATGGAGACAAACTTGACCAGAGAAGGTTTCAGCTCGACATGAAAAGAAACTTCTTTCCAGTGAGAGTGACAGAGCCCTGGAACAGGCTGCAAAGAGAGGTTGTGGAATCTCCTTCTGTGAACACGCTCCAAACCCACCTGGATGCATTCCTGTGCAGACTGCCCTGTGTGATAATACTTTGTCAGTGGGGTCGGACCGGATGATCTCTTGAGGTCCCCTCCAACCTCTAATGTGCTGTGGTACTGTGATATATTCTGAACAGTGACATGACATTTGATTCTTCCTGGAAGGACTTTTTGGTGCTATTTAGAGACAAAATAACCTGTAGTTCAATATAAAAGAGACTCTGTGTGTTTGGAAGGATGAGGGGATAGCCTGCTAGCCAATAGCAATTCTAATTTCTCAAGGTTTATTTACTAACTGGCTGCAAAGACTCTGATCAGTTTAATCCCTAGCATGAAAAATTACCTAACGCTTCCACCAATGACTAATTTTGCCACCCCACTGGTAGCTGATCAAATCCCTCTTGCCACACATATGCTTGAGCACACAGCTTCCAGAAAGTCTGGCAAAACATTTGGTGTTTTTCCCTTCACTTGGATAGATTAGGAAAATGTTTTTCAGGGCAAGAGTGGTCAGGCACTGGAATGTGCTGCCCAGGGAGGTGGTTGAGTCACCGTTCTGGATGTGTTTAAAGGTGGTTTGGATGTGGTGCTTGGGGTTATGGTTTAGGGGTCAACCTTACAGAGGAGGGTTCTGGGTTGCACTTGGTGATCCTGAGGGTCTTTTCCAACCTGAATGTTTCTGTGATGCTGTGTACATGATAGAAAGCATGTTATGTCACCATCTTGCTTGGGCTCCTCCCACTTTTTCAGCTTCTCATTGTGCTAGAAGTGTCTGAGGAAGTTAGCCGAGAAAGAGGTTTAAAAATATGTCAAGGACTTAGAAAAAGCAACCCAAGAGGCACCACTGAGGCATACTGTGCAATCTGACCCCTGGTTTACCTGACCCTTAAGTAAACTAGGCAGCTCCCAGTAGCTCACCCAGTGCGGCAGAGCTGTGTATATTTCCAATGGCTTTTTGTGCAGCACTGGGCAGCCACTCAAAAAAATCTCACACCATCTAAGACATCTCAGAAAGAAGCAAGTGGCTCTGTGCTGAGAGATCATTCAACACCTCTCCTTGTGAAACAAGGAAAAGATGACAGTGAAGGCTCACAAATAATTTAAGGTCTGTTAGTGTTTGGTTAAGAGAGAGAGTGGCATGGGTGCACCCTGAGCAAGTTTGCTGATGACACCAAGCTGTGTGGTGGAGCCGACAGGCTGGAGGGAAGGGATCCATCCAGAGGGATCTGGACTGGCTGCAGAGCTGGGCCAAAGCCAACCACATGAAGTTCAACAAGACCAAGCACAGGGTCCTGCACCGGGGTCAGAGCAATCCCAGGCACTGATACAGGCTGGGCAGGAGCTGGCTTGAGAGCAGACATGAAAAAAAAGACTTGGGGGTGCCGGTGGATGAGAAGCTCAACATGAGCCAGCAGTGAGCACTTGCAGCCCAGAAAGCCAACCAGAGAATGAGCTACAGTAAGAGAATTGTGGCCAGCAGGGCCAGGGAGGAGACTCTCCCCCTCTATTAAGCTCTGGTGAGACCCCACCTGGAGTACTGCATCCAGATCTGGAGCCTCTGTTACAGGAAGGATCTGGAGGTGCGGCAAGGTGTCCAGAGAAGGGCCACAAGGATGAGCAGAGGGCTGGAGCTGCTCTGCTATGGAGACAGACTGAGGGAGTTGGGGCTGCTCAGTCTGGAGAAGAGAAAGCTCCCAAGAGACCTAATTGTGGCCTTCCAGTGTCTGAAGGGGGCTAGAAGAAAGCTGGAGAGGGACTTTCAAGGGTGTCAGGGAGTGATAGGACTGGGGGGGATGGATCAAAATTAGAAATGGGTAGATTCAGATTGGATGTTAGGAAGAAGTTCTTCCCCATGAGGGTGGTGAGACACAGGAACAGGTTGCCCAGGGAAGTGGTAGAGGCCTCATCCCTGGAGGTTTTGAAGGCCAGGCTGGATATGGCTGTGAGCAACCTGCTGTAGTGTGAGGTGTCCCTGCCCATGGCCGTGGGGTTGGAACTGGATGATGCTTGAGGTCCCTTCCAACCCTGACTCTTCTGTTATTCTATAAATTGAAAAATGATATTCCAAAGGTAGCAAAGACTCATTTTAGGCAGAAAAATATTCCTTCCTCATTAATGCCATGACTAGAGCTTAATATCCCTTAACTTCTGGATTGTTATTTAATAATAAGAGCCAAATAAATACATGTTTCTCAGTTCAGAAAGCAGCTCCAAAAAAATCATCAAAACAGTTAGAGAAATCAAGCAGATGCATCTTCATTAGATATGTGAATCCTAATGGATGTTTTGGATCCCTGCTTGTTAATGTGATGACATTACCAAGTCATTCTGTCAGATAAATTGCATGCCTTGGATGAGGGTAGATTTTTCTTTTCAAAGTCTTCCTAGGAAAAATAATAAATGCAGTGCAAAGCTTCACAGTATGGTCAGTGTACCATATTTGCCTCATACCTCCACCCCAGTGCACAGCTCTTGGCTAAGGGAACTTGTGATAAAGTGACAAAAAATGAAGAACAGAAAGTAAATTATATGTATGTACGTATACACACACACACTTTTTGTTCAACCCCACCATCCACACCAACAGATTGAAAGAGACTTCTTTGAGCTGCCTTCAAATCAGAGAAACAGCCTTACAGCTAATGGAGAGAAACCATGTGTAGGAGAGACTAAGGTGACACAAATTGGGGCTGAAAACCAGGCAAGACAAGGGTTTGGTTTGAGAGTCAATTTGTTATGGGGGGGATTTTTTTTGGTCATTGTTTTGCTCAATAAATATCTGAGGGCTGGGGGTCAAGAGGGAGGGGACAGCCACTGCTCACTTGCACCCTGGGACAGGCCAAGGGGCAATGGATAGAAACTCCAGCACAGGAGGTTTCACCTCAACATGAGGAAGAACTTCTTCACTGTGAGGGTCACAGAGTACTTGGAACAGGCTGCCCAGAGAGGTTGTGGAGTCTCCTTCTCTGGAGCCTTTCCAGCCCTGTCTGGATGTGCTCCTGTGTGACCTGTGCTCAATCCTATGGTCCTCCCCTGACAGGGCAGGGTTGGACTCGATGGTCTCCTGCGGTCCCTTCAAATCCCTAAAGTCCTTTGATCCTGTCTGTAATTTAGTCTGGTGGTTATTATTATTACTAATGCTACTACTACTAATATTTACCATTGTTACTAATATTTACTGTTGTTATTATTGTTACCTATTTTTAGTGGTTTTCTTTCCATGGTTTTAAGTTCCATCAGAAAAAAGCAAACTCACCAAAGCAAGAAACCTGCTGAAAATCTCTTACAGCATCGCCTGAATGTCTCTTTCACTGCTGATAGCACAAGGTGGAAGACTGGACAATAGCAAAGCAGCATGAAGGGGTGGTAGAGTCATCTTTATGAACCTAGCTTATTTAAAACCTGGGTAAACCAAAGTGTTCCCACATCTTTGATCACCTAGTCTGGGCCACACCATCACCTTGCATACACTTGAACACAACATCCGGAGTATGGAGTCCAATTATTTGTATTTACAATGCCTCTGTGCTTTCTTCTTTGCTTAAGATTAAAAATTACTAATCAGAGAGATCAGAACTGTTGATTAATGCACTTCATAATTACTAACAGTTCTGCAGATGGCATAATTGCTTTGAAATGCATTTCTTGATTAGGATAAATACATGAAGAAAAGTTTGGGCCTGACAAGGGAGAAAAAGGTGACTGCACATGGAAGCAGCTCAATAGCCCCCTCAGCATCACTGTACCTGCTCTGGCATCCAACTACAAGGCAAAGCATTAGAATTCTGAAGACTAGTGAAGAACAGCTACCAGGATTACCTTGAGTTTAATTGCCTCCTGGCTGGCTAATTCTGTTATGATTTTCAGAGGGTATACCTCATCTGTACAGCAGATAGATATGATTTGGGGTTGTTGACGTTGATATTGGAGCAACTGGAACAAACCTAGACTCCTGCATTGCTTCAACTCTTGTACTGCAAGCATTAGTTACTCTGCTACTTGATTATGCTTCCTAAACAATTTTTTTGTTCTTGTTGAGAAATAGGTTTTTGTTGAGAAATAGGTTTTAAATGTGCTGACACAAGTCCAAGTGCTGGGTGCTGCACTTTGGCCACAACAACCACATGCAGCGCTACAGCCTGGGGTCAGAGTAGCTAGAGAGCAGCCAGGCAGAAAGGGGCCTGGGGGTACTGGTTGACAGCAGCTGAACATGAACCAGCAGTGTGCCCAGGTGGCCAAGAAGACCAATGGCATCCTGGCTTGGATCAGGAAAAGTGTGGCCAGCAGGAGCAGGGAAGTCATTGTGCCCTGTGCTCAGCACTGGTTAGGCCACACCTTGAGTCCTGTGTCCAGTTCTGAGCCCCTCAATTTAAGAAGGACGTTGAGACACTTGAATGCAACCAGAGAATGGCAATGAGGCTGGGGAGAGGCCTCAAGCACAGCCCTGTGAGGAGAGGCTGAGGAAGCTGGGGTTGCTTAGTCTGGAGAAGAGGAGGCTCAAGGGAGACCTTATTGCTGTCTACAACTACCTGAAGGGAAGTTGTAGCCAGGTGGGGGTTGGTCTCTTCTCCCAGGCAACCAGCACCAGAACAACAGTACACAGTCTCCAGCTGCACCAGGGGAGGTTTAGGCTGAAGGTGAGGAGACAGTTCTTCCCAGAGAGAGTTGTTAGCCATTGGGATGTGCTGCCCAGGGAGGTGGTAGAGTCCCTGGAAGTGTTCAAGAGGGGATTGGACGTGGCATTTGGTGCCATGGTTTAGTAGTCATGAGGTGTTGGGTGACACCCTCAGCAAGTTTGCTGATGACACCAAGCTGTGTGGTGCAGCAGACACGCTGGAGGGAAGGGAGGCCATCCAGAGGGACCTTGACAGGCTGGAGAGGTGGGCACAGGCCAACCTCATGAAGTTCAATAAGAGCAAGTGCAGGGTCCTGCATCTGGGTCGAGGCAATCCCAGGCACAAATACAGGCTAGGCAGTGACTGGCTGGAGGATAGCCCTGAGGAGAGAGACTTGGGGGTGCTGGTGGACAAAAAGCTCAACATGAGCTCTCAGTGTGCACTTGCAGCCCGCAAAGCCAATCAGATCCTGGGCTGCATCAGGAGAAGTGTGGCTAGCAGGTCGAGGGAGGTGATCCTCCCCCTCTACTCAGCCCTGGTGAGACCCCACCTGGAGTACTGTGTCCAGTTCTGGAGCCCCTATTACAAGAGGGATGTGGAGGTGCTGGAACGTGTCCAGAGAAGGGCCACGAGGATGATCAGAGGGCTGGAGCACCTCTTCTATGAGGACAGACTGAAGGAGTTGGGGCTGTACAGTCTGCAGAAGAGAAGGCTCCGAGGTGACCTAATTGTCGCCTTCCAGTATCTGAAGGGGGCCTACAGGAAGGCAGGGGAAGGACTTCTCAGGATATCAGGTAGTGATAGGACTAGGGGGAATGGAATGAAGCTGGAGGTGGGGAGATTCAGGCTGGATGTGAGGAGGAGGTTCTTCACCATGAGAGTGGTGAAACCCTGGAATGGGTTGTCCAGGGAGGTGGTCGAGGCCCCGTCCCTGGGGGTGTTTAAGAGCAGGCTGGATGAGGCTCTGTCCAGCCTGATCTAGTGTGGGGTGTCCCTGCCCATGGCAGGGGGGTTGGAACTAGATGATCCTTGTGGTCCCTTCCAACCCTGAATGAAACTATGAAACTATGAAACTATGAAACTATGACAGGTTGGACTTGATGATCTCTGAGGTCTCTTCCAACCTTATTGATTCTATGATTCTAAGATGTGGATCCAAGTATTATTTTATAAATCTAAAACATGCATCAGGAGGCCAGCAGCACAAGTTACACTATGCAGTGTTAGCTGAAACACAGTTGCCAGAAAATGTTTGGATGGAAGGTGGATATGATGGAAATAATGGACACACACAAAAAAGTCTCTTAGCTCAAAAGCCACTGCAAACTCTAATATGGATTTATGACTCATAAACATTCTTTTCTCTCTCATTCTTCTCCAGACTGAACAGCCCCAACTCTCTCAGTCTCTCTCCATAGCAGAGCAGCTCCAGCCCTCTGCTCATCCTCATGGCCCTTCTCTGGACACCTTCCAGCACCTCCAGATCCTTCCTGTAACAGGGGCTCCAGAACTGGAGGCAGTACTCCAGGTGGGGTCTCACCAGAGTAGAGTAGAGGGGGGAATCACCTCCCTCACCCTGCTGGCTATGCTTCTCTTGCTGCAGCCCGGGCTCTGGTTCGCTTCCTGGGCTGCAAGTGCTCACTGCTGGCACATGAGAAGCTCATGTTGAGCTTCTCATTCACCAGCACCCACAAGGCCTTTTCCTTCAGGGCTGCTCTCAAGCCAGTCCCTGCCCAGCCTATATTGGTGCTTGGGATTGCCCTGACCCAGATGCAGGACCCACCTTGGGCACAACTTTCCAGCCTGTCAACCAGACCTCCTAGGACTTAAGCCGAGAAGACACCATTAATTTTTGGCTTGCTATCTCTCCCTTGTGTGACAGGAAATTGAAGTATTGATGGCAATTAGATATTTCTAGTTACTATCTCAAAAAATCAAAATGTTTCAGTGCCAGAAGAGCAAAATGTTTCCAACAAGTGGCACTAACCTCATCATTATTAACAATGCTTTAACAACCCCAGCATGAAGAGATAGAAATGACAGGGTGGAAAGAAGAAAGGGATAAAGGAGAGGATATAAAAGAGCTACAGTGCTTCCAAACCCCATGTACACTTCCAAAGTTTGAAGTGTCAGACTAATAGTGCTGCAAATACAATGAACAAGAGAACTAAGTGAACAAAAGAAGTAAATGAACAAAAGAACTAAATGAACAAAAGAAATAACAGGCCACGAGGGTGGGAGGTTTTAGTTTTAGTAATTTCTCTACACTAATCTGTTCTTTAAAAAAAATATAATAATCTATTTTTAAAAAATATTCATTAATATTTTAAAGCATTTTACATAAATCATTAAGCACCTGGGATAGCATATATGCCCTCCTTGGATGACAATCCTGATGACTCCACACATTTTACCCTCAAGGTGAAGATGAATCAGTTTCACATGGAGACAGTCACGAGTTGGGCTGGTGAGTTCATCCATCCTGACCCACATCTCACAGTCATTAAGGGGGCCTACAAGAAATCTGGGGAGGGACTTTTTAGGATGGCAGGTAATGATAGGACTGAGGGGAATGGAGCAAAACTATAAGTGGGCAGATTCAGATTGGAAGTTAGGAAGAAGTTCTTCCCCACGAGGGTGGTTAAGACATTGGAACAGGTTGCCCAGGGAGGTGGTGGAAGCCTCATCCCTGGAGGTTTTGAGCAAGTATGTTGAAAACCTGAAGAAGGCTCATTGGAAAGCATTCTGTGTAGTGATATTACCTTGAGCAGTAAACAAACTCACTAAGGGGAAACTTGATATTAAATGTCTAGATGGAGAACAAAAAGTCTGGGTTTGAAACCTAGCAGATAAAACTGTGGGCAGATGAGCAATTGAAAGCAGATGAATTAATGCCATACCATTGTGGCTGTGAGCAACCAGATCTAGTGTGAGGTGTCCCTGCCCATGGCAGGGGGTTGGAACTAGATGATCCTTGAGGTCCCTTCCAACCCTTACAATTCTATGATTTGATTTCACTACTGTGTGAAAGAACTGAGTCCTTGCACAAGCACAACAGTAAGCTTCAGCCTGCATCTACACTGCCTGTTTCCTCCCTTGTCTAAAAGGGGAAAAAACTTCACTGTCAATGTTTTTTGTTCACCAAAAATAAGGATCCCAAGTCTTAAATTGATCACTGCCACCAGTGTATTATTCTCATCCATTTTCTGAGTCTCACTGTCCAAAAAGTGCAAGATAAACGTTCACCATCCTCCATTAAGAGCCACTCTCAATGCAAGCACTCTGTCAAATGGTCTAAGAGATAAAAGGCACCATAATAACAATGGAACATAAGCCATACAGACAAAGTAAAACCACAGGCAGTCTGCAACCATCTCTCATGCCCTGCTCTACAAGGCATAACACAGTTGCTTTTTTCACCTTACTAAGCCAAATTACCTATTTGGGGGGTTTTACCTCTCCAAGCTTCTACTTTAGAATCACAGAATCAAGCAGGTTGGAAAAGACCTCAGAGATCAAGTCCAACCTATTACCTAATACCTAACACCTCATGAGAAATAAACCATGGTTCCAAGTGCCAGATCCAATCCTTTTCTGAACACCTCCAGGGATGGTGACTCCGCCACCTCCCTGGGCAGCACATTCCCATAGCCAATCACTCTTTCTGGGAAGAACTTTATCCTCACCTCCAGCCTAAACTTCCCCTGGCACAGCTTGAGAAATGGAGGATAAACAGTCAGCATCAAAATACTCAGGGATTAGAACACAGAATAAAACCAAAACCCCCACACTATACACATTTTTCCTCCTTTCAGATTCATTCAGAATAGAGCAGTGCCTACAGGTTTGTTTTAAACAACAAGACCAACACACAAACAAACAAAAGAACCAACACAAAGCATAACTAAGGAAACTAAAACACAAAAAAGAGACAAAACCAAAACAACAACAAAAACCAACACAAAACCAAACAATTAACAACAAAAACCAAACAAAACGAACCAGACCATTGGTGAAGATATTAAACAGAATCCCAGAATCACAGCATCACAGAATTTCAGGGGGTGGAAGGGACCTTCAAACCTCATCCAGTCCAACCCCCCTTGCCAGAGCAGGATCACTCACACCAGATCACACAGGAACACACCCAGGGAAGTTTTGAGTATCTCCAGAGAAGGAGATTACACAACTATTTGGGCAACCTGCTCCAGGGTTCTGTCACCCTCACAGGGAAAAAATTCTTCCTCATACTTATGTGAAACTTCCTCTGCCTCAAATTCCACCATTGTCCCTTGTTGCTGTCATTGGGCATCACCCAGCAGAGCCTGGTTCCATCCTCTTGGCACTCACCCTGCACATCTTATAAAAATGAATGAGGTCACTTCTCAGGCTCCTACTCTCCAAGCTACAGAGCCCTCAGCTCCCTCAGGCTCTGGCCCCAACACTGAGCCATGGGGAACACCACTCATGTGTTCCACCACTTGAAGTTGGTGTGTTAGACTTGAGCATTTGTCAGGGTCTATGATATTGTGCAAGAATTAAAACAAAACAACAACAACAATAAAAAACACACACATCAAAAACACAACAACAACAAAACCTAAAAACCTAAACAACAACCAAAAAAACCCCACAACCAACCAACCAACACCTCAAAAAACCCCAAAGAATGCTCAGGGTTGTTGTTATTTGTCAGGCATCTGTGACAGAAGATCTCTACATTAGTTTTCCTCAAGTGAATCAACAGCAGGTATGACAATCCGTCTCAGCCCTTTAAGTCATGATGTTTTAATGTCATCACATTAAAAGAGATCCACAGAAACACAGTACCAGAGTATATTAGAGAGGTTGGAAGGGGACCTCCAGAGATCATCCAGTCCAACCCCTCTGCCAGAGCAGGATCACCCAGGGGAGTCTGCACAGGAATGCATCCAGGTGGGTTTGGAATGTGTGCACAGAAGGAGACACCACAACCTCTCTGGGCAGCCTGCTCCAGGGCTCTGTCATTCTCACTGGAAAAAAACTTTCTCCTCATGTTGAGCTGAAACCTTCTTTGTTCAAGTTTGTATCCATTGCTCCTTGGCTTATTCCTGTGCACCACCCAAAAGATCTTGGCCCCCTCCGCTTGACACCCACCCCTCAGCTATTGATAGACATTGATCAGATCCCCTCTCAGCCTTCCCCAGACTAAACAGCCCCAGGGCTCTCAATCTCTCTTCACAGGGGAGATGCTCAATCATCCTCGTGGCTCTCTGTTGGACTTTCTCCAGCAGGTCTCTGTCTCTGTTGAACTGGGGAGCCCAAAACTGGACACAGTATTGCAGGTGTGCTCTCAGCAGCACAGAGCAGAGTGGGACAAGAACCTCTCTAGACCTGCTGAGATTCTCCCCATCCAAAGAAAATAGCCGTGTTAGAGTAATTTAGGATTATTCATCACCATGTATCCCTGCTCAGATCCACCTTCTGTGTCCTCTTCCTCTCTATAACGACAAGCCCCAGAAAGATGGGATCATTAAGATCACAGGAAACAACTTTCCCAACAACCCAAATAAAGAAAAAACACAGAGGTCCAACTGACAAAGGATGTCCTGATCATGCTGGTAAGAGGTACATGTGACACAAATGCAACGATAAAGAGGTGTTAACTGACAAACTCTAAGGGTCTGAGGTGAAAGACTTATGAGATCACAACTCCAACTGACTTTAAGCTTGCCCACTCACTTGATGAGCAAGGTTGCAAGCCCAGATAAAACATAGACACTGCAGAACATCTGCTCAGAAGGTCACCAGAAGCTGTTGATACTCCCAGCAGAGTAAACATTTAATACTTGCACAACAAGGTAAAACAAAGGCTCATCCAAGGCTCTTCTGAGAACAAAGAATGGAAACTGATCATTTGTTTATAAAAAGCTATTTAACCATGCTGTTTCCATGCTGTTTCTTCTGTTGTACATTGGTCCAAAGCCAAGAATCCCAATTCTCAGCTGTCATCTGCTGAAAAAAATTAAAGCCCAATGGACAGAAATTCCTTCAGCTATTTCCATACTGTGTAAGCGCACTCATTATCAGTCACCTGGAATCAGAAGTGACATCTCAGCCTGTAGAAGAGGAGGCTCCAGGGAGACCTAAGAGCAGCCTGCCAGTACCTGAAGGGGGCTACAGGAAGGATGGAGAGAGACTGTTTGCAAAGGCCTGCAGGGACAGGATGAGGGACAATGGCTTCAAACTATGGAAGAGCAGATTTGGATTGGATGTTAGGAACAAGTTCTTTCCTATGAGGGTGGTGGAACACTGGCACAGGTTTCCCAGGGAGGTGGTCAAGGCTCCTTCCCTGGAGATATTCAAGGTAATGCTTGACAAGGCTCTGGGCAACGTGACCTAGTTGGGGATGTCCCTGCTGACTGTGGGGAGATTGGACTGGATGACTTCCAGCCCAGACCATTCCATGATTCTAGGATTTGGCAGTGTACAAGCAAGACCTTCTCCATCTTTCTCATGTGGTGGTGCTGCTGAAGGAGATGGTTGTGGTGCTGAGGGATGTGGTTTAGTGGTAGTAGCATAGCAGTAGTGGTGGGATTGTGACCTCTAGGTGAACCACTGGACTCAGTGTCCTAGAGTACTGCCTGGATCAAAACACTACAGAAGAGAATAGGAGATTTGCTTTACTTCTAAGCATGCCTGTACTGTGGAATAATTTTTAAGCCATTGGGAAGAATGACTCCTTAGAAAAGCCAAGATTCTTGACAGGTGCAGTAATGCAGAAGACATTTAGGAATGCCAGACCGATAAATCATTATATCCCAAATGTAACATGGGATAAACCCTTTGAGAGAAGTGCTAAATCAGCACTCAACTGACAGGACTTAGCAATAAAAGTGTGCTCTGCTCTACAAGGAACACTATCCCACATCACATCCTGGTCTCCCAGCTGGTGCAGTATTGGTTCCATGGATTGACCACTCAGTGGATAAGGAACTGGTTTGACAGCCAGACCCAAAGGGTGGCTGTCAATGGATCCATGTCCAAGCGGAGGCCAGTGACAAGTGGAGTCCCTCAGGGATCAGTACTGGGACCAGGCTTGTTTAACACCTTTGTTGGCTACATGGACATTGAGGCACCCTCAGCACCAAGCTGTGTGGTGCAGCTGTCAGGCTGGAGGGAAGGGATCCATCCAGAGGGACCTTGACAAGATGCAAAGCTGGGCCCATGACAACCTCTTTAAGTTCAACAAGACCAAGTGCAAGGTCCTGCAGCTGGGTCAGGGCAATCCCAGGCACTGATATAGGCTGGGCAGGGACTGGCTTGAGAGCAGCCATGATGAAAAGGCCTTGGGGGTGCTGGTGGATAAGAAGCTCAACATGAGCCAGCAGTAAGCACTTGCAGCCCAGAGAGCCAAGCACAGCCTGGGCTGCAGCAAGAGAAGCATAGCCAGCAGGGCGAGGGAGGTGATTCTCCCCCTCTGCTCTGCTCTGGTGAGACCCCACCTGGAGTACTGCGTCCATTTCTGGAGACCCTATTACAGGAAGGATCTGGAGGTGCTGGAAGGTTCCAGAGAAGGGCCACAAGGATGAGCAGTGGGCTGGAGCTCCTCTCCTGTGAGGACAGACTGAGAGAGTTGGGGCTGTTCAGTCTGGAGAAGAGAAGGCTCCCAGGAAACCTAACTGTGGTCTTTCAGTATCTGAAGGGGGCTACAAGAAAGCTGGGGGGGGACTTTTGAGGGTGTCAGGGAGTGATAGGACGGGGGGGAATGGAAAATAGAAATGGGTAAAGTCAGATTGGAAGTTCTTCCCCATGAGGGTGGTGAGTCACTGGCACAGGTTGCCCAAGGAGGTGGTGGAAGCCTCATCCCTGGAGGTTTTGAAGGCCAGGCTGGATGTGGCTGTGAGCAATCTGCTGTAGTGTGAGGTGTCTCTGCCCATGGCAGGGGGGTTGGAACTGAATGATGCTTGAGGTCCCTTCCAACCCTGACAATTCTATGATTCTATGAAATGCAGATTTGCAACAAGAGCAAACAATTTTCTTCCCTCCCAACCACATAAGAGCAATCAATCAATCCTGAGTACTGTTAGTCCCTCAACTAATGGAGAACGTTACTACTTACTGAACAGCTCCACAGCAACATCTAATCAAAGGCTTCCAGCCTCCTGCTCTTCTCCCCAGCCTTGCCCATGTGGTCATGCCTCTTCCTTCACACTGGCACTCACGCTCAAATGAGTAGGTTATGAGCAAGTCCAGTGATCTGAGCCAGCCAAAATAATTACTACTTTTCCTCTCCTGGATCCACTTTAGGTTGGCTCAGTTCCTCGATCTGACATACCATCTGGTCATACAAGAGCAAGAAACAGCATATAAGGGGGTAGGGGCACAAAGTCAGGGGAGAAAGGGAAGAAGGAAGGTTCAATGGTAGTCTAAACTGCACAACTGTAGGTTGGGGTGAAGGAATGTCTCTTTCTAGTTACCAAATAACAGGAAAATCATAGCATACCAGAGAGTTTATTACATATGGGGAGACAAATTCTGCCAATGGACAAATACATACCAGTCCTGGTATAACTGGAAGTCACTTTGTGCATTTGGTGTGATGTCTGTTAACAACCAAACCATATGAACTCCACTGTAATTATTTACAGTCAACTAAATTCACACTAGAAGATGACTATTCATTATTAGCATCTGGATTTCCAGTGGATAAGACAATAAATGTCTATAGACTTGCCATTTGGAAAAGTATTTCCAATGACACAAAATCAGATTGAATCTATGAAAAACTCCATTATGAGGAGAGACTGAGGGAGCTGAAGGCTCTGTAGCCTGGAGAGGAGGAGCCTGAGAGGTGACCTCATTCATGCATATAAAGATGTGCAGGGTGAGTGCCCAGAGGATGGAGCCAGGCTCTGCTGGGTGATGCCCAATGCCAGCACAAGGGACAATGGTGGAAGCTGAGGCATAGGAGGTTCCATGGAAACAGGAAGAAAAAGTTTTTCCCTGTGAGGGTGACAGAACACTGGAACTGGCAGCTCAAGAAGGTTGTGGAGTTTCCCTCTCTGGAGATATTCAAGACCTGCCTGGATGTGTTCCTGTGTGATCTGCTCTAGGTGATCCTGCTCTGGCAGGGGGGTTGGACTGGATGAGCTTTCAAGGTCCCTTCCAGCCCCTAACATTCTGTGATGCTGTGACTCTGCGAAATGAATGCCTGCTTTCTTCAGTCTAAGGTAGTTATTCCAGTCACCCATAAAAAAAAAATAAAAGCACATTCTCCTGAATGTTTAAAAAAAACCCCACTTGTTACATGGGAAGCAGGAATTTAGCAGCACTAATATTTTAAAGCCTTCTTGAATTAGAAGGTTTGTCTATAAAAGCAATCCAATTTGCTCAGCTGTTAGTAGATTGATCAGAAGAAAATTCCTTCCCCCTACCACTATTCTCTTGTGCTCAGTGCTGTGTCATTTGCTCTCACCTTTCCTGAGGTGTTCACCCAGCCTCTAATTGTGAGCTTGCTTTAGCTGAAGAAAGATAAAGTAGGATTTAAAGACCATTTTCAAGTACCTTCGTAATACACTAAAAGGTCACTTGCTCGTTCGACTAATTCTGGCTTTAACTTCAATGGTTATTTTTAAAGCCTCTGATCTCTGGTCTAGTTTTTATTTATAGAATACAACAAGCCCAGATTTTAAAAGAAATCCCAGAAAATGCCCCAAAATTTCTAATTTACTATATTCTTCAATTGAAGGTGAAAGTTAACTCCTGGCCAAGCTGTCAGCTCCTGGCTTGGACAGGGGCACTCTGAGCTGGGTTAGGAACTGGCTGGAGGGCCAAGCCCAGAGAGTGGTGGTGAATAGTGCCACTGCCAGCTGGCAGCCAGGCACTAGTGGTGTCCCCAAGGGATCAGTGCTGGGCCCAATCCTGTTAATACCTTCACTGATGCTCTGGATGAGGGTATTGAGTCCATCATCAGTAAATTTGCAGATGACACCAAGTTGGGAGCAGGTGTTGATCTGTTGGAGAGTAGGAGAGCTCTGCAGAGGGACCTTGACAGGCTGGACAGATGGGCAGAGTACAACATGATGGCATTTACCAAGTCCAAGTGCTGGATTCTGCACTTTGGCCACAACAACCCCATGCAGTGCTACAGGTTGGGGTCAGAGTGGCTGGAGAGCAGCCAGGCAGAGAGGGACCTGGGGGTGCTGACTGACAGCAGCTGAACATGAACCAGCAGTGTGCTCAGGTGGCCAAGAAGGCCAATGGCATCCTGGCCTGGCTCAGGACTAGTGTGGCCAGCAGGAGCAGGGAAGTCATTCTGCCCCTGTACTCAGCACTGGTTAGGCCACACCTTGAGTCCCGTGTCCAGTTCTGGGCCCCTCAGTTTAAGAAGGACATTGAGACACTTGCACATGTCCAGAGAAGGGCAATGAGGCTGGGGAGAGGCCTTGAGCACAAGCCCTATGTGGAGAGGCTGAGGGAGCTGGGGTTGCTTAGCCTGGAGAAGAGGAGGCTCAGGGGAGACCTTCTTGCTGTCTACAAGTCCCTGGAGGGAGGTGGTAGCCAGGAGGGGGCTGGTCTCTATGATTCTGGTTACCAGAAGATAAAAGATATTTTAATCTAAAGATTATACATATTAGCATTTTACTAGTCAACACCTGGAGAGGGGTCATCCACATGGTGAGAAAACAAGGTGCCTTAGTTTAAAGACAGGACAGAAATAATTTTACTCCCATGGGAATCTACCCATTTCTAGTTTTTTTCCATTTCCCCCAGTCCTGTCACTACCTGACACCCTCAGAAGTCCCTCCCCAGCTTTCTTGTAGCCCCCTTCAGATACTGGAACACCACAATTAGGTCTCCTGGGAGCCTTCTCTTCTCCAGACTGAACTGGAAAGAAACACAGAAATTATATTCAGAAATCAGAGAATCGTAGAATTCTTTCCCTCATGGGGAAGAACTTTTTTCCTAACATCCAATCTGAATCTACCCATTTCTAGGTTTTTTTCCATTCCCCCCAGTCCTATCATTATCTGACACCCTACAAGACACCCTAAGAGATATTCATGGAATCATAGAATCAATAAGGTTGGAAAAGACCTCAGAGATCATCAAGTCCAACCTATTACTTAATACCTAACACCTCCTGATGACTAAACCATGGCACCAAGTGCCACATCCAATCCTTTTATGAACACCTCCAGGGGTATTGACTCCACCACCTCCCTGGGCAGCACATTCCAATGGCTAACAACTCTCTCTGTGAAAAACTTTCTCCTCACCTCCAGCCTAAACTTGCCCTGGCACAGCTTGAGACTGTGTCCTCTTGTTCTGGTGCTGGTTGCCTGGGAGAAGAGACCAACCCCCACCTGGCTACAACCTCCCTTCAGGTAGTTGTAGAGATTAATTCTCGAATGATAATAAAAGAAACAGGCTGAGAAAGAGAAATGATCTTCATATTGGATGTAACTATCTACTTTTAGTTCCCTTGTGTCATGGTGCCTTTAAAAAAACATGGAGTTGAGCCCTCCAGGAAGGTCAGAGTGGTCCATGGATGGGCTGCAAAACTGTAATTTTGTTATTCACCCCCACAATTCTGCTATCTCTTTATAAGATGGCAGCAAGGCCAACTTTCTCTCTTTCCTCCCTCCTGTCTGCTCTGTGGTGGCAGTCCATATCTTCTAGTAAAAATGAGGCTTGTTTGTGGCCTTCAGAGGCTGGACCGATTCTCCCTGCACAATCTTGCCCTGTGTAGTCCTCATGGAAGGGAGGCAAAAGAAGGGAGGAGGAAAGGAGTACCAGAGTTTGAGGTTTAGTCTGGTTGGGGGAAGGGTTTTTGCGGTTTTTATACATCCTGTATATGTATTAGGTGTTAAGGATTCATTTGTTCTGTATGTTCCTGGATATCGCTTCTCCCTTTTGGCTAAGATCAAGTGTAGTGATACTATGATAGCCAGCAAGGCGAGGAAGGTGATACTCCCCCTCTGCTCTGGTGAGACCCCACCTGGAGTACTGCATCCAGTTATGGAGCCCCTATTACAGGAAGGATCTGGAGGTGCTGGAAGGTGTCCAGAGAAGGGTCACAAGGATGATCAGAGGGCTGGAGTTCCTCTGCTATGGAGACAGACTGAGAGAGTTGGGGCTGTTCAGTCTGGAGAAGAGAAGGCTCAGAGGAGATCTTCTTGTGGCCTTCCAGGATCTGAATGGGGCTACAAGTAAAAACTGGGGAGATACTTTCTAGGGTGTCAGGGAGTGATAGGACTGGGAGGAATGGGGAAAAAACTACAAATGGGCAGATTCAGATTGGATGTTAGGAAGAAGTTCTTCCCCATGAAGGTGGTAAGTTCCTTCCTGAAATTCGATTGTCAAGAGTTGTGCAACAGAAAGGGGAAGGAATATGCCATCTAGATTGATGCAGAGACCTCACATCCTGGTTTGTACAGCTTCATGTTCTAGAAACGAGCCAGGCTGTAGCGTCTCACTCCAGTTCCTTCTATTTATGGGAGTTCATTATAGATAAACATACACAGCTACCAAGACCTTACATAATAGTGTTACAGGTAGGAAGAGACTACACACTCAAAGCAGGATGCAAATGCACCTAGACAAGCATTTCTGACCTATTTCATCGAGTGTATTTTTACATATATAATTGGGTCATGTTCCACTAATATCAGGCTTTTCCTCCTTTACTCATCTTTATGCATTTATTTTATCACATCTGAACAGCTTCTGCTAATCCTCCTCTCTGTCATATTTGGATTAGAGCAACGCAGAACTTGAACATCATTTTAGCTGACAGATAGGATTGCTGGCAGCCCTAAAGACGTGGGCGGAAAAGGCTGCAGAGTGAGATGGTTTTCTTCCTGCGCACCTATTAGTTACAGTCCCAGGCTGCATTAAGGGAGTTGCAAGCACAGCTTCAGATTCAGAAAGTGTTCTAAGAATATGCTTCATTCTTCTTTTTTTTTTTTTTTTTGATGATTAATATTTGTAAGACAGCTATTAAATAATTCACAAAGAGTGGTCACTTTCAGACAGCTTTCGGGTCAACGCACCTGGAAGCTGCAGCTATTTACATAACACAGATGAAAGCCTTGAAGAGAGGATTTATAAATCATTTTCAGGGGAACTGTGACAGCTGCTTTGCAAGCATCTCCCTTCCCCAAGTCCCTCTAAGAAACCTGCTTCCTAGATTTCTGTCTGTGAGTCTTCTCTTTTCAAAGTGTTTTGGAAGAACAAGTGATTAAGTAGTACGCAAATTGCCTCCTCAAATCAGTGACACAATGAGGTCAGGAAGAGCTGTGCTTCCATGGGAATATAGCAGCTTGAATGCTTCCTGTGTACTCTACAGTTGTGCATATCATTTGCCTATATTTATCACAATCCACTCCTCCCCCAAGCCTAGATTAAAATAACAGCATTATGGTTGCTAAGATAAGTGCTCTGAAGTTAAGAAACGCCAGAAGTGAGATTGCTAGTGCAAAGTTAATTCAGCCCTCTAGTACAACACAGTCTTCAATATTTTTTTTAAGGCTCTGCTCTTTTTCTCCACAGGATCCTGCTTCATTTAGTGCACAGGATGCTCTGGGGATTAATTTGAGTGATACAGTGGAGGAGACTGTCAGTAGAATTCCAGCTTCATTTGCTGCAGTAATAGGAAGCTGTGTAGTAAATGAAGCAGATGAGTCCCCTCCATCCTTCTTTCCATCACTCACTCCCAGATCCATTCCCATTTTCTTTCCTATTTCCCTGGATCACACGTGCTGCCTCCAAGCCGGAATACTTTTGACCTGGCATTTCACATCTCCCTTGCAAATTCTCATCTCCAAGAATGGTATCTGCCCCCAGGTTGGCATCATCACTTGAAGATGATCAACAAGGACAGGCTCCCTCCACATGCTGTCCTGGCAACTGTAGGGAAAGCACAAGCTCAGGAGAAATGAGATATAGAGTTTCTATATTCAGGGCTCACTAGTCAAGTTCTGTAGTAAGTTACCATCATTTCTTGAGATAACTAATAGATATTCTTGAGATCTCAATATATATTATTGAGGTATTATTATTATTATATATTCTAGAGGTAATTAATATATGAACAGTAAAAGCAGTTGCTACCAATTTTGATGGGACATAGCTCTCAAATTCTGAGAACATTTTGATTGTTTTGCCATTGAGTTCCTGGAGACAAGTCACTGAGTTCAGTCTTGCTGAAGACCTTCATTAGATATACTTCCAAATTATTATTATCATTATTATCACAATATTAATTCTTTAAATGAACTTACTCATATTGTAATAACTACTTCAACTTCTGTTCACTGACAGATCACAGCAAAGACTTCTGAAGCAATGCTACAAAAGTAGCTACATCCCCAATGCCAGTTTTATACCTGACCCTACCAGAACAACTGGATATAGCTTTCACTTGAGTAATGACCACTAGCAGCATATTACACTTTAAGAAGTTGTTGCTCAAATCTGCACCTGTCACAGCAAGAAAAAGAAATCAGGCAGCAGCTTTTATGTGCCCAGATGCAACACCAAGTTTGCCAGGGTATAGGTGACAATGACAGAAGCATGAAATCATGACTGACCATTAGAATCACAAACAGATCTGCCATCCCAGACATGCTGCTCTGGGCAGCCTGGTCTAGTTGAGGATGCCCCTGTTTATTGCAGAGCAGGTTGGACTAGAGGACCTTTGGATGTCCCTTCCAAGCCAGTCCATTCTAGGATCATTAATGATAAGGACGAAAAAGAACAAACCAGTGCCATAAACTATTTCTGTGCTTGGTGTAAGAGCTCTAAATTTTCTGAAACGGTTTAAACTCTCTATCAAAGTCCAAGTAAAACCACAAAGGCTATTTGGGTTACTCAGTGGAGACCATTCTCCAAAAAGACAGAAAGATAAATCTGGAAACTTTCAGATCTCCTCACAATTACTCCCACACCACAACACTAGGTGCCCAGAAGGCCAATGGCATCCTGGCCTGCATCAAGAATAGTGTGGCCAGCAGGAGCAGGGAAGTCATTGTGCCCCTGTACTCTGCACTGCTTAGGCCACACCTTAAGTCCTGTGTCCAGTTCTGGGCCCCTCAGTTTAGGAAGGACATTGAGACAATTGAATGTATCTAGAGAAGGGCAATGAGGCTGGGGAGGGGTCTGGAGCACAGCCCTGTGAGGAGAGGCTGAGGGAGCTGGGGTTGTTTAGCCTGGAGAAGAGGAGGCTCAGGAGAGACCTTATTGCTGTCTACAAGTCCCTGAAGGGAGGTTGTAGCCAGGAGGGGGTTGGTCTCTTCTCCCAGGCAACCAGCATCAGAACAAAAGGACACAGTCTCAAGCTGTGCCAGGGGAGGTTTAGGCTGGAGGTGAGGAGAAAGTTCTTCACTGAGAGAGTCATTTGCCATTGGAATGTGCTGCCCAGGGAGGTGGTGGAGTCCCCATCACTGGAGGTGTTCAAGAGGGGACTGAGCGCGGCACTTGGTGCCATGGTTTAGTCATGAGGTCTGTGGTGACAGATTGGACTTGATGATCTTTGAGGTCTCTTCCAACCTTGGTGATTCTGTGATTACTAACGCATAATTTAATGTTGTGTGAAGATCCTTCATAATGGAATAAAAAAAGAAATTAAAAAAAAAAACAACCAAACCACACAACTCCACCCATTTCAGAATCAGCCTCATCATTTCCCCTACATTTCTTCATCCTCAGGCTTACAGCACTGCAGCTTTTACATCCCTGCTGACTGGACCCCTAAGGAAATGCTGCGCTCCTGGCTGTCACGTCACATGCTGACTTGCTCACCCAGCACCTCCATGGTGCACCCCTTGCATCTTGGTCTTGAGGCCCACACATTCCCATGGTTGCAAGCAGCCTCTGTGATAGAATAGAATAGAATAGAATAGAATAGAATAGAATAGAATAGGAATAGGAATAGGAATAGGAATAGGAATAGGAATAGGAATAGGAATAGGAATAGACCAGGTTGGAAAAGACCTGCAAGATCATCGCGTCCAACCTATCATCCAACACCACCTAATCAACTAAACCATGCAACCAAGCACCCTAGCAACTCTCCTCCTGAACACACTCTGGAATAGCTATCACTTGAAACTTGTGTTCCTCATTTTTGGGTGTCCTTCATTCACCTGGTCACATGTAATACTATCTTTTTACTCAAATTGAAAATTAAAACATTCTTTTAAGCAAAGGTATCAACAAATAAGACACCCAATTGCTGTTACATGTCTTCATGTTTCCCTCTTACAATGTTTCAGGCTTGTCTCCAATCACTGGTTTTAGTTTCCCCTTCTATGAAGGGTGTTTAACCAGTGCTGACTCCCTGAAATTAACTCAATTCCCCATTTCACCTGGAGCACTGTGTCTATGGAGCCCCTATTACAGGAAGTGCTGGAACATATCCAGAGAAGGGCCACAAGGATGAGCAGAGGGCTGGAGCTGATCTGCTATGGAGACAGACTGAGAGAATTGGGGCTGTTCAGTGTGGAGAAGAGAAGGCTCTGAAGAAGGCTACAAGCAAGCTGGGGAGGGACTTTTCAGGGTGTCAGGTAATGATAGGACTGGAGAGAATGAAGCAAAACTAGAAATGGGTAGATTCAGATTGGATGTTAGGAAGAAGTTCTTCCCCATCAGGGTGGTGAGAGACTGGCACAGGTTGCCCAGAGAGGTGGTGGAAGCCTCATCCCTAGAGGTTTTTAAGGGCAGGCTCTCACTAGATCAGGTTGCTCAGGGCCACCTCCACCCTGTGTAGTGGTTTGAGCCTTAGCTGAGAGTTAAAAGCTCAAATGGGAAAAGGCTGAGAATCTCTTCCCCACTCCCCCCCCAACCTCCTCCCTCCAAACAGGGAGAGGAGGGAAAAAAAAAAGGGGTAAGGAGCAAATCCACTAAGCAACAATCTGGAGTCAGCTTGGAAGTACAGAGGCAAATAATTTTTTTTTTCTTCAAATTATATATATATAACAATAACAGGGAAAAACAAGGTTCACAAGGGCAAGGAACAAGAATGGATGGGAGTGGGACAGAAAAAAAAATAATACAAAACCAGTCTTTCTCTGAGGAGGTGCAGAGGCAGCAGGGAAAAGGATCAGGTCCGGCCACGTGGCTGAGGAGCAGGAGGGCAGCTGCAGTAGCTCTCATCCAGCAGAGGCAGGAGCCAAAAAGGAGATCCAACAGCTATGATGTCCTGCTTTTAATACCCTAGCTGGGCAGGGAGGGGGGAGTGGAACAGACTCAGCTTTCCCAGGGGGGAAACGCCCTTCAGGGAGGGTAAAGTACCTGCAAGCCCTCCACCCTGCTTTCTTCTTTTGTTTTCAGAAAGAGGCGTTAACCCACCACACCCTGCCAGGAGGGAAGTGGATAATCCTTGAGGTCCCTTCCAACTCTAACAATTCTATGACTCTATACTTATCCTTGTAGTACATCGTTCATTTGCCCACAGAAAGCGTTGAGACATTCTGTTCCACTATGAGGAGAGCAATGTTAAAGCTCAGTTACTTCCCTAATTAGTTTGGAAGTTTTGATGAACTCTCACTTGTGTGACACCACTCATCACAAGCATAGTCAAGAACAATTTAGAGGGTTATAGTCTTCAATAATGTGCAGAATTAAAAATGACTTCTCATTTTTACAAAAATTACTCCAAATAAATTGTTCAATATCACCAAATGAAGAAAGAAATTGGAGAAATGGGACAGCAATGTGCCCTGGTGGCCAAGAAGGCCAGTGGGATCCTGGGGTGCATTAAGAGGATTATGCCCAGCAGATCCAGGGAGTTTCTGTTTCTCCTCCCCCTCTACTCTGCCCTGGTGAGACCTCACCTGGAATACTACATCCAGTTTTGGGCTCCCCAGTTCAGGAAGGACAGGGATCTGATGCAGAGAGTCCAACAGAGGGTGACAAGGATGCAGAAGGGACTGGAGCATTGCCTGGTGAGGAGAGGCTGAGAGCCCTGAGGTTGTTTAGTCCAGAGAAGACTGAGAGAGGATTTAATAAATGTTTATCAATATCTGAAGGCTGGGGGTCTGCTCACTTGCACCCTGTGATAGGACAAGGGGCAATGGATGGCAACTACAGCACAGGAGGTTCCACCTTAACATGAAGAGGAACTTCTTCACTGTGAGGATCACAGAGCACTGGAACAGGCTGCCCAGAGAGGTTGTGGAGTCTCCTTCTCTGGAGACTTTCAAGACCCATCTGGATGTGTTCCTGTGTGACCCGCACTAGATTCTGTGATCCTGCTCTGGCAGGGGGGTTGGACTCAATGATCTCCAGAGGTCACTTCTAGCCCCTGACCTCCTGTGAGCCTGTGAAAGTTTAGGGACTCAGGGCTTTTTAGCCTAGAAAAGAAAAGTTCCTTACAACTACTTAAAGGGTGGGTGTTAGGAAGGTCGGACCAGTCTTTTTCCAGTGGTGGCCAAGTGACAGAAGAGGCACAAAGCTGAAGAGAGGAAGTTCCATCCCAGCACAGGGAGGAACTTCTTTCCATTGAGTGTGGTGGAGCACTGGAACAGGCCATCTTCATCTCTGAAGTCATTTGATACTCCTCTGGACACCATCTTGTGCAACCTGCTCCTTAGTAACAACTGATCTTGTGCTGCTGAACAGAAACTAAAGCTACTTAAGCGACAGGCATTTCAGAATAGAATAGAATAGAATAGAATAGAATAGAATAGAATAGAATAGAATAGAATAGAATAGAATAGAATAGAATAGACCAGACCAGGTTGGAAGAGACCTTCAAGATCATTGTGTCCAACCTATCATCCAAATGCTTCATTTCACTAGGACTCAGGCTAAAATGTGGTTAAAAAGAACAAAACAACCAACCAAACCAACACATCAGCACTCTCTGCAGTGTTTAGATCATGTGAGTAATGACAATGTTTTCCACATGGGATTTCTACATCCTTTTGCAGCTCACCTGAACTTCATATTATTTTTGAACACTGCTATAACAACAGAGGTTTTGATTGTTGGGATTTTTAGATGAAAAAATTCTAAGCCAAATTCAGAAAATTCAACTTTCCCAGATATCTTGAGACAAATCACTGTTTCAGTAATGACAAGGCAACTAAGGTTTCAGAAGACCTAACCTTTCCTAATAAATTCTCCTTATGAGGAGAGACTGAAGGAGCTGCAACTCTTTAGCTTGGAGAAGAGGAGCCTGAGAGGTGACCTCATTCATGTTGATAAAGATGTGCAGGGTGAGTGCCCAGAGGCTGGAGCCAGGCTCTGCTGGGTGATGCCCAATGCCAGCACAAGGAGCAATGGTGGAAGCTGAGGCATAGGAAGTTCCATGTGAACATGAGGAAGATTTTTTTTCCCTGTGAGGGTGACAGAACACTGGAACAGGCAGCCCAAGGAGATTGTGGAGTTTCCCTCTCTGGAGATATTCAAGACCTGCCTGGATGAGTTTCTGTGTGATCTGCTCTAGGTGATCCTGCTCTGGCAGGGGGATGACTGGATGAGCTCTGAAGGTCTCTTCCAGCCCCTAACATTCTGTGATAAGTACCAAGTTTCAATACCATCACTTATATCAAGACAGCGTCTGTCTCTGCAGCCATAATAGGAGGTAAAAGGAGTTACTGAGGGGTGGAGAAACAGCACAGAAAATTATGTTATTTTCCTACATTCTTTCTATTTCATAGAAGTCTTCTAATCTCTCATAGAATTCTCTTAATCTCTCTGGTACCAATAATGTGTTGGCTGAGTGGATTCTCAGCTCAGACATGCCACGTGTCTCATGGTGTCTCACGTGTCTCATCTGGTATGGTGAAAGGTTTGATTACAGCAGACCTTGGGAAACCTCAGCCAACACAGAGTAGCCATTTGATAGCAGTATCTCATGCTTCTGTTTCAGAAGTTGGGTTGGGTTGGTTTTTCCTTTGGTTGGTTGGGGTTTGTTTTTGGGGGGGATGTGGGGATGTGGTTGGGATTTGTTGTGGGTTTTGTGTGTCTGTGGGTTTTTTTTTTGTATGAGTGGTTTTGGTTGTTTTGTTGAGGGTTTTTGGGTTTGTTTTTTTTTTGTTGGTTGTTGTTTTTAACTGAGAGCATACTTTTGCTTCTAAGGGTTACTTTAAGTCCAGGATCAGGCAGCGTGAGCTTGCAGCCCAGAAGGCAAATCACATCCTGGGCTGCATCAAAAGATGTGTTGCCAGCAGATGTGGAGAGATGACTCTGCCACTTTGCTCTGCTCTGATGAGACCTCACCTGGAGTACTGTGTGCAGGTTTGGAGTCCTCAGTACAGGAAGGACATGGACCTGATGGAGGAGGTCCAGAGGAGGGCCACAAAAACAATCACGAGGTTGGAGCAGCTCTGCTACCAGGACAGGCTGAGGGAGCTGGGGGTGTTCACCCTGGAGAAGAGGAGGCTCCAGGGAGACCTCATAGCAGCCTTCCAGTACCTGAAAGGGGCCTACAGAAAGGATGGGGAGAATCTGTTTATAAAGGCTTGCAGTGACAGGATGAGGGACGATGGCTTCAAACTAGAGCAGAGCAGATTTAGATTGGATATCAGGAACAAGTTCTTTACTATGAGGGTGGTGGAACACTGGCACAGGTTGCCCAGGGAGGTGGCTGAGGCTCCTTCCCTGGAGATATTCAAGGTGAGGCTGGACAAGGGCTTTGGCAACCTGATCTAGTTGGGCATGTCCCTGCTGACTGCAGGGAAGTTAGACTGGATGACCTTTGGAGGTCCCTTCTAGCCTGGACCATTCTATGGTTCACAAGGATCTGCTCAAGAGAGTCAGGCACAGAGCATGGCATAGGGTGAGTGCCTTACCACAGAAACTCCAGGGCTTACACACCAAGCACCACCATATTTTCGATGAGGACAATAGAGAAGGACTCAAATTCAAACATCAGTCACTGAAGAGCACTCAATTAACCCACTGAATCAGACATAAAACACCAGGACAACAGGGAGATATCAAATCACTTTGTCAGTTGTATTAATAAGGGGTTGTTTTTATTATATATGACACCTCTTTAGCCTTTCCAGTTTAAGTAGAACAGAATAGAATTAACCAGGTTGGAATAGACCTTCGAGATCATCGAGTCCAACCTATCACCCAACACCATCTAATCAACTAAACCATGGCACCAAGTGCCACATCCAGTCCCTTCCTAAACACCTCCGGTGATGGTGACTCCACCACTTCCCTGGGCAGCACATTCCAGTGGCCAATCTCTCTCTCTATGAAGAACTTCTTCCCAAACATCCAGCCTAAACCTCCCCTGGCGCAGCTTGAGACTGTGTCCTCTTGTTATGGTGCTGGTTGTCTGGAAGAAGAGACCAATCCACTCCTGGCTACAACCTCCCTTCAGGTAGTTGTAGACAGCAAGAAGGTCTCCCCTGAGCCTCCTATTCTCCAGGCTAAGCAACCATAGCTCCCTCAGCCTCTCCTCATAGAGTTTGTGCTCCAAACCCCTCCCCAGCTTTGTTGCCCTTCTCTGGACACCTTCCAGCAAGTCAACATCTTTCCTAAACTGAGGGGCCCAGAATTGGACACAAGAATTATTTGCCTTCTTTCCAGAGCATATTGCAGATACCTGTGTTTAATTGTATGTCTGCTTTTAAAAAAGTATGGGAGAGAAGGGAACATGTGAGGGCAGAAAAGTGTGACTAGTCACATTAAATCCTACACAATCATATCATACATATCTGTCATACAATCACAGAATGGTCTGGGTTGGAAGCTCAAGCAGTCCAACCTTCTCTGCAGTCAGCAGGGATATCCTCAGTTAGATCAGGTTGCCCAGAGCCCTCTCCAGCCTCACCTTCAATATCTCCAGGGACAAGGCCCTAACCATCTTTGTGGGCAACCTGTTCCAGTGTTCCACTACCCTCATGGTAACAAACTTGTTCCTAACATTCAATCTAAATCTGTTCTTCAGTTTGAAGCTCTTGTCCCTCATCCTGTCACTTTAGGCTTGTATAAACAGTCCCTCTCCATCCTTCATGTAGCGCCCCCCTTCAGGTACTGGCAGGCTGCTATTAGGTCTCCCTGGAGCCTTCTCTTCTCCAGGCTGAACAACCCGGGCTTCCTCATCCTGTCTTCACAGCAGAGGTGCACCAACCCTTGGATAATCTTTGTGGACCTGCTCTGGACTCGCTCCAACAGCTCTTATTAAACTCAAAACCAAGTCCTAAGGTGGCCACAGAAACTCTGGCCATTTCAAATGATCTTTGCTCAGTGAAGTGTAGAAAATCAAAGCAAAAACACATATAAGTAAACCCAATGCAAGAGTCATATTTGGGTGTTCCACACAGAGCAAGTGTTAAGGTCTCTGCAAAACTGACATTATAGACTTAAGCAGATGACACTGGTTGTCTATTTTCACATATTCTTTCTCTCCACTGGTGAGGACATTTGACAAAGTCAGTCATAATTATTTTACATATTTCAAATGACACAGAATCAGAAAATCATAGAACTGTCAGGGTTGAAAGGGACCTCAAGGATCATCCAGTTCCAATCCCCCTGCCATGGGCAGGGACACCTCACACTACAGCAGGTTGCTCACAGCCACATCCAGCCTGCCCTTCAAAACCTCCAGGGATGAGGCTTCCACCACCTTCCTGGGCAACCTGCTCCAGTGTCTCACCACCCTCATGGGGAAGAACTTCTTCCTAACTACCTGAATCTACCCATTTCTAGTTTTGTTCAATCCCCCCCAGTCCTATCACTCCCTGACACCCTCAAAAGTCCCTCCCCAGCTTTCTTGTAGCCCCCTTCAGATACTGAAAGACCACAATTAGGTTTCCTGGGAGCCTTCTCTTCTCCAGACTGAACAGCCCCAACTCTCTCAGTCTGTCCTCACAGGAGAGGAGCTCCAGCCCACTGCTCATTCTTGTGGCCCTTCTCTGGACACCTTCCAGCACCTCCAGATCCTTCCTGTAATAGGGGCTCCAGAAATGGATGCAGTACTCCAGGTGGGGTCTCACCAGAGCAGAGTAGAGGGGGAGAATTACACCAAGAAATCTGTTAAGGCAGAATAACAAAAAAGAAAAGCCCAAACCAACAAATGGTTCACTGAAAAACACCTGGAGCAAAAATGTTCACAATGTTTTGTTACTGTGGACTCATTTAGAAATACTGACAAATTCAGTTTTGTTAGAAAGGTGATAGGTGGCTGCAGTTTTGCCTTTCAGTTTCTCAACTTTTAAACCTCTTCCTTCCAACAAAAGGATGCAGCTTCTAAGCCTTTGCATCTGGAAGTGAAAGCACCAAAGTAACTTCTAGAGAATTGGCGGCTGCACGGCTCTGAACAGGTCAGCAGCCCCAGCACCTTGGTTGTGTTTGATGAGAAGCCTGCAGCTGAACAGATTGGACTGTGTATGTCCCTGTCCTCACATGCCTAGGAGCCATCTGGAACCAAACAGCTCAATCATGAAAAGAGTAAAGATAATGAGGAAAATTTCAGCTGCTTGATCAAAAATAGGAGATAGTTGCTTATCTCCTTATTACTCCTGTTTTAAGCCTCATCAAAGATGCAGACTTTTCTTTATCTCTTTCTGTTTGTATCCTTTTTAACAGATACATCAGGAGCATCACCACTGGAAAACAAAGTCAGTTAGGAGGCAAGCACTAGCACACTGCTCATCTACTGTTGATGCCTTAGAGACATTGCAGTCCCAGCTGATGCAGACCTCACCAGAGACTGCTGTCAGGCCAGCAAGACTCTCCGAGTGGTTGCTTACATGCAACTAAATTTAAGGCCACAGCATCCTCTCTCTCTACAAAATAATACTTGAGAGAAACAGTAGTTGGAGAAGGAAACAAAAAGCTAAACATATTCTGAACAGCATCACAGAACATTAGAGGTTGAAAGGGACCTCCAGAGATCACCAAGTCCAATGTTCCTGCCAAAGCAGGATCCCCCAGGGGAGTGTGCACAGGAATGCATCCAGGTGGGTTTTGAACATGCCCACAGAAGGAGACTCCACAACTTCACTGAGCAGCCTGTTCCAGGGCTCTATCACCCTCACTGTAAAGAAAGTTTCTCCCTGTGCTGTGGTGAAACCTTCTCTGTACAAGTTTGTATCCATTGTTTCTTGGCTTATTATTGTGCACCACGCAAAAGAACTTGGCCCCCTCCACTTGACCACCCACCCCTCAGATACTGATAGACACTGATCAGATCCCCTCTCAGCCTTCTCTTCTCCAGACTAAACAGCCCTAGGACTCTCAGTCTCTCTTCATACAGGACATGCTCACGTTCCCTCCTGGGATCACATTTCAGCCACCTCCCGAAGGAAGGGGCCCAGGTGCTATTTAGCTTGGCCAGCTTTACAGTAGCTTCAAGACAGCCTGTGCCCCAGCAAGCACCTTGGCCCTGGCCCCACCAACCACAGCTACAGAAAGCCAACCCCAGCTGCTCTGAAGTTCATGAGTCCACCTTTAACGAGCCTAATTAATTTACTTTCAAGGTAGTCTGACTCCAGATTGCACTGTATTTTTCACAGGTTTTCCATAGAGCCAGGGAGAAGAGAGGCATGGACACTTCCTTCCAGCCCTTCTGTAACCTCACAGCATCCCTCCATCAAGTGCAGCTCAGCATCTCTCCTGGCCAAGGGGAAAGATCCAATGCCTGCTCCCCAGAAGGGCTTGGAGAAAAATGAAGAGAAAAAAGACTGCAAAGTATTCTGATAGAGGACTGACCTGGGATTTTATTAAGTCTAAATTCTGAGATGAGAAATTAACTGCTAAAATTCTCTGGTTGTTTTTTTTTTTTTTTGGAGGGGGTTTGGTTGGTTGGTTTATTTGTTTGGGGTTTATGTGCGGGGTTCTTTTAATACCTTCTTTTACATGAAGTAATACAGAAACAGATCACCACCCTCATTAAAAGGTGCTTTTATTTCCTTATTCACTCCCTCAGTTCCCCAACACAAATTTTCTCTGCTGCTGACAACTTCTGCATTATTTATAGAATGGCCAAAGTATAATTGGCCTCTTTCACTTGAGTGAATATCAACATATGTGGAGGAAGTAGGACAGGGAGAGAATGCAGATAAGTGGCAATTTCCATATTGGTAGAGAAAACAGTTGTACACTGACAGCATGACACATTTAGATGTACAGTTCTGTATTTATATATAGTTGATGTCTAGCTTATAAAGGTTCATTCAGCTCTAAAAGCATGTCTGCCTGCTGACTTAAAAGGAGGATAAAAACAGAGGAGAAATTCTCATGACCAAAGGTATTAAGATGACATGGTTTGAGGTGGGTGCCTTCTTAAAAAAAACAGCCACAGAGTTAAGTCCTCCAGGAGGACCAGAAAGGTCCAGGAGGTAGATGCAGGAAATTGCTATTTTTGTTATTCAATCCCATCATCCTGATATCTCTTTACAAATAGGCTGCAAGGCCAGCTTGTTCTCTTCCCTCCTCTGCACATCCCTGGATGCAGTGAGCTGCCTTATCTGCTGCGGGGGAAGGATGGTTCCAGTCTTATCTGCAGCCTTCAAGGCCAAACTAATTTTTGCTGTGCAATATTGGCCTGTTTGGGCCTGGTCCCAGGGACTAAGGGGAGGCAGTTTCAGGCCTGGCCAGCCTGAAACCAGCTTAGAAATTGGGGGGGGGGGGTGGGGGGGGGGGGTGGTGGAAGAATGAGCCCTGGGGTGCATATCGAACCCTAGGCTGGGAGAGGAGTGCTGGGGTTTGGTCTGATTTGGTGGAGGTTTTGGTGTGAAGCTTTTGGCTCAATGAGCTTCTCTGCGAAACCCAGATCCTGCATTCCTTTGTATTTCCTATGCTTTGCTGTGCTCATCACTGTGCCTTGTGACACTGTGGTATTGTAGCTTGTGAGAAGCTTTTCCTCTTAAACTTTCCAATACTCCAGTCCTGTGTGTGAAGAGGTCTGCTTTTGCCCCAGGGGCATTAGAACAATCTGTCCTGCTCTAAACCATGACAGAAGACGGCAACCCTCTTGCTGTGACAGCAAACAGTACCCTGGAAAATTATTCCTAGACAATTAACTTTAGACCTGGCATGAAGATACAATCCCTACAAGACAAAGTGCTGTGGAACAAAGAGCCCTTGCCTAATACTTGGGGGGGGGGATGGGGGAGGGACGGGGGGGGGGGGGGTGTCGGGGGAAACCACACCAACAAAATCCTTAAGTTGCAAACATGCATCAATGTTTTACTCTCCAGATTACCAACTTTTTTTACCTTAATGCAGCAGAATTTCTCTCCTGCCTTTTTTCCACAGCCCTTCACTGAAGCTTGAACATCATAGCCTATTTTCATGTAGAGAGGTGATGCCATGCATTTAAGGGGTCCTCCTGCTACCAAAATCACCCAAGCAGGTTTCTCTGTGCAAATTACAAAAAGCTGTATTGAAACACTCTGCACCACGGCTCAGAGGAAAACGTGATTTGATCACAGTCATGAACCACACCAAAACTAAAGGCTTCAGGCACATTTTACAAGGTTCTGAGTGTTGTGTGGTTTAGAGACAAAATTTAATGCAGTTCAGAGGGGGAGAAAAAAACCATACAATAGAAACACCTGAGCTGTTGCTTTCCTGCCCTGCTCCAAGAGCTCTGCTGACCAGAGAAGCATTCTGACAAGCCTTCCCACAAGCCTTCCCACACATTGCCAAGCATGATTATTTCCATCACTACCAATTGGTGCAGGCATGCTTTGTTCCCTGCATGCTTCAGGGCAAAATCCAAAGCCTGATGAAGCCAACAGAACTCTCCTTATCAGCTTCAGTATTCAGGTTTCAGAAAGCATTATCATAGAATTGTTAGGGTTGGAAGGCACTTCAAGGATCATCCAGTTCCAAACCCCCTGCCATGGGCAGGGACACCTCACACCACAGCAGGTTGATCAGAGACACAGGCAGCCTGGCCTTCAAAACCTCCAGGCATGAGGCTTCCACCACCTCCCTGGGCAACCTATGCGAGTGTCTCACCACCTTCATGGGGAAGAACTTCTCCCTGACATCCAACCTGAATCATTTGTAGTTTTGTTCCATTCCCCCCAGTCCTATCACTGCCTGACACCCTCAAAAGTCCCTCCCCAGCTTTCTTGTAGCCCCATTAAGATACTGGAAGGCCACAATTAGGTCTCCTCGGAGCCTTCTCCTCTCCAGACTGAACAGCCCCAACTCTCTCAGTTTGTCTCCATGGGAGAGCAGCTCCAGCCC
Organism: Melanerpes formicivorus; assembly: GCF_026170545.1. Taxonomy (NCBI): domain Eukaryota; kingdom Metazoa; phylum Chordata; class Aves; order Piciformes; family Picidae; genus Melanerpes; species Melanerpes formicivorus. The sequence goes on from NW_027142355.1 coordinate 5,470,741, forward strand.
TCTGCTCATCCTCGTGGCCCTTCTCTGGACACCTTCCAGCACCTCCACATCCCTCTTGTAATAGGGGCTCCAGAACTGGACACAGTACTCCAGGTGGGGTCTCACCAGAGCTGAGTAGAGAGGGAGAATCACCTCCCTTGACCTGCTGGCCACACTTCTCCTGATGCAGCCCAGGATCTGACTGGCTTTCCGGGCTGCAAGTGCACATTGAGAGCTCATGTTGAGCTTCTTGTCCACTAGCACCCCCAAGTCTCTCTCCTCAGGGCTGCTTTCCAGCCAGTCCCTGCCCAGCCTGGATTTGTGCCTGGGATTGCTTCGAGCCAGATGCAGGACCCTGCACTTGGTCTTGTTGAACCTCAGGAGGTTGGCTTGTGCCCACCTCTCCAGCCTGTCCAGGTCCCTCTGGATGGCCTCCCTTCCCTCCAGCGTGTCTGCTGCACCACACAGCTTGGTGTCATCAGCAAACTTGCTGAGGGTGCACTCAATGCCACTGTCCATGTCAGGGGGATTGGAACTAGATGATCCTTGAGGTCCCTTCCAACCCTAACAATTCTATGATTCTAAGAACTCTACTTCAGGCTATAAAGTTCATTCCTTCCTGCCAGCACTGCAGAGATTCTGTATACAGACAAATTTGCTATTTTATACATCAAAGCATTTATCTTCAAACATTCTCTTTAAACCCAGACTCTTGCACAGACTTACTGCACAACTGAGCCTGACACGTTCCCCAGTGAATCCAACACAGCAACACTAACTGTAGCAAAATAAATACCAGGCAGATTTTAATTGGGCATTTCCAAATATGCCATCACCCCTCTATGGGCCAATTACTTTTTTTTGTTTGCAACTCTTAAAAGCAACTTCAAGCAGTCACCACACTCCAGTTTTAGACACAGGTCTAATTCTCCTCTGCATAAAATTGATGGTATCATGATTAGCACCGTTAATTTGGCTTCAAAGGACATGAGTTCAGTTTTCAGCTCTTCAGTAAGGCCTTAGGCACATCACTAAGTGTCCCATGTCAGGTCTCTAAAAATTATTTGATTAAGTCTCACTTAGTGGTCCCAGACTTTTTACAGTCACTGGAATGGAAGAGACCTCCAGAGAGCAGTCTGTCTTCCACCAAGACAGATGCCTAAGGTAGGTCACATGAATCACCTTCTGAGGGTATTTAATGTTAAATGAGATGAATCCTAACCTTAATCTCCCTCTGCCATTGATCCCCATCTGTCATATGGGATTTAATATTTCACCACATCAATAAGACACTACTTTGATTGGCTCCTACATAATATAAATGACCATTTGATGTGTACAGACTTGCACACTTTACAGTTAATCCTAAAATCTTTACTGCTAGATCTGCAGGTCCACCCTCAAGACAGGCTACCTGGGTAGTTAAAAGTTGTCCTGTTGGTTTCTTTTGCTCCTTTACGCTATCCCATGGCAGAGTAGGATTAAGCATTCTCCTGCATCAACTTCTCATTGAAAAGGAGAACAGAAGTCTCCAATAATTACATCTACCTCCAGACAGATGAAGTGGCTCCTATACTGGAGAAGTTGATGTAGCAGAACTTTAGCAGTTCCTCTGTCAAGAAGCCCTTGGGCTCACTTTCTGTCATGAAGTATTTTTGGAGCTGGAAGTAGTTTCTTTCCTTTACACCAGAGCTGCAGATTGCATTAGGTTGGAAGAGACCCACAAAGGTCATCTTGTTCAAGTTGAGGGAAACAAACAAACCCAACAAACAAACCCCAAACCCAACAAACCCCAACCCCAACAAACAAACCCCAAACCCAACAAATAAACAAACCCAACAAACAAACCCCAAACCCAGCAAACCAACCCCAAATCCAACAAACAAACCAACCCCAAACCCAACAAACAAAACCCAAACCTAAACCACAAAATACAAACAACAAACTTCTGGGCTCAAACTCAGCTCACCTAATAAGAGGAAATACATTTCACTGTGAAATACACTAAGAAGAATAGTGGTCTAAGTAGGCTAGAACTGGATGTACAACATTAGGCCAAATCCAATGGAAAAAGCCACGTGGCCTGAAGCAGTTGCTTTGTAACAGGAACATTTCAGCACATTGTGGGTTTCAGGCTTGATCTGTGTGCCTTACTCAGGAAAAAGAAACGTGTAGGTAGTTCCTACTGTTAAAACTGACAGCTACTGTGCACTCTGTGACTGCATTCACACCTGCAAGGATACTGGTTAGTATGTTTATTGCACGTCAGTCTTAAGAGACTAAACTGGCTGCAATAAGCAGCTAGAACTGCTTCTACCTGCTCTGTGCAGAGCTTCTACCTGCCCTGTGCAGAGCTTCTGTAGGTCATTATCTCTGCACCAACACATACAGATGTCCCTCACCTCACATGATCCGCTGCAAAACACACTACCTACTACCATTTAGAATCATGGACTTGTTAAGGTTGGAAGGGGCCTCACGGATCATTCAGTTCCAATCCCCCTGCCATTGGGCAGGGACACCTCACACTACAGCAGGTTGCTCACAGCCACATCCAGCCTGGCCTTCAAAATCTCCAGGGATGAAGCTCCCTGGGCAACCTGTGCCAGTGTCTCACCACCCTCATCATGAAGAATTTGTTCCTAACATCCAATCTGAATCTACCCATTTCTAGTTTTGATCCATTCCCCCAAGTCCTATCACTCCATGACACCTTGAAAAGTCCCTCCCCAGCTTTATTATAGCCCCCTTCAGATACTGGAAGGCTACAATTAGGTCTCCCAGGAGCCTTCTCTTCTCCACACTGAACAGCCCCAACTCCCTCAGTCTGTTCTCATAGGAGAGGATCTCCAGCCCTCTGTTCATCCTCATGGCCCTTCTCTGGACATGATGTATACATACAGAAAACACACAATAATGATGAGGCAATAGCTTTGAACTGCTAACTTGACTAACCACAATCAGTAAACGTGCTGGTGGTGTTTCAGAGTGGGAAAGTTCCAGGACATTCCCTTAATCTCCTTTTATAAGTGGTAAACACTAAGCACAGTTCTACATTATTTGCAATACACTTCATAAAATGTGTACTAAGAATTTATTCAATACAATTATCTCTAAGCCTGATTGAAGCAACTACTTTAAGTATCTTACCAGCACTTATGGCTCTAAGTAGGACAGGCTGAACCAGTATTTTTCACAGCTAAAGTTCTTACACTATCTCAACAGCCTAACTCTCAAGCTATTCAGAGTCATCAATTTATCCCAAAAGGACTCAAGAAGTAGCCAACACCTGGCATAATGAAAGAAAAAAAACCCTTCAATAATTTGTTAACTGCAAACAAGCAGCAAGACTTGGACAGACTGCAAGGCTGGGCAAAGAGGAGTCTAGTGACATTCAACATGGGTAAGTGGGAAGGAATAAACTGCAGCAGTACAGGCTGGGAGGTGATCTGCTGGAGAGCAGCCCAGTGGAGGACCTGGGAGTGCTGGTGGACAACAAGGTCTGCATGGGACAGCAATGTGCCCTGGCAGCCAAGAGACCCAATGGGATTCTGGGGTGAATTAAGAGGAATGTGTGCAGCAGATCCAGGGAGCTTCTCCTCCCCCTCTGCTCTGCCCTGCTGAGACCTCACCTGGAATATTGCATCCAGTTTTGGGCTCCCCATTTCAAGAGGGACAGGGATCTGCTGGAGAGAATCCAATAGAGGGCTACAAGGATGATGAAGGGACTGCAGCACTGCCTGATGAGGAGAGGCTGAGAGCCCTGGGGCTGTTTAGTCTGGAGAGGAGAAGACTGAGAGGGGCTTTAATAAATGTTTACAAATATCTGAGGGCTGTGGGTCAAGAGGGAGGGGACAGGCTCTGCTCAGCTGGACCCTGGGATAGGGCAAAGGGCAATGGATGGAAACTACAGCACAGCAGCTTCCTCAACATTCCTCAACGTGAGGAGGAACTTCTTCACTGTGAGGGTCACAGAGCACTGGAATAGGCTCCCCAGAGAGGCTGTGGAGTCTCCTTCTCTGGAGCCTTTCAGGAGCCATCTGGATGCATTCCTGCACGACCTGTGATGGATTACATGGTCCTGCTCTGGCAGGGGGGTTGGACTCAATGATCTCCAAAGGTCCCTTCCAACCCCTAACATCCTGCGATCTGAGTGCATCTTTAACCAGGCTCAGTACTCACTACATCCACCTATGCCCTCAATCACCTTTATGTGTATGGTATTACTTTTCATCACAAAACAGGTCACAGAACAAAATAGGAGAAGGCAGTAACACCCTAGGAAAGGCATGCCAGGTGACCATCCCTTTCTGCAAATGATACAGGTTTATTCTCTGAAATCAGCTAATGCCATTGAACTTGTAAACTGTTTTAAAACTAATTGAATAGCAGAGCCATTCCAAGAGCCAAACATCAACCCAAAGCAAATTAAATGCTCCCAGCTTTGTGCTAATATGAGAAGGAAATTTCAAAAGTAGCTGTCAGTTATAGGTAACTATTGACAAGTTCCTTTAAAATGATGACATTATTTTTCCTTTCACCTAGATGGAATGCATGCATTTTGGAATCTTGTTGATATCCATGAGCCGTCCAGACAGACAGGAAAGAAAAAAGGGTTGGGCTTTGGGGATACATTTGAATCCTTCAACAGCAGCGCAGGCAGTCCCTACTGTGCCTGCAGAAGTCTGATTCATCACCTTTAAGGGACATTTCCCCAGCTGCTGCTTTAGAAGCCACTTGATGCTACCTGGGTAAACACTGCTCAGCTCAAAAAGCAGGAGCTCTAGCTGCTTGATAACAGTAATAAATATTTCAATATTCTCCTTCTAAAATGCTGATATTCTTAGCAGGTTTCACTCCTTGCTTACCTATAACAACACAGAACTTCCATCAATATTTATAAAGAACATATTTTTCCCCCCCCTAAATAGCTCACAATTATTAGCCAGTGCACAATCTGCAAAGCCAATATTTGCATATCAAATAAAGTAGCTCCAAGTCATTATTAAATGGGGAGGTATAGTTTATATATATATATATATATATATATATATATATATATATAAAATGACAAATGCAAGAAAGAACTACAGGAGGTGACTCCTTGTACTTTTTGTCCCAGACAGCTACTTGTAAGTTTTCATGTTACCCTGTCCCAGGAAGCTAAAAGAGCACTAAATACACATTAATAGAGAAAACAAACCTTCCAGTCCTGCTATGGAGTATTTACAAAACCAGAACAAATATACTAGATGAGAGCAGCAAAGGCCTTACATAGCTGCAGCATATCATGAAGGACTGACCTCTGTCAAGGTCACGTGGATCTTTCATGGTGTTCCTCAGCCTCTCACTAGCAGCTGAGTAAAGCTAATGAAGCTTGAAGAAAGCTGAAGAGGCAGTGCAAGATAAGTCATTATTAGATGGAAAACAAATAAATCTATGAAATGAAAACTATGGGAAAGATGAAAAGGCATCTGCTGTCAGAATTTTCCTGAGGAAATCTTAATGTCCCAGATACACTTATCAAATGTAACAATTCAGCAAGCACATCTTTAATTAAAGATGCAGGCTGTTGGAAGAGAGGGAAACTTTGCATTCCAGGATGCAAAAATTCTGCAATTCAACCACTCAGACACACCATTTACAGTCAAAATGTTATTTGTCTTCCACCTTCATCTGGACTACTCATGGACATACCTTTGGAAATTCAGTGGAAGGACCCTCTCAAACATGACTTTTACATGACACTTGAGTAGAACTGTGTCACTCTCATTAGGGACACCCATTGTGCTACCATTAGAATCATAGAATCAGTAAGATTGGAAGAGACCACAAAGATCATCAAGTCCAACTTGGCACCCAACACCTCATGACTACTAAATCAAGTGCCACATCCAATCCCCTCTTGAACACCTCCAGGGATGGTGACTCCACAACCTCCCGGGGCAGCACATTCCAATGGCTAACAACTCTCTCTGGGAAGAACTTTCTCCTCACCTCCAGCCTAAAATTACCATCGATGAGCCGGCCATGGCTTAACACATGGAAAGACAACATGGAAGATTACCTCCGAGTTTATCCTCGTGTGAAGCAGACTTATGACCGGGTTCCCTGGCTCAGATGACTGCCACCTGCAAGGCCAGCTCCAGAACAGGTTTGGAAAAACACAGTCATTCAGATGGAACCTGACTGATGGGAAACTGCAAACTAATTAAGGCTTATTTACACAAGTCCAGGCCAGGCTCATGGGACACATGATATTGGTCCTCTGACATCAGAAAGAATCACAGAATCAGCCAGGTTGGAAGACACCTCCAAGATCATCAAATCCAACTGATCACCCAACTCTACCTAATCAACTAAACCATGGCACTAAGTGCCTCATTCAGTCTTTTCTTAAACACTTCCAGGGTATGCTGACTCTACCACCTCCATGGGCAGCACATTCCAATGGCCAATCTTTCTTTCTGGGAAGAGCTTCTTTCCAAGATCAAGCCTAAACTTCCCCCTGGCACAGCTTGAGACTGTGTCCTCTTGTTCTGTTGCTGGTTGCCTGGGAGAAGAGACCAACCCCCACCTGGCTGCAACCTCACTTCAGGCATTCTCTTTTTAAACCAGAACTGCTCTAAGATAATTTATAGGTTTAGGACATAGAGGGACAAAAGTTGGTAAAAACCAAACCAAACAAACAACACACAAAAAAAACCACCTATAATCCAAACCAAAACCCCCACATCATCAGTTATCAGTTTCAACAGGCTTTAAATTAAACACCAGTTAGATAAATAAGCAGAAATTTCTTGTTGGTATGGTGGGGACAAAAAAAATTAATTTAAAAAGCAGATTTTATACAATAAAATGGCAGCTTAAGAGAAGGTCAGACACAGCCTGCTCACAGTAGATGAGCAACATGCCACACCTGTTACAAAAAAGGATGATCTAATCCAAGAGACACCAGAGGAGCTAATGGTAGCAAGGTCAACAGTGTGGTGATCTTCAAACCAGAGGACAGCTAATTATCTGCTCTGTTCTCCTGGGTTAACACCAATCAGAAATGCTGCAAGTTCTCTATGAAAGCTAAAACTTGCACCTGGCCCAGTTAAAAGGCAAGAAAACAGTGATATAGAGACTTCAGGAAGAAAAAAAAAAGAATAAAAATCAGTCTCCTCAGGAAAACAGTGAGCAGGCAAAAAGGAGCAAACAAACTCTGCTGCAAGAGAGAAGCTTTTTCAATGCTCCAGTGGAACGATTTTAACCTATCTGTTGCTACTGTTCTTCAGACCAACTGAATTAGATGGACTGATCGTTATTATAATGTAAACTCTGAGGTGTCCACCTCTCTCAAAGTGTCTGAAACCTGGGGGAAATTCTGTCCACAACTAAATTTTCATTTCCAATTGTAACACTTCCATACACACACAGAGAAACATTCTTCCCAGGCTGAGCCGTTGTAGCATGCATGTGTGGGGGATCAGTCCTGGCTGGGGGTCAGATGGCCACCAAAGCCACCCACTGTCTTAGATGGACTGGGCAAAGAGGAAAAATACAGAAGAGATTCATGAGCCAAGATAGGAGCAGTTTAATTAGGCAAAGTCAAAAGCAAAGGCATGCACAGAAGCAAGAGAAGTTCTTCACAGAAAGAGAGATTTGCCCTTGGAATGTGGTGCCCAGGAAGGTGGTGGAGTCACCACCACTGGAGGTGTTTAGGAAGAGACTGGATGGGGTGCTTGATGCTGTGGTTCAGTTGATTAGATAGTGTTGGATGATAGGTTGGACTCAGTGATCTCAAAGGTCATTTTCAACCTGGTTAATTCTATTCTATAGATGTCACTTTCTGCTTCCTTTCAGCAGATGATGTCTGGCCTCCCTGGAAGGCAGAGCTTGACTATACATAACAGTTGCTCAGAAGGACAGACCATCAAGTCATATCTCTCTATTTCCTTCTTCCCTTTGGCCATTGTATCTGAGCTGACTTCATACAGCATGGAATACCCCTGTGGTCAGTTTGGGTCAGCTGGCCCAGCTTTGTCCCCTCCCAAGATCTTGCCCAAACCTCCATCTACAATTGTGAGGGGAATGTGGGAAAAGCACAGCCTGGGTGTTGTGCAAGCACTGCCCTGCAGCAGCCCAGTCACTGGTGTGTTACTGATGCCCTTCCAGCTACCACGACAAAACACAGCACTAGGAAAGATGCTATGGGGAGATCCAGCTCCATCCCAGCCAAACCCAATATAGCATGCCCAACCAGGATGCTGCATGAACTACTATCTATTAGAGCACATTCTAGTAGCAGGATTTCCACTGCATAACCCTCAAGGAATCTCTTGGCAATATACACCTTTCCAAAGAGTACTTAGAGTTTAGGAGTCTCATTAAGAAGCACATTTGGCGCAAGTCAAATCATGCAACTCCAGAGTCCTTCCTCTCACTTAATTGCAGTCATCCAGCACCCTTTTTGAAGGTGGGTACGCTTCCTGCTCTCCACATTTCAGTGTTTACAGCTGTGTGTGGCACCTCTGCTTTTTAACACAATAACACACCTTCAAGACTGTGTCCAGTTCTGGGCTCCTCAATTTAAGAAGGACATTGAACCACTTGAACATGCCCAGAGAAGGGCAACAAGGTTGGGGAGAGCTCTTGAGCACAAGCCCTATGAGGAGAGGCTGAGGGTGTTTAGCCTGGCAATGAAGAGGCTCAGGGGAGACCTTATTGCTGTCTGCAATGACCTGAAAGGACACAGTCTCAAGCTGTGCCTAGGGAAGTTTAGGCTCAGAGGTGAGGAGAAAGTTCTTCACAGGGAGAGTTGTTTGCCATTGGAATGTGCTGCCCAGGGAGGTGGTGGAGTCACCATCCCTGGAGGTGTTCAAGAGGTGACTGGACACGGCACTTGGTGCCATGGTTTGGTTATGGGGTCTGTGGTGACAGGTTGGTCTTGATGACCTTTGAGATCTCTTCCAACCTTGGTGATTCTGTGATTACTAACTCATAATTTAAGGCTGTATGAAGATCTTTCATAATGGAATAAAAAAAGAAATTAAAAAAAAAACCAACAAACCCCACAACTCCACCCATTTCAGAATCAGCCTCATCATCCAATTGGCCATTGGGATGCGCTGCCCAGGGAGGTGGTGAAGTCACCATCCCTGGAGGTGTTCAATAAAGGACTGGAAGTGGCACTGGGAGCCACGGTTTAGTTGTCAGGAGGTGTTAGGAATTAGGCAATAATAGGTTGGACTTGATGATCTCTGAGGTCTTTTCCAACCTGGTTGATTCTAGGAGAGATGACATCCCCCTGGCTGCAATCCCCACATTTCTTCCAAGAATCATCCATTCAGCAGAAATTGCAGCTTTTTTTACTGGAAGGAAGCAAAAGCATTACCATTTGCTTTCTTAAAACACCTACTTAGATGCAGCAGGATGACAAACCAAATTGAATCGGGCTCTAATAGCACCGTCCCCAACTCCGACTCAGACTTTTGTGCCAAATGGAATTAATACTCATGCATCTGGATTCTGCATTTGGCTTCAGATCATTGTTAAAGTTAATGAATAGAGCTGGAATCATGGTAGATGGCCATTCTTCACACACTTACCTCACCTGCAGTCTGTTAAGTTTAAAACAAAATAAATAAATTAAATATTTCATCTTTTAGCATAGGGAACAGTGCCCTTCTACAATACAATGAGATCATCCCAAGCTAAATCAAAGGTCTTGCAGAAATCAAAACAGAAAGCTTAGCACTTCAACAAACAGAGGCAGTCCTTCTTTAATTAACAAAAAAACCAAACAAACACACAACACCAATTAAAAAAAAATTCCACCAACAAAACCAACCAACATAAACAAACACAAAGCCCAGCAAACAAACAAACACACACCCACCCAAACACAACTTTCAAACCTATTTTGCCTGGAATGTAACTCAGCACAGGTTAGGCCACACCTTCAGCACTGTGTCCAGCTCTGGGCTCCTCATTTTAAGAGGGACATTGAGATACTTGAGCATGTCCAGACAAGGGCAACAAAGCTGGGGAGGGATCTGGAGCACAGCCCTACAAGGAGAGGCTGAGGGAGCTGGGGTTGCTTAGCCTGGAGAAAAGGAGGCCCAGGGGAGACCTCATTGCTCTCTACAACAGCCTGAAAGGAGGCTGTAGCCAGGTGGGGGTTGGTCTCTTCTCCCAGGCAATCAGCACCAGAACAAGAGGACACAGTCTCAAGCTACGCCAGGGGAAGTTTAGGCTGGAGGTGAGGAGAAGGTTCTTCCCAGCAAGAAGATTGGCCATTGGAATGTTCTGCCCAGGGTGGTAGTAGAATCACCATCTCTGGAGGCGTTCAAAAAAGGCTTGGATGTGGCACGGGGAGCCATGGTTCAGTTGTCAGCAGGTGTTAGGCAGCAAGTTGAACTTGATGATCTCTGAGGTCTTTTCCAACCTGGTTGATTCTGTGATTATTTTATTATGGAAACAAATAGAGATAGAGGCAGCAAGCTGATGCCCCAGAGGCAAATAAGTGGTTGCTACCTTTCCACTGTTGCAAGTGCTTTCAATACCAGTTTTCAACCACACATACAAAAGCAACACCCTCAACATAAAGGTAGAAAACAGAACTTGTAAAGGGATTTTTAACCAACTTCATTAAATCAGCACGGAGCAGCTCTGAGGCACTGCACTACCTCATCACTACAACCATAACAACATGATTAAAACTGAGGAGTGCCCGAGACAGCATCATTAAAAGTAACAAAGTTGCTTTCACTTCTGCATAAAGTTTTGTTTTCCTGGTACATTTAATTCACATAATTAATTGAAGCTGATGAATAACAGCCTGCATGGATCATTTCTGGTGATGCTTAAATGTGTGTGGTCTTCAGTTTGGAAGAATCAAATCTCAGTAGCTTATCCAATAACTGTGCCACACAGGAGACATTCTAGGTTTGCTTTGTGTTGTGACACATTTTTCCCAGCATCTTTTAAGGATGGCCAGAAAAAGTAGAAGTGCCATCCTCACTTGGCAAACCTCTGAGAATTTAAAAGGTGGCAACATCACTCCCTCTAGGTTGGAGAGGGAGAAGTGCTCTGTGCCTGCTGTTCTGAGGAAATAAAATTCCAGACTAGCAGTGGTAAGAAAACAGGTTGAGGGGAAAGAAAAAAAAATAATCAACCCTCTTATAAGCATTTATAGTAAACAGCAGGCCCAAGAAATGCTACTCATTGAGTCACTGAGGAAAATAAACAAGAGAAAAGCCAGCCCCTAAAACATTTTGATGAGACATTTGTCAAAAGGGATTATTAAGGAGATGGTTTTACTGCAGGTCCTATCTGGCTTTGGGTCATTATGTGTTTCAGGAAACAAAACCAAACCAAAACCAAACCAACACACAACAAAAAAAACACACCCAAAGCAAACAACAAAAACTGAAAGCATTTTTATTTCTTTTTAAACCAGACAACTTTTTTTCCAGGCACTCCTAGAAATCACTTGGCTAGTCCACGTAGTCCCCGAAAAAGGTTGCCTGTAGCCTGCTCTCATCCCCTTCGCCACAGAAATCTATGAAGAGCCTTTGTCAGTTGTCGTCCTCCTCCTCCTCCTCACGCATTCAGCTTTGGTATCTGGCATTTCTGCAAAAGATGTAACAGCACAACCAGCATTTCCTAATCCTTCCTCCTTACTGGGGTGCACCAGGAAGGAGGAAAGCCTGCTCCGACAAAGATGACATTTGCCCATAACTATCCTGAAAATATTTGTTAACATAATGCTTTATTTATTCAGCCTGGCAAATGCTTTTATTTTAACCTCAAGTATCTTTAGTAAATGTCAGCAGTAAACACAAACTCATAGTCGGCTAACAAGCCTCCCTTATGTGTACTTCTAATTAAGCTTCTTTCCCAGATACTGAGTGGTGATGCTTAAAACAAACATTCGATATCAAAACAAATCAAACCAAGTATTTCTTTCTTTAAAGCTGCACATTTATATGGCCATCACCAGCACAGGGAAGAAGGTGATGGTATCCACATGTCACAACTCCCCCAGGCTTTTCTTCTGGGTATGTATATAAGTGTTTTCCTGCCCCTTTCCATTGCATTGCAAACTTCAACGTCTCTTCCACGGCAGGTAACGTGAGGCCGCACACAATCCTCATTTGGAACGCGGTTCCTGGTAAGAATGGATCTGGATGTTTAAATGTACATATAAATAAAGGTAATGTAAATAAATACACATTCACACACCAGTACTTGTCTGCTGAAAGAACAAGAAGATGACTGTGACAACAAAAGGACAAGAAAGAGACTCTGATAACAAAAGAAGAGCTGCACTTTCATGCGAGGAAATATCAATTAGCAGGGTTTCTGTGTGGCTGAGTGGCTTTAAAAACTTCTGCCAAGACCCTAAGCTGCTCCTTTTTACTTATTACAGCCAAGCCTGCAAAAAAGCCATAAAAATTGATTTTATGTTTCCGGTCTCTCTCTATGCTAGCTGGAAAAGTATAGCTTGTTTCCCCCCGCCCCCCTCTCTCCTCCTAGGTTTTTGACAAACAGAACATTCCCTTATATCACACCTCCTCGACTACCATGCTTACCAACACTGAACATCTTTGGGGCTCTTATAAGCCCACTTAAGTTATGATTAAGGTGAGAAAACATTTCAGACTGTTCAACACTGCTTTGTATCTATAGTTTTAAAGGGCTCCTCACCCACCAGTGTCACAGAGAAGGCTATACCCCACTTACCGCTGCTATATAGGGCATCCATGGCAGACCATTATTAGACCTGCACTGCTAGCCTGAGAGCTACCTCTTTAAATTCCAGCATCAACCCTTAAAATGGAATTAGCATCTTTTGCATCAAAGATTAATAAGGCTCGCTTAGGCGCTCTTAATGTGAAGGAAAATTGGGCTTGTCTGAAATGGCTACACTGGAGCATTTTCTGCTTTTGCAAGTGCAGGAGTATGATTATTTCCTACAGTATGTCATTATCTTCTGCCCTGTGGTTCTTTTCTTAAATTATCTCTTCTCACTCAAGCTGCCTACACTCTGTTTTTTAAGCCATATATATTTTCAATTTATGAATTGCATGCATGCAAATTTTGAGCAACTATACCACAAGCCAAGTAATAGACCACATTAAAGTATATTCCCCTCAGACGCTGCTAATAGAACTACAATTCCAAGAGGCTTCTAAGAGGGGGGGAAAAACACAACAACAAACCAACCTATATGAATTTGACTCTTAATACACAAAATCAGGTCGCTTGCTTTCAAGACAGAGAAGAAAATACTCTTCTAGACACATATGGAATTTCCTTACACTTTTTCTGAGCAGATTTATTTAAGCTTGGGGAGGAGATGTCATTTCATATCCTCATAAGGCAAATTAGTTTGATTCCTGCTTGTCCTTGTACTCGAAAAGCTGCTCACCACCACCACCACCGCCGCCACCTTTTTCAGGATCACTTCTAAAACAACTGCTCATCTGTAACTTCGGATGTCAACCCAGCAGGGAAAGGAGTCTCCCCTTGGGTCTACAACTATCATCTTCTGTTTTCTTAGGATGGAGTAACTCCCATGGACGATGAAGAGGTTTAAACAGCACGTAAGAGATCAACGCACAACACCGAGGGCTCGCTGCATAGCTGCTCAAAGGATCAATACCACCACTGCCGATTAGTAGTCTAGCTGTGGTCTGCAACACGTATGTGTACCTAAAATTACTCTGCCAACCTTTGCACGGAGAATATAATTTCAGAGCCAGTGAAATACGATTGCACTACAGCATTTTGCATTGAGTTTATGAGGCAATAAACAGAGAGAGCCTTCTTCAACCGCAAATAGCTATTAAATAAGGAAAAATAAGACTCGACATCCCCCCCAGACAATCAGAAGAAATTATTTATTCGGATGCTAACATCTGCCTTGAGATTGTGGCCAAGTGCTTTTCTGTGCTCATTTCGGACTCCACTTGGAAAGCTTTCCAGTTACATTTACCTAGAGATTTCTCTCTACCACTTCCCATCTGACAGGAATCACTCAGCTGGGTCTGATGAATAATAGCAAAAGGCAGCTTGTATCAGAGATGATTGAATTACAGATTGTTGAAAGTGCCATAAAGGCTCATTCCAATGACTACATTTAATTTACTTACTATACTGACTACCAGAAGCTGGTAGTCGTTTGATATCTTTATTTCAGAAGACTAGAAACAATAGAAATATTAACATCCTTTGCCACTTTCTTAGTACTCTGCCTAGTAGAGTTCGATAGGCAAAATTAACTTTTAAACAGAGCGCTGATCCCCTACGCATACTTTGTATACACATGTAAGCCAAACCATAATACACCTGAAATCAAAGCAAGGCAAGCAGCATTAAGTAAGATGAAGGAAATAACGTCCGAGGAAACCAAAATGAAATTGCACGTAAAGAAAATGCATTAGCTTGACAGCCTCTCTAAGCAACGTAGGAAAGGCTTTCTGTAAATTGATATACAAATGATGAGATGCTGCCCAGCGGGCAGAAGGGAAGGTCACAGCTCAGGGGCTGGGAGAAGCACATCGCCGCGTCCCACCGCCCCCGGCCGGGGCGCCCGCCGGGACAAACCACCCTGACCAGGGCGGGGGCACCGCGGCAGCAGCGAGGTGAAACAACTTGGCCCGGCGGCCGCCTAGGCGCTGGCTCCGGGCAGCGAAGGGGAGAGGGGAAGAGGCAGAAAGGGGGGAGAGAAAGGGTAGCGGGGATACAGAAGGTGGGAGAGAGGGTGGGGAAAAGAAGGAGGGAGGGAAGGCGGACGACACCCCGCTCCCACAACCGGGGCGGGGGCGACGGTGAAGCACCGCGGAGGTGGGGGGCGCGTGTGCCCCCTTTGTCTGAGCCGCCCACCCCCCATCCTCCAGTAACCGCCCCGGGGGTGGGCCTCCGCCCCCTGGCAGCCGCGAGCAGAGCCGCCGGGCAGGCGGCGCCGCCAGCCGCCCCCGGAGCATGTGCTCTCCCCCCGCCCGCGCAGCGAGCCAGCGGGAGGCCCCCTCCCTCCCAGCCCCCCCGACCCGAGGAGACACCGCCCGGGCGCGGCGGCGGGCAGCCCCGAAGCGCTCCCTTACCTGACAGCCCGGGCGGGCACAGCCGGGTCGTCCTTCAGCCTCTCCCCGCGGCACCGCCAGGCGCGCACGGGCCCCTCCCGGGGCGAGGCTGCGATGCTCGGCGGGGTGCGCGGCAGATCGCCCCCGCACACGGCAGGAAGGCTGCCCTGGCCCCCCCCTCCCCCGCGCTCAGCGGGCTGGCGGCGCGCCGGGCGTTAAGTTTAAGCGGCGGCAGTGGCCACCGGCGGGCTGGGCAAGTCGGGTGGGGAGGAAGGCGGGTGGGGAGGGAGGCGGAGGCGGCACAGGGGCTGCGCGGCGCCGGGAGCGCCGCCACACTGCAGCGTCTCCAGGAATCCCTCCCGCGAGAGGCAGCCCATCACCCCCGGCCCGCCACCCTCATTGGCTGGGGGGCGGGGAGACGGGCTCCGTCAGCCAATCGTCCGGCGCCCTGCATGGGTGGAGCCGCCGCGCCGGCCTCGCCCATCCCGCGGCCGCTCGGTCCCTGTCCGCCCCGTCGGGCGGGGCGGGGCGGGGCTGGGCTGGGCAGCGGCAGCGTGGGCGGAGGAGGTTGAGGGATACGGTGAGGATGAAGATGCGGATGGCATCCCCGCGCATGGCATCCCCGCGCATGGTGGCCGGGGCTGGCACCGGGTCCGCCTTAGGGACATCGGCTGGAGGCACGAGGCGCTGTGCCACAGACACAGGCGGTCTTTGGGTACCACGGGTGCCCCGGGCAAGGCGCGGCGCTGGCTCTGGGCTGTGGGGGGGGGGGGGGGGGGGGCGCGGCAGGAAGCGGAGGTGGCGACGACCCCCCCAAGTGCTATCGCAGACCCCCGGTACTCTGTACTTTCGGGGAGCCGGCCGTGTGCGGCTTTCCCTCTGCGTCGAGCTCTTGATCAGCCCGCCCCGGGGAGTCGCGACCGAGCCACCGGTCGAGGTCATAATTGGCGTCTGTGGCTTGGGCGAGAGCAGAGCATATCGTGTGTTCAGGTAAGGATATGTAAGGGTTAACTCAATTCCCTTGATCCATCCACTCTGAACTGGAGCTTTGATTAACATTGGTCTGCAAAATGTAACTGTAACAAATTCAATTAAGGGAAGCACATTTCTTCAACTTTTAATTAGATCTACTCTATTTGTCTAATGTTTAATATAACATAAAAAGCTGCCCAGGTTCCAGAGGGAGATGGAAATAGGTTTAGATATAAGCCTAGCTTTTAAAAACACAACGAACTAAAGTTCTTTGTTCCTCAGCATGTATTATTGTTGCATCTATACCCTCAAAAGCACAAGCCAAAACCATATTTTAGCTGCAGAATTGTAAAAGTAATAGTGGGGTATTTGTGTAAGAGCTTCCCCTAAGCTGTAATTGATCACAGGGTAGCAAGCAGGTACCAAGTTTGTTGCACAGTAGTGCAAGATGTTGTTGAATTACTGGTTTTGTAAGAAGACTTGAAGTAGTTATGTATTCCACAACAGTTTAGTTGTTTCACTGGGTACACAAGAGTGAAAGTTGCCTAAATTACATCTTAATACGATAAATAACAAATGCTGGCAAAGAGGTGAGCCCATATGCCATTGCTGGCAGGTAACTGAGAAAGTCAAGAAGCTCCCAAGCACATCTCAGAAGTCACTTACTATGCCTTCAACAGAATATCATCCTGCCATTCCCCACTCGATACTTTTGTGTTGGTGTATTTGCTTCTAAGAGTCACAGCCCTTTTCCACTTCAGTTCAAATACACATTTTCTGATCCCATCAATTCTTGGGTGTGTTAGTCACAAAATGAGTTTTTCTTCTGTGGGTCATGAGAGGGAAAAGGGCAAAGGAAAGCAAATACTGTCTCCTGCCGAGCTGTAGCAAGGAGGAGCCACCATAATTTGAATTGCATATGCAGATGTGGTCACCTGTGCCCAGATTAACCTGTGTGACTTTAAAATGTGGCTGTTGTCTCCCCCACACAATCAATATCAAGATCTGTTTCCTCTGGGATCATTTATCTGGTCAGTTAAAAAAAATATCACGTATTTCAGTTCTAATAATGATGAGGACATGATGCTGTGTTCCCAACAGCCACACAGCCAGGAGTCTGTGGGAGTCAGGCATTCACAAGGCATGACACATCATGCCTGTCTTAGTGTCTGAGCAAAGACAGGGAGCATCATTTAAGCTCAAAGACTATCTCTTAGTGTATAGCCAGTAAGGAACAAATGTGCTATCCAGTAGTAGCCCTGGAAAATTGCACGCAGACTTTCTAGCTCTGTGGCTATGGTAGTAAGCATACATGATTATTCTGCTGTATTAAAAACAAAATGGCAGGCTGGCAGGGTGGTGAGAGAGATTTCACTTGACTCTTTTCTGAGCTTGGTGATTTGCAGTGAAGAAATAGCTGCAAAAGTTTCATTCCTTCTAGCACATGTGCTTCATTCCCTTCTTTTCCAGCTCAAAAGCCTGCTCATCCCTGTAGTGGGTTGAAACTACCCTCTCCCTCCATCTCACCTCCCCCTCCTCCATCCCCACCACAACAAGTTGGAGAATTCCCCCCAAAATAAATCACCAGACCAGCTCAGCCAGCTCAGTTGGTTTGAAAGCAGAACGAAGCTATAGAATCATAGAATTGTTAGGGTTGAAAGGGACCTCGATCGTCCAGTTCCAAACCCCCTACCATGGACAGGGACACCTCACACTACAGCCGGTTGCTCAGAGCCACGTCCAGCTTGGCCTTCTAAACCTCCAAGGATGAGGCTTCTACCACCTCCCTGGGCAACCTAAACATTGGGCAGAAAGATATTTACAAAGCAAGCAAGCTCTAGAGATAGAAAATGCAACAAATATGTACAAAATATATTTACAGGTACTGAACAATCCAGAAAAACACAAATATCCCCTTGTACAAAATCATCCCCCTTGAATGGTCCAGGGGGATTGTTCACAACCTCCTCCCATCCCTCACTATTTCCTGGTACCTCACACAGTAGTCAAAACATAGATTATCCAGGCAAGGCCATGGAAGAGAGAGACAGAGAGAGAGAGAAGTTGCAAGCAGAAGTGACAGAAGGAGAAAAAGCGAAAGAACTCTCTGTGCATCCAAGTATAAGCTATGCAATGAAGGAATGGAATGATACAGATCTATCAGCTGTTACTGTTCTGTGTCCAATGGTAATTCATTTACCTTTTTTTTTTTTTTACTAAAAATCTTTGCAGTTAGGAACTAGGCTGAAGTTCCGTCTTCCAACTGTAACAATACAGAGAGAGGTCTCCAGTTCTTTCGGCAAGCTTTATTTCACTGCTGCGTTCTCAAGGAAATGGATAGTTTCTGACCAGTCATGGTGGATAATTTACACCAAAGGAATCTGTGAAACTTGAGGGATGACATACATGTCCTGAATGGACAGGGAAAGAGCTCAGGAGCTGTGTGATGAGTGCTTGGAGGGCTAGCCAGATGCTAGCCACTAACTTCATGAAACAGGGATCATTGTACTTATATCTTCCACAGTTGTTTCCCAGGAAGAAGGTGTCCTATTATGAGGGGGGAGAAAAATGAAGAAACATACAGAGCCAGAAGAAATTTTATTCTACACCTGCCAATACTCTATTTTTCTTTTTAATGTGCATTAGTGCATCAAAAAATAACTTTAAAGAGTGTCTACTGTTCAGACATTGTCATCGGGAATCCTGTGATGTGCAGTCACAGATCCTGTGACTCTGTTACATCCTTCATACTCATTGGTTTTAATGTGGGCTTTGACTGAAGCAGCACTGGGGAAGGATATGGATAAAAAAGCAAGACCAGAAATGATGCAGTGTTCATCTTTGCCTTTTTTCCCCTCTGTATACTGTGACTTCAAGATAAACCTCAAGATAAGGAAACAGTATGAGCCATAAGAGCTAGGTCTTGAAAGTAGAAGACTCCTGCTTGCTCTGTAAAGAAGGAGAAAGCTTGGGCTAAAGCCAATGAAACCAAAATATTCTCAGACCTGTCCTTGCAAGTTTTGTGACGTAAAGAACAGATAATACAATCTCAGTCACTGAACTGAGGCAAATTCAGGACCAACAGCAGTTGCAGCTCATCAAAAGCAGCAGCCAGGGCTCTAGCTTTGGACCCAAGCTGGAATCAGTTGTCTTTTGTGTGGCATCCTTTTAATGTGACCCAAGTATCACAGCTACTGCAACTGGATGTACGAGACAGGAAGTCAGGCAAATTACAAGGGCAAAATCAGCAGCAGGTAAATCACATTGGTGGCATTTTAATTTGTTTATCAGGCAGAGTTTACAACTAAACTAAGAGGGATTGAACTGTGACTGACAATGAAATTATTCACTGGCCTTGTGTTGCAGAAGATCACAGGAACCTATTTTTAACAAGGATTCTTTGCCTTTGTCCTTCATTATCATTGTATTTCTATTTTTCCTTTGTTTTGGTCGTTTCTACCCTCAAGTTTTTAATTTTGAGAGTAGTTTGTATGCCTGAAGACAGAAGAATTGGCTTTTGCTTAGCAAGATGGGAGAAGACAGGTAATTAATGATAGAACAAGAAGAAATGGCCTCATGCTGTGACTGGGTAGGTTTAGACTGGACATTAGGGGCTATGGTTTAGGGGTGAAGCTGGTAGAGTAGGGTTCTGGGTTGGACTTGGTGATCCTGAGGGTCTCTTCCAACCTGAATGTTTCTGTGATTGTGTGTGTCGTAGTTTTAGGCCACGCCTTTAAATTTTTTTCACAGATCTTGAAGAGAAAAGTAGCAAAATATAAATAAATCCTCTACTGGAATATAAAGATAATTCTAAACAATCCCTTTGGAGAGATATCTACCATTGATACAACCATGGGTTGTACCAAAAATTTCATTTCTCTTCTTGCTTTTTCACTTTGGAGAGATCCTGACTTGCTTCTGGTTGACCTTGGCTGCATTGCTTTGGTATTAACATCCCTCTGCTCTTTTCTCCCTTCTTTTGTACAAGGGGGTAGGGGTAGCAGAAAAGGAGAAGCTAGTAGCTCCCCCTGGTCCTTGGCCAGGGGGGTCCTTGTGCTGTTTGTTAATTGTAAATCCATGTAAATATTGTAAACACTGGATATTTGGTACACATTCATTGCATTCCATTGTAGATTGTAGTTTTGCCTGTAAATACAGCTTCCATTTGCTTCCAACTGGTCTGGTCTGGCAAAGTTAATGTTGGGGGGGTGGAATTTCAACCCACCAGAGTGTGATTCTGTGAAATGGACTTCCTGTTGTATGTTTGAGGAAAGGTTTCTGAAACTTCTCTTAGCAAATGAAATGCCTGTTGTTGGTTAGGTACTTTCCCACTTGACTGGGAATCTGAGGGCTGGTATGTTAGGCTGAAAATGAAAAACTTGGGATCCTCTTTTAGGGCACTGTCATCCTAACCTGGATTTTTTTTTACCCCTGATTTACTCAGTGAAGTTTCCACAGCGTACAGACCATTTAATGCTGTATGCAGAAGGCACATCCTTAGTCAGGAAGCCAAGCCTGCATCAGGAAAATGTGAAAGACATGAAAGCAAAGTAAGAAAGCTCAGTCCAAAAAGTGAGAATTGGCCTTCATTAAAGTGAATCAATGCTGGAACAACTGTTTAACTGTACACAACTAACAAGAGCATCACATGAAGTTAGTCTTTGAAGGTGTTAGATTGTGAATTATATTGAGGGAGTGGAGAGCAGCTGCTGAGGGCTTTGTTTTGGTTTTAATTCTGGGTAAAATCAAAAGCTAAATCAAATAACTTGTTAATCCACTGACTGATGTTTGTCTGAGGGTGTCATTTGATGTCGTTGTTTTCTTGGGTTTGATCTGTACACATCTGCTTCTAAACTGTTTAGTCAGAGATGGTCTTTTAATCTGCATTTGTGAAGCAGCTGACACAGAGAACTCCTGCTCTGTGGCCCAGGCTCCTGGACACCATGGCTGCATAAATGGGATTGAAAATAGAAATACTCTTTTACAAGGGATTTCAAGTGTAGTCAAACCAGCCTGCACATGCTTTGCACAAGTGGCAGCTATGTAGTGTAAGGACAGGTCTGAGTCAGTGACAGTCTGTTCCCCTGTAGATGGTGCCCCTAGTTCAGGGATTCTCTTTTGGGTTGACAATGCAGCATCCCTAATCTTCCTTGCCACCTTGAACGTAGTTTTTCACTAAAGTAGTGCCCAGGGTGGTGGTACTCCATAAAAACATAATTTTCAGTGTGAGTAGGACAGGCTGGGCTGAGTCCTGCTTTTATTTTTCAGGCAGAAGCTGCTATGTCAAGTGACAAACTACTTGAACCATTACAGAATCACAGAATCTGTCTGGTTGGAAGAGACCTCCAAGATCATCCAGTCCAACTTTTGATCCAGTACTGACGGGTCAACACCAAACCATATCCCCAAGTGCTAGGTTCACACACCCCTTGGACACCTCGAGGGACAGTGACTCCACCACTGCCCTGGCCAGACCATTCTAAAGTTTGATAACCCTTTCAGTGAAGAAACATTTCCTAAGATCCAGCCTGAACATCCCCTGGTGCAGCTTGTCACCATTTCCTCTGGTCCTGTTACTTGGCACCCAGAAGAGGCTGCACCCTACTGGCTCTAACTTCCCTTCAGGGAGCTGTGGAGGTCTCCCCTCAGCCTCCACTTCTCCAGACTGAACAACCCCCACTCACAGTATCACAGTATCACAGTATCGCTTAGGTTGGAAAGGACCTCAAGGATCATCGAGTCCAACCTATCAACACAGACCCCATGACTAGACCATGGCACCAAGTGCCATGTCCAATCTCCTCTCGAACGCCTCCAGGGTCGATGACTCAACCACCTCCCTGGGCAACCGGTTCCAATGACGAATGACTCGCTCGGTGAAGAACTTCCTCCTCACCTCGAGTCTAAACCTCCCCTGGTGCAGCTTGAGACTGTGTCCCCTTGTTCTGGTGCTGGTTGCCTGGAAGAAGAGGCCAACCCCCTCCTGGCTACAACCACCCTTCAGGTAGTTGTAGAGGGCAATGAGGTCACCCCTGAGCCTCCTCTTCTCCAGGCTAAACAATCCCAGCTCCCTCAGCCTCTCCTCATAGGGCTTGTGTTCAAGGCCTCTCACCAGCCTTGTTGCCCTTCTCTGGACACGCTCAAGTGTTTCGATGTCTTTCTTAAACTGAGGGGCCCAGAACTGGACACAGTACTCAAGGTGCGGCCTAACCAAAGCAGAGTCCAGGGGCACAATGACTTCCCTGCTCCTGCTGGCCACACTATTCCTAATGCAGGCCAGGATGCCTTTGGCCCTCCTGGCCACCTGGGCACACTGTTGGCTCATATTCAGGTGGCTGTCGATCAGCACCCCCAGGTCCCTCTCTGTTTGGGAGCTCTCCAGCCACTCTGACCCCAGCCTGTAGCTCTGCATGGGATTGCCGTAGCCAAAGTGCAGCACTCGGCACTTGGACTTGTTGAATGACATCCCATTGGACTCTGCCCATCTGTCCAGTCGGTCAAGGTCCCTCTGCAGATGCTCCTCATAGGTCATATGTCCCAGGCCCTTCACCAGCCTCACTGCTCTTCTCTGGACACACTCCAGCACCTCAATGTCCTTCCTATAGTGAAGGCACCAGAAATTAACACGATACTTGCGGAGTGGCCTCACCAGAGCTGAGCACAGGTGGATGATCACCTCACTGTTCCTGCTGGCCACTGTATCTAATACAAGCTAGGATGCCATTGGCTTTCTTGGTCACCTGGGCACACTGCTGACCATATCCAGTCAACTGTCAATCAATACCCCCAGGTCCCTAGAGTGGCCAGATATTGTCCATCTCCAATCTCACCTTATGGTGGTATGCATTATGGATCTCCTCAGGTAAAATTTCTGATCACTGGTGAGGATATACATCATATGGAGGACTGTCATAAAGAGAATGGGAAGTAGGATTTCTAATTTAGGTTTGTGCAGCTGACCTTCACCAAGCATAAGGAGGAGCAGGGTAGTGACAGTTGGTGTTACCTCCGAGAATTGGGTAGAGGCTTAAACAAAGTCTTTACAAATGAATGCACAGGATTGCTACAGTGTGCATATGGGAATAAATTCCATTGTCTCCAGTACAAAACAGGGATACTTCCATTTGGAGAGACTTGAATGAATTCACAGAATCACAGAACTTTGGAGATTGGAAGGGACCTCTGGAGATCACTGAGTCCAACCCTCCTGCCAAAGCAGGATCAACCAAGGCACACTCCTCACCCAGGGTAGTCCACATCCAGGTGGGTTTGGAAAGTCTCCAGAGAAGGAGACTCCACCGCCACCCTGGGCAGCCTGTTCCAGTGTTCTGTGACCCTCATTGTAAAGAAGTTTCTCCTCATATTGAGGTGAAACCTCGTATGTTCAAGTCTGTATCCATTGTTCCTTCTCTTATTACTATGCACCATCCAAAAGAGCTTGGCCCCTCCACTTGATGCCCACCCCTCATGTTGAAGTGGAACCTCCTGTGCTCTAGTTTATATCCATTGCCCCATGTCCTACCACAGGGTGCAAGTGAGCAGAGGTTGTCCATTCCTTCCTGATCCCCAGCCCTCAGATATTTATAAACCTTAGATCGCCTCTTAGTCTTCTCTTCTCCAGACTAAGCCCCAGGGCTCTCAGCCTCTCCTCACCAGGAAGTGCTTCAGTTCCTCCTTTCGACTCTCTCCAGCAGATCCCTGTCCCTCTTGAACTGGGGAGCCCAGAACTGGATGCAGTATTCCAGGTAAGGTCTCACCAGGGCAGAGTAGAGGGGGAGGAGGACCTTCCCAGATTGCTGGACACACTCCTCTGAATGCACCCCAGGATCCCATTGGCCCTCTTGGCCGCAAGGGTGCATTGCTGTCTCATGCAGAACTTGTCCATCAGGACACCACAAAACCTCCATCATGCAGCAGAAACACAACAAAGATCCTCCAGAAAGCCAGCACAGTCATGAAGCATGAAAAGTTCTGCCATCTAATTACCCAGAGCAGGGAAGATCCACGTGGGGGGAAAAAAAGGGATAGAGTTCCTAGGATAAAAAAAACCAACCAACAAACCACAGTATCACCAAAGTTGGAAGAGACCTCAAAGATCATCAAGTCCAACCTGTCACCACAGACCTCATGACTGGACCATGGCACCAAGTGCCACGTCCAATCCCCTCTTGAACACCTCCAGGGATTGTGACTCCACCACCTCCCTGCGCAGCACATTCCAATGGTGAATGAATCTCTCAGTGAAGAACTTTCTCCTCACCTCCAGCCTAAACTTGCCCTGGCACAGCTTGAGACTGTGTCCTCTTGTTGTGGTGCTGGTTGCTAGAGAGAAGAAACCAACCCCTTCCTGGCTACAACCACCTTTCAGGTACTTGTAGAGGGCAATGAGGTCTCTCCTGAGCCTCCTCTTCTTCAGGCTAAACAATCCTAGCTCTCTCATCCTCTCCTCACAGGGCTGTGCTCAAGGCCTCTCCCCAGCCTTGTTGCCCTTCTCTGGACACATTCAAGTGTCTCAATGTCCTTCTTAAACTGAGGAGCCCAGAACTGGACACAGTACCCAAGGTGTGGCCTAACCAGTGCAGAGTACAGGGGTACAATGACTTCCCTGCTCCTGCTGGCCACACTATTCCTAATGCAGGCCAGGATGCCATTGACCTTCTTGGCCACCTGGGCGCACTGCTGGCTCATGTTTAGGCAGCTGTCAATCAGCATCCCCAGGTCCCTCTCTGCCTGGCAGCTCTCCAGCCACTCCGACCCCAGCCTGTAGCTCTGCATGGGGTTTTTGTGGCCAAAGTGCAGCACCCAGCACTTGGACTTGTTGAATGCCATCCTGTTGGACTCCGCCCATCTGTCCATTTGGTCGAGGTCCCTCTGCAGAGCCCTTCCACCCTCTAACTGACTAACATCTCCTAACTTGGTGTCATCTGCAAATTTGCTGATGACTGTCTCAATCCCCTCATCCAGATCATCGATGAAGATGTTGAAGAGGATGGGGCCCAGCACTGATCCCTGGGGGATACCACTGGTGACTGTCCGCCAGCTGGATGTGGCACCATTCACCACCACGAACCAATTAATGTATTTTATAGTTCAGAAAACACTTTTTGAGTATCAGCAGCCTGATAAGTAATTCTTAAGGGAGTTTGTTTTCATTCAGCTCACACTGTTGTTTCCACTCAGAAGCACTGTGAAATGCTGCTAGTATTTATGTTTAAAACAGCAAACCTTTAAACTGCCAGGATTATTATCATCATTTTTCTACAGAAGTCACCATCTCATAATCACTTCTGTTCTTTTTTTTGTTCCATTTTTTTGCTTTTCCCAAAACATATTTACTTCTCTTAAAGAAGTGTAGAACTCTGCTGTTTAGACTACTGTAAAAGCTTGCAAAACACATGGCTAAATGAACTGGAAAGAAGATATCATTAATATCATCCGGAGAAAACACGTGGTTTCCTTTTAATTTCAGTTGCTTCCCAGCTATGTTTCAGCCAGTTTCAAGACAGTGAACTAACTTCTGGCAATTCTGTCTGTCAGCAGCAACATTTTGTTTGCAAACTCTAAGGCTTGTTTAGTTTCCCATATTGCCTTTACTTTTTTCTTCTTTTCTTTTTTTTTCTCTAGCATATGCTATAGCCTGTAAATTACATGAGTACTAGAAGGGAACAGTCCTCTCTGCCTGAAATGCCTGAATGTTGTTCAGATGATAAGGGCAATGGTGATGAGAGCAGCCCTGAAGAAAAGGCTTTGGGGGTGGATGAGAAGCTCAACGGGAGCCACCAGTGTACACTTGCAGCCCAGAACGCTAACCGGAGCCTGGGCTGCCAGCAGGCCAAGGGAGGTGATTCTCCCCCATTAGTCCATTCTGGTGAGACCCCACATGGAGTACTGTGTCCAGTTCTGGAGCCTCTATTACAGTAAGTATCTGGAGGTGCTGGAACATGTCCAGAGGAGGGCTACAGGGATGAGCAGAGGGCTGGAGCTGTTCTACTATGGAGATAGACTGAGAGAGTTGGGGCTGTTCAGTCTGGAGAGGGGAAGGCTCCCAGGAGACCTTCTTGTGGCCTTCCAGTACCTAAGGGGCCTACAAGAAAGATGGGGATGGACTTCTTAGGCTGTCAGGGAGTGATAGGACTAGGGGGAATGGGAAAAAAGTAGAAAATGGGTAGATGCAGACTGGATGACACAAAGAAGTTCTTCCCCATGAGGGTGGTGAGACACTGTCACAGGTGTCACTGTCACAACCAACTCATCCCTGGAGGTTTTGAAAGCCAGGCTGGATGTGGCTGTGAGCAACCTGCTGTAGTGTGAGGTGTTCCTGGCCATGGCAGAGGTGTTGGATCCTAGAGGCCTTTGTTGGTTTTTATAGACTTAGGGGAAAGAAAAAAATAAATCTTACCCAGTGAACCTAATTTTCTGCACAGTTAAACCGGTGTAAATCTCTAGTACGATCTGCACAATTTCTACAACTGCTAGCTTCTGTAAATCACAGAATCACAGAATTATTGAGGCTGGAAAAGGTCTCTGCGATCATCAGTCCAGCCTATGACCCAACACCACCACATCAGCCAAACCCTGCCACCAAGTGCCACAGTCAAGCTCTTCTCAAAGACCTCCAGTGATGGCGACTCCACCACCTCCCTGGGCAGTCCATCCCAGTGCCTAATCAGCTTTTCTGTAAGATCTGCAAAGATCTTCAGGTGTTTTCCAACCAGGTGATTCTATGATTTTCTGTCCATCTTGTTGATTCCATCTTGTTTTGTGAGTAATGATCTGGACAATCAGAATTGTCCTCTTCAGCCTGTTTCCATAAGAGTCAGAACTGATCCTTTTCTCTTAGGGACAGAGGTAAAGTCTGCAGCCAGAATCGAGACACTTGAACGTGTCCAGAGAAGGGCAACGAGGCTGGGGAGAGGCCTTGAGCACAAGCCCTGTGAGGAGAGGCTGAGGGAGCTGGGATTGTTTAGCCTGGAGAAGAGGAGGCTCAGGGGTGACCTCATTGCTCTCTACAACTACCTGAAGGGTGGCTGTAGCCAGGAAGGGGTTGGTCTCTTCTCTCAAGCAACCAGCACCAGAACAAGAGGACACAGTCTCAAGCTGTGCCAGGGCAAGTTTAGGCTGGAGGTGAGGAGAAAGTTCTTCCCTGAGAGAGTAATTGCTCATTGGAATGTGCTGCCCAGGGAGGTGGTGGAGTCACCATCCCTGGAGGTGTTCAAGAGGGGACTGGATGTGGCACTTGGTGCCATGGTTTAGTCATGAGGTCTGTGGTGACAGGTTGGACTTGATGATCTTTGACGTCTCTTCCAACCTTAGTGATACTCTGATACTGCAATAATTATGGCTGATGAAGAGATTGTACCCTGCTCAGAAATGGAAACCTCACTTCAGTCACTGGTTTATTTTTAATTCTTGCTTGTCTATGAGCAGAAGCTGGTAGTCAGAAATATTATTTAATGACTTGAAGAAAAAAACAACCATTTAAAATGGAAAAAATGAAACCAGACTGAAAAAAGGAGTTGAGAAGGGAGGTAATAAAGATCCTCCTCACTAGAAGCTCATCTTTACCCAAGCTGGACTCAGAGCTTGCTGTCTTAAGCTTAGTAATTTGATCCTAGGGAAATGTTCAGCCCAGAGGAGGGCTTGATACTAATTCATTTAAAGGTTTTGGCCAACATCTTCTTGACAATAAGTATGGATTTTCAAAGAAATGGTGGTTTCATATGGGTTTTGATGTTGGAATACTCAATTAAAAATGTTCTTTCTATGGATGAGAACCTAGATTAAGTTATTCTGAGACTTACAGTGGACTCCTTCATACCTTAAATTTCTTTCTTCTGTTGGAATCTGTGGCCCATGCTTTCCCCACTAGAATCAGAGAAAAGCCTTCTCATCATTATTCCTTCATAAATACCGAGGTATCTGCAGAATAGCTCTTGGAATTTGTTAGAGCAACAGTCATTCCTCTTAAGTTTAAAAAAGCCAGTCCAATCATAAGGTGGGGTTTTATATTATTAATTATCTCTTCAGCTGGGCTTTTCCTCTGAAAGTTACGGAGCTTTATCTCTGTCTAAATTGATTTCTTTTTTTCAGGAGAATGCTCATGCCATTTTTGTCTCACAGGGTTCATAAAAATGCCCATGTCTGACTACTTCCACAAGATTTATATTTATTTTGCCTTCTCTTGTACTCTAACTAGAATTATAGAATTGTCAGGGTTGGAAAGGACCTCAAGTGTCATAGAATTATCACAGAATCAACCATGCTGGAAAAGACCTCAGAGATCATCAAGTCCAACCTATTACCTAATACCTAATACCTCATGACTACTAAACCATGGCTTGAAGTGCCACATCCAATCCTTTCTTGAACACCTCCAGGGACAGTGACTCCAACGCCTCCCTGGGCAGCACATTCCAATGGCCAGTTACTCTTTTTGTGAAGAACTTTCTCCTCACCTCGAGCTTAAACCTCCCCTGGCGCAGCTTGAGACTGTGTCCTCTTGTTCTGGTGCTGGTTGCCTGGGAGAAGAGACCAACCCCCATCTGGCTACAACATCCCTTGAGGCAGTTGCAGAGTTCCAACCCCTCTACCATGGACAGGGACACCTCACACTACAGCAGATTGCTCACAGCCACCTCCAGCCTGGCCTTCAAAACCTCCAGAGAGGAGGCTTCCACCACCTTCCTGGGCAACCTGTGCCAGTGTCTCACCACCCTCGTGGGGAAGAACTTCCTGACATCCAGTTTGAATCTACCCATTTGCTATTTCTTTCCTGTGGTCACTTCTTAAAAAACCTTGATAGTTTTCTTTGAGAAGAGGGGGGAAAAAAAAGGTGATTTGCTGAAGTTATTTACAGTTTAATTGCCAGTTTAATTACAACCTAATGTCTCATTTACTGTGACACACTCTGCTCTGCAGGCTGAGCTGCAATAGATTACAGGAGTTGCAATGGCAATCGATTCACCTGGATCTAGGCAGCCTCACACTGTTGGCAGCAGAGGTGCCCTCAGAAAGCTCACTGACCCTCCAGTGCTGATCAGAAGATTAAAAATGTTCTCACCAAAGGTATTCTGAGTATTTCACTTGGGTTTACACTCCAAGTTTTTGTCACTGACTCACAGTCTGCTTTCTGTCCTCTCTGTATGTTGCTGGACACATTCAGGGTTTACCGTAGAAAAAGCATTTCATAGTATGAGTACAGACACTAGCTGATGTTTTTGGCATGTTTTGCTTCTCTCCACTGTGGATGTTCTAGAGGGACAGGGATCTGCTGGAGAGAGTCCAATGGAGGGCTACAAGGATGATGAAGAGCACTGCCTGATGAGGAGAGGCTGAGAACCCTGGGGCTGTTTAGTTTGGAGAGGAGAAGACTGAGAGGGGATCTAATAAATGTTTATCAATATCTGAGGGCTGGGGGTCAAGAGAGAGGGCACAGGCTCTGCTCACTTGCACCCTGGGATACGACAAGGGGCAATGGAGAGAAACTCCAGCACAGGTGGTTCCACCTCAACATGAGGAGGAACTTCTTCACTGGGAGGCTCACAGAGCACTGGAAGAGGCTTCCCAGAGAGGTTGTGGAGTCTCCTTCTCTGGAGACTTTCCAGACCCATCTGGATGTGTTCCTGTGTGACTTGCACTAGATTCTATGGTCCTGCTCTGGCAGGGGGGTTGGACTCAATGATCTCCAGAGGTCCCTTCCAACCCCTAACATCCTGTGAGCCTGCGGTGCTGTGATGTTATCATACCACGTCTAGCCAGTCCTCCAACAATCTGCTTACCTGTATTGAAGGACATCTAACCCTCACTGTCATACTGCAAAGAGCTGTATTTGTAGTATACAGAAGATCCATTTGAGGATCTGGTCCTATTTCTGGTGCTGATTAGAGAGCTGTATGAGAATGAAAAAGAAAATCATTTGATGCATCCAGGTGCTAAATTTTGTAGTCATGAAGGTTTGCTGCTAATGACATCTAGTCATGGATTTATAGAACAACTTTGGTTGGGAGAGATCTTTAGGGGTCATCTGGCCAAAAACACATGCTGAAAGCAGACCCAGATAGAGCAGGTTTCTCAAGGCCTTTGTTCCATCTGGATAGCCCACTACAGGGCTCACTTTAGGGTCTTCCATGAATTGCAGTGCCCAAAACTGAAATAATGCTCCAGATGTGGTCATACAAATACTAAATAGAAAGGAAAGGTTTCTTCTCTGGACCTCCTGGCTTTTCTCTTGCTGATGAAGCCAAGGGTGTAGTTGGCTTTCTTTGCTGCAGCCACACACTGCTGACTCATGTTCGTGGTTCAGTCACAGCTATAAATTGAAGAGCTGAAGGGTTGTCTAGGTTCATGCCCATCGTTGATCAGAACCAACCAAGAAATGGGGCAGCTTCCCACACCTGCCTTATGAAACTGATGTCAGGGAGGCCATGACTCAGCCTCTGAGAGGCCACAATCATCCCTCCTATTACAGAGCTGTATCTCCTAGGTGATACAAAAATCATTTATGGCTGTGAAGAACCAGGGAAATGTCCAGTTTAAGACAGCCTGCTCTCACAAGCAAGTCCCCCCCACACAGACAGGAGGGAAAGTAACATGAAAAAAAAGCCCTGGGCTGAGATAAGGAGTTAAATGAGATGGTCTGATGTACAATTACCTTAGCCTGTTTCACAAAGAAGCACAACAAAAGCAGAAGCAGCATCAGAAGCCAGCTGTAAAATAAGCCTTCCACTCCCCATGACCACAGCTAGCCCAGTGGAAAAGACCAGCACCCCAAAACTGGGAACTGGAAGCAGCAACTGGAAACAGGAAGCCTCTCATGTTACAAACTGAACTACAAGCCCAATGATGCTTTGCTCCAGGTAGCACTTTTGTTTTAAAGCTGGCATGACATCAGCATGGTATCAAATACTCACCATTGGCACCAGTGGCCAGCAGGAGTGGGGAAGTCATTCTGCCATGTACTCAGCACTGGTTAGGCCACACCTGGAGAACTGTGTCCAGCTCTGGGCTCCTCATGTTAAGAAAGATGTTGAGATGCTGGAATGTGTCCAGAGAAGAGCAACAAGGCTGGGAAGGGGTCTGGAGCACAGCCCTGTGAGGAGTGGCTGGGGGAGCTGGGGTTGCTTAGCCAGGAGGAGGCTCAGGGGAGACCTCTCTAGAGTTACCTGAAGGGAGGTTGTAGTCAGGTGGAGGTTGGTCTCTTCTCCCAGGCAACCAGTGACAGAAGGAGAAGACACAGTCTCAAGCTGTGCCAGGGGAGATTTGGGCTGGATGTTAGGATGAAATTGTTCACAGAGAGATTTGCCATTGAAATGTGCTACCCAGGGAGGTGGTGGAGTCACCATCACTGGAGGTGTGCAAAATGAGACTGGATGAGGCACTCAGTGCCATGGTTCAGTTGATTAGATGGTGTTGAATGACAGGTTGGACTTGATGATCTCTGATGTCTTTTCCAATCTGGTTAATTCTGTGATTCTGTGTGAACTGGCTAAATCCATGACAGGAAAATGTGTAATGCTTGTAACTAGAGGAGTACAGAGGTTCTTCTGAAAGCATTCAGTCACGGATGATATACAGAAGGTCTGTGTGCATCTCTGTGATCTTGACAGAATTATTCTCCTAACTCTAACTAATGATCCAGAATGACTAAGCTCAGAAGGGGTAATGACTTCCTCCTTAGATCTGGAGCTTCAGAAGAGTGTGCCAAGCACCAGGCAAATGTGATTATTCTAGTTCTGAAATTCACTGTCATCCTGAAAACTGCTTTCAGCTGTTCCAGGCCTGGAAAGAGATGATGTTCCACCAGCTGGAATTAATTTTGTTTGTTCAAAGTTGCCAGAAAGCAAAGAGTAGGCTGGACTCAGAAGTAGCTATGACCCAGTCTACTCTGGTAGAAAGTTAGGACTTACTTAGATTCTGTCCCAGTTTTCCTGTTGGAGGAGTGGAAATGAGTGACCTTTCACAGGCAGAGCAGACTTAGAGTACCAGTGATATGCTGTGGGCTTTAGCAAGCAGAGACCACCCCCATAATTGGGACACTTAAAACATATATTAGAAATTGGTATGGAGTGTCAATAAATGCAAAATAATGTTCTGTAGTGATCTGTAATGACTAAGATTTTGTAGTGAGGAGAACCGAATGTAGCACACAGAATCACAGAATCACAGAACAGTAGAGGTTGGAAGGGACCTCCAGAGATCACCAAGTCCAACCCCCCTGCCAGAGCAGCATCACCCAGGGTAGTCTGTGCAGGAATGAATGCATCCATGTGGGTTTTAAATGTGTCCACAGGAGGAGACTCCACAACCTCCCTGGGCAGCCTGTTCCAGTGCTCTGTCACCCTCGCTGTAAAGAAGTTTCTCCTCATGTTGAGCTGAAACCTTCTATGTTCAAATTTGTATTCATTGCTCCTTGGCTTATTCCTGTGCACCACCCAAAAGAGCTTGGCCCCCTCCACTTGACACCCAGCCCTCAGGTATCGATAGACACTGATCAGATCCCCTCTTAGCCTTCTTTTCTCAAGAGCAAACAGTCCCAGGGCTCTCAGTCTCTCTCTCATCCTTGTGGCTCTCTATTGGATTCTCTCCACAAGGCCTCTGTCTCTCTTGAACTGGGAGACAGGGACATGCAATCTCTAGCACATTGTGCTACATGGCAGCAATGTGGATGCGGCTGGCACACTGGAAAACAGTGTGCATCAAGGGGCTACTTCTAAAGACAGTCCTGGTTTAGTCCATAAATCTCTTTTACTAAAATCTATGTAGTAGTTGCATGCACCTCTTGTTGTAGGTCTAGATTTACACTTATGCTTTTCCTGTAATGCTTGTCCAGCACCTTCTCCTCACTTTCTCTTTTTAACTTCTCATCATGCATCAGAAACTTCCTTTCCAAGCTGTCATGCACAGATGCATACCAAGAGAGAGGGATGGCACCTCTGTGTTCTACAGTGAAGTGTTATGATCTCTAAGCTGTCTGATATGCTTACCTCTACTACAGCAGCAAGAAAACTAGTATGGTAGTAGTTAGTATTCTAGTAGTACAGTTCACAGAATCATAGAATCAATAAGGTTGGAAAAGATCTCAAAGATCATCAAGTCCAACCAAGACCTCATGACTACACAACCATGGCTTCAAGTGCCACGTCCAGTCCCCTCTTGAACACATAACTGGTACATAGAAGTAAAGTTCTGGAGCCCCTATTACAGTAAGGATCTGGAGGTGCTGGAACATGTCCAGAGGAGGGCTACAGGGATGAGCAGAGGGCTGGAGCTGCTCTTCTATGGAGACAGACTGAGAGAGTTGGGGCTGTTCAGTCTGGAGAGGGGAAGGCTCCCAGGAGACCTTCTTGTGGCCTTCCAGTACCTAAGGGGCCTACAAGAAAGATGGGGATGGACTTTTTAGGCTGTCAGGAAGTGATAGGACTCTGGGGAATGGAGCAAAACTAGAAATGGGTAGATTCAGATTGGATGTTAGGATGAAGTTCTTCCCCATGAGGGTGGTTTTGAAGGCCAGGCTGGATGTGGCTGTGAGCAACCTGCTGTAGTGTGAGGCGTCCCTGCCCGCTGCACAGGGATTTGAACTAGGATGATTCTTGAGGTCCCTTCATACCCTGACTATTCTGTGATTCTAAAATAAAATAGCATATTTTGTAATATAAATATTGTGTATAAAATAAACCAGCAAAGTAGCAGAGCTACTATAGGAGCAATACTGTGGTATAAATTCAATACTAAGGCTAGTATAGAAGTAAAGCCAGTAAGAGCCAGCTTATAGTAAAGCTAGTAGAGCAATAAAGACACACTGCTCTTGACATGGAGAACACAGTGTGAGTTTTAAGTTTGTTTTCCTATTGGGGTTTGTGCTGTCTGGAAAAAGATTTTTTAAGAAAAAGCTCTTTTTGATACTATTCTTTTTTGAACTTCAAGGAATTGCTGGAGTTCCCTGAAGCACCATGAAAATAAGGAAGAGTTTTTCACTTTGTAGAACTACTAATGCAATTTCAGTAGCAGTTCCTTCTATAGTCATTTTCCTCCAGAAAAATGTGGAGATTTACTGTTCTAGTTAAAAAAAAAGATGTCAAATTCATTCTCCCATGGATGATAGAAAATACAACAGAGTAAATCTTTCCCTTCAAATCACAGTATCACAGTATCACCAAGGTTGGAAGAGACCTCAAAGATCAAGTCCAACCGACATCACCACAGACCTCATGACTAAACCATGGCACCAAGTGCCACATCCAGTCCCCTCTTGAACACCTCCACGGATGGTGACTCCACCACCTCCCTGGGCAGCACATTCCAATGCCTAACAACTCTCTCTGTGAAGAACTTCCTCCTCACGTTGAGCCTAAACTTCCCCTGGTGCAGCTTGAGACTGTGTCCCCTTGTTCTGGTGCTGGTTGCCTGGGAGAAGAGACCAACCCCTTCCTGGCTACAACCTCCCTTCAGGTAGTTGTAGAGAGCAATGAGGTCTCCCCTGAGCTTCCTCTTCTCCAGGCTAAGCAACCCCAGCTCCCTCAGCCTCTCCTCACAGGGCTGTGCTCCAGACCCCTCCCCAGCCTCTTTGCCCTTCTCTGGACATGTTCAAGAGTCTCAATGTCCTTCTGAAATTGAGGGGCCCAGAACTGGACACAGGACTCAAGGTGTGGCCTAACTAGTGCTGAGTACAGGGGCATAATGACTCAATGACTTACCTGCTCCTGCTGGCCACACTCTTCTTGATGCAGGCTAGGAGGCCATTTGCCTTCTTGGCCACCTGGACACACTGCTGGCTCATGTTCAGCTAGCTGTCCATCAGCACCCCCATGTCCCTTTCTATTTGACAGCTCTCCTGAGCCAGAGTGGGAGACCTGACTGAATTAGAATTCTCCTAATGAGCCACTGAGAGGTGACTAATATCATGATAAACATAATCTCTGATGCTCTTGCTGGAACCATCATCACTATGTGAGATGGAATATTATTACTATTCATCATCAAGGTCTTCTGCCTCAGGATGCCATTTCTAAGGTGATTTTCTCTTCAGTATTTTTTTTTTTTAGCTTGACTTTTTTATCCTTGCCATAATATTTATAATGTACCACCCAGGCACTGTAATTAAACCTTTTCTTTGCTCTATGCCTTCAGCCTCTACTGCATTGTATGATGTTATAGTCCTAAAGTAGAAGACTGAGAATCCTCTAATGTAAACTTCTGGGAAGGTTTCCAGAAGTACATTCTGATTTGAAACCCATAATAAATTGCACTGACATGCAATGCTGATAATGCTGTACCAAGATCTTTCCACAGATTTCACAGGAAGCTGGGAGGTTTGTGACTTAGAATTTGTAAAATGAAGCTCCTGGTGAAAGAATCACAGAATCACAGAATGTTAGGGACAGGAGGGACATCAAAACTCATCCAGTCCCACCCCCCTGCCAGAGCAGGCTCACTTAGACCAGATCACACAGGAACACATCCAGGCAGCTCTTGAATATCTCCAGACAGGGAGACTCCACAATCTGCCTGGACAGCCTCTTCCAGTGTTCTGTCACCCTAACAGGGAAATAATTCTTCCTCCTGTTTCCATGGAACTTCCTGTGCCTCAGCTTCCACCATTGCCCCTTGTGCTGGCATTGGACATCAGCAGAGCCTGGCTGCATCCTCTGGGCACTCACCCTGCACATCTTGATCAACATCAATGAGGTCACCTCTCAGGCTGCTCCTCTCCAAGTTAAAAAGCACTCAGCTCCCTCAGTCTCTCCTCGTAAGGAAGATGTTCCACTCCCCTAATCATTTTTGTAGCTCTGTGCTGGACTCTTTCAAGCAGTTCCCTGAGGTCCTTTCTGAGCTGAGGGGCCCAGAGCTGGGCACAATACTCCAGATGCAGCCTCACCAGGGGAGAGTAGAACAGGAGGAGATCCTCTCTCTGACCTACTAACCATAGCCCTTCTAATCCACCCCAGGATGCCACTGGCCTTCTTGGCCACAAGAGCACACTGCCCAGGGAGTCTGGAGTCTGAGGATGCTCAGGAGAAATTCCCTTTCCACTTCTTCATAACTGAACCAATACCTGTGTTAAATTGTTACATAAATGTGTGTATTGTCATTTAAATGAAGGTCATTCTGATATTTCCTGACTTTTGTTCTTCACAGTGTAAGACACGTGTAGCTGTGGGAGTGCAGAGGGTTTGGTTGTGTTTGTTGGTTCGATTGTAAATTTCCATGTACAAGATATGGAAATTATATTTACATCCCTTTCACTGCCTCACTTTCAAGAACTCCCAGTTCTCTAAAGTTCTTCCTTCCTTTTCCCTGCCCTAACACGATGTATAATATTTAAATTGCCTTTGAACTGAACTCCTTGTACGTGACTCACTCTACACAGATTGCATTATTTATCCTAAATTTTCCACTCCTAAACTCCTCCAAAATCCATTGCTTGCAAGATGACTGATAGTCTTGGGACATGTTCTTACTGTTTTCCATGTCTCAAATGTACTCTGGGCACAGTATTCACCATGAGCCCTATGTCCAGTTCTGGGTTCTTCAATTTAAGAAGGACCAGAGAAGGGCAATGAGGCTGGGGAGAGGTTTGGAGCACAAGCCCTATGAGGAGAGGCTGAGGGAGCTGGGAGTGTTTAGCCTGGAGAAGAGCAGGCTCAGGGCAGACCTTATTGCTGTCTACAACTACCTGAAGGGAGATTGTAGCCAGGTGGGAGTTGGTCTCTTCTCCTAGGCAACCAGCACCAGAACAAGAAGACACAGTCTCAAGCTGCGCAAGGGGAAGTTTAGGCTGGAAGTTAGAAGGAAGTTCTTCACAGAGAAAGTAACTGGCTGCTGGAATGTGCTGCCCAGGGAGGTGGTGGAGTCACTGTCCCTGAAGGTGTTAAAAAATGGATTGGACGTGGCACTGGGAGCCATGGTTTAGTTGTCAGGAGGTGTTAGGTATTAGGTAACAGGTTGGACTTGATGATCTCTGAGGTCTTTTCCAACCTGGTTGATTCTGTGATGATTCTATGATTCTCTTCTATGAAAGCACGCTTAACAGAAACTGCACTCTTCCAATTAAAAGTGATTCAAGGATGTGGATCTGGTTTGATCCTTTGCTTTCTTCTCAGATTCAAACCTTTAAATGCCTTCATTGGCTTCTGGTTCCTTACACATTTGCTTGATGGCATTGCCCCCAAAAGTGCTGGCCCTTCACTTGTGCATGCTGCTTGAGCAGCCTCATTTAATGTCAACCTAGGTGGCTACTCAGAAGCCACCCAATCTCAGCTTCTTTTCTGGACATTGCCTTTCTTCTTCCTTTTTTTTTTTTTTAGTATATTGCCTTAACAAATACCTTTAACCTATCATTCACCTTTAAACCAAAGCTTATATTGTAAAGAGAATCAATTTTACATCTGCATAATTATACTTTGCTTTAAAGCACATTTCCTGCTCTTTTCCCCAAATCCAAAGAAGCTCAAGTGTAGATAGGCACAGAACTACTGCCTATAGCAGCTAGGAGCTCTGTGTTTCTAAAAGTGGCTTCACTTGCTTTCACATCCCAAGGATTCAGGTTGACTGTTATCCTGGCAGCATCAGTTTGCTGTTGAGACTGTGGAAGAGTTGGAGCTTGTATTCTGAATACAGAGATGTGTGCTAAAGAGAAAGGTAAAATGTGGTGTGAAGGAGAGCCTCCGTTTTACACAGCATCAAATTGACCTAAGAATACAGATCCACAGTGTTCTACCTGATGCTCTCTCTAACAAATTAAAGGAGAGTGGATCTGAAAATGGCTCTCGAAGGTCTCTTCCAACCTGGTCTATTCTATTCTATTCTATTCTATTCTATTCTATTCTATTCTATTCTATTCTATTCTATTCTCTGCTTCTGTCTCTTGTCCCTTTCATACAGGGTGGGGCAAGGGGGAGGCAGGGAGAGAAGCTAGTAGCTTCCCCTGATCCTTGTCCAGGGGGGTTCTTGTGCTTTTTGTTAATAGTAAATTCTGGATATTGCCTACATATTCATTGCATTCCATTGTAAATTGTAATTTTGCCTGTAACTACAGATTCCATTTTCTTCCAGCTGAGCTGGTCTGGCAAACCTGATGTTGGGAGGGTGGAAATTTCAACCCACCACAAGTCAATTCTATTTCTCTTGACACTGAGCACTCTCCCAGCTCCACTCTGAGCCGCAGGATTTAATGAACATTTCAAATGTATTGTTCACTCAGTTCACATTTGAGGCAAGCTTAAAAACATTATCCAGTAAATCTTGGGGGGTGAAAAAACAAACAAAACCAAAAACAGAACCAAAAATTCCCCCAGCACCCAAGTGTTAAATAACACAGGAGCACAAATCCATGGCTCCAGTCCTGCAGATTTCACAAGAAGCTAGTTTAACACCAAATCCATGACACCTCAGGGCTGGAAGAGAGGCAAGATTTAGACTAATCTGTATCTGAATGAAGTTGGAGAGATGAAAAAATTCTCTGCTATGGTTTGTTATGGTCCTCCTTTGCTCTAACCAAATTATTTTACCCTCTGGTTACCAAATTTAACCTGTGTGTAGTTTGGTGACTACTGTAATGCAGATGTCTTCTTTCGAAGCAGGTGATTTGCTCAAAAGATTCAATCTCTTCTTCTGAGGAAAACCAATGCATCAGCACATCTGCTTAAAGGAGCAAAGTAGGAGGTTTGTCCCCTCCATGAATGATTTGGCAGCTTCTGGACTAAACAATACCAGTGCAATAAAAAAAGAATCCTGCTCTGCCTGAGGGCAGCGTAGAAAACAAAGGGGTGTCCAGTTCTGGGCCCCTCAGTTTAGGAACAATGTTGAGTTGCTGGAAGGTGTCCAGAGAAGGGCAACAAAGCTGGGGAGGGGTCTGGAGAACAGCCCTGTGAGGAGAGGCTGAGGGAGCTGGGATTGTTTAGCCTGGAGAAGAGGAGGCTCAGGGTGAGACCTTATTGCTCTCAGCAACTACCTGAAGGGAGATTGTAGCCAGGTGGGGGTTGGTCTCTTCTCCCAGGCAATCAGAACCAGAACAAGAGGACACAGTCTCAAGCTGCACCAGGGGATGTTTAGGCTGGACGTGAGGAAGAAGTTCTTCACAGAAAGAGAGACTGGGCATTGGAATGTGCTGCCCAGGGAGGTCGTGAAGTCACCATCCCTGGAGGTGTTTAGGAAGGGACTGGATGGGACACTTGGTGCCATTGTTTAGTTGATTAGATGGTGTTGGATGATAGGTTGGACTTGATGATCTTTGAGGCTTCTTCCAACCTGGTCTATTCTATTCTATTCTATTCTATTCTATTCTATTCTATTCTATTCTATTCTATTCTATTCTATTCTATTCTATTCTATTCTATTCTATTCTATTCTATTCTATTCTATTCTAATTTCTATTCTATTCTATTCTATTCTATTCTATTCTATTCTATTCTATTCTATTCTAATTTATATTCTATTCTAGCCTAGCCTAGCCTAGCCTACACTAATAAGTGTTACTTTAGGAAGTGTAAAATGAAAAAGGGTGTGGTAGTTTTAGGCTATGCCTTTAAAATTATTCACAGATCTTGAACAGAAAAGTAGTAAAATGTACATAAATCACTATGGGGTTTTAAAAGGAAAATAAAGATAATTCTAAACAATCCCTTTGGAGAGATAAGGAACTTAAACTGATTGTACCAAAACCATTTCTCTTCTCTTCTTGCTTCTTCACTCTAGGAGAGACATTAACTTGCTTCTGCTTGACCTTGGCTGCGTTGTTTTGATATTAACTTCACTGCTTCTGTCTCTTCTCTTTTTGTAAGGGGTAAGGGGGAGGCAATGAGGGAGATGCTAGTAGTTTCCCCTGGTCTTTGACCAGGGGGGTTCTTGTGCTGCTTATTAATTGTAAATATCTGTAAATATTGCAAATCCTGTATATTTTTTACATATTTATTGCATTCCATTGTAGACTGCAGTTTTGCCTGTAAATACAGCTTTCATTTGCTTCCAGCTGAGCTGGCCTGGCAAAGATAATATAGGGGGAGAATTTTCAACCCACCACAAAGGTGAGAAAAAAGGCAGAAGAGGGATCTTTGCTGGCTACAATAGGTGAGAAAGGTCTTGCTTGTAAACTGGGTTCTGGTGGTTTTCTGGATATAAGTGCAGCTTTCTGTATCCAATACTGACTTTTATAACTCAGTGAACCACGCCTTCTCTGCTCTGGTGGTGCTCACTGGTGAGCAGAAAGTCTATTGGCCTTGTTATTCCAAGTAGGACAGCCACCCAATGAGGAATGCTTGGGAGGTACTTTTCAAAGGGAAGACAAGGGTTTCCTTTCCCTTCCAAACAGGACTTTATTTTGACTTTTCTACCTTTTATTTTTTTATTTGCTGCTCCCCTGCTGTTCTCTTCTTTTACCCTTCCCATTTGTCTCCTTTTAAATAATCTTTCTCTAGTGCAGCTCCCCAGAATATTCTTGATGGGTTGGTGTTGGCAGAAAGTGCCAATCCGTTTTAAATCACATTCTATGGGAATGTATTTGTTTCAATGAAACTACAGCTGAAGGCAATTATGGGCTCCAATTTGGAACCCCTGTGACAAAACTAGAATCCAAATATCCCAGGAGCACTTCTAGCTGCTAGGTTTCAAGTCAGCGGCGCTCGCTTGGGAATTGAGGCTGCAAGTTCAAGTTCCCCGCTCCATTCAATTTGGAACTGGAATTGGAACTGAAAATTGGACCTGGATCATCTGCATTTCAGGCAAGTGGCCTGCTCAGTAAATCAAGAAGTCAGTCTCCCTTATTCCACAAGCATTTTTCATCGAAACAAACCTTGAATTGGAGGGATTCTGCTTCCTCTGCACTACACAGAGGAGCACTTGTACCTGGCCCCCCATCCTCCTAAGGCCTGTGGCATTTCCAGGAGCAGACTGTCAGTTTCAATAGAGCCATTACTTTTTCGTAAGGAAATCACATCAAAAGCTCTGCTAAACAGAATTTTTAGACTCCAACTGGCACTTCTGTGAAGCTCTGGCCTATCACATACCTTGGCACTGCAGAGATGTTCTGTCTGGTCCCAGAGATGGTGCCAGGAAATGTGGAGGGGGAGATGTGTGGGCTCACCTCCCCCTTAATGCCTACTGTAATCACTCTCCATTCCCAGGTCCAAGACAGGAAAAATAGAGGAGGGACTTGTCATCAGATAACAGGAGCAGCAGAACTTGCCTGAAGCAGTTTTTCTTTTCCTAAGGGGAAAGGCTGGTAAATGGAAATTTAGAAGTCCATCATCCATTTGAAATATTGAGCTGGTGTTTACTTCATTCTCTCCCTGGATTTACCAGTGTGAGCTATTTTCATCCAAACTAAAACACAAAGTATAGGCAAACTGGCATATGTGGTAACCAGCTTCATCCTACCTCCTATAGGACCTATCAGGAAGGCCTGTTTTAACTTTCCTTTTCTTTTTCTACTTCTTTTATTTTGCCCCAAATGATATGTAACACTCAGTTTTTCGAGGTTTTATGGCATAATCAAACCAGCTCAGCACAGCAGGCATTCACGTCTTTTTCTTTCCGTATTATGATAGAGTCTGCTTTCAAG
The DNA here is from genome assembly GCF_026170545.1 of Melanerpes formicivorus. Lineage (NCBI taxonomy): Eukaryota > Metazoa > Chordata > Aves > Piciformes > Picidae > Melanerpes > Melanerpes formicivorus. Next base: position 5,512,318 of record NW_027142355.1, read on the forward strand.
TATGTTTGTACCCTGTGGCGTTCGGGGAATTCTGTATATTATAAATCACAGCATCCTCTTGCCTTGAATCATAGAATCATAGAATCAGTAAGGCTGGAAAAGACCTCAAAGATCATCAAGTCCAACCTGTCACCCAACACCTCATGACTACTAAACCATGGCACCAAGTGCCACATCCAGTCCCCTCTTGAACACCTCCAGGGATGGGGACTCCACCACCTCCCTGGGCAGCACATTCCAATGGCTAAGAACTCTCTCTGGGAAGAACTTTCTCCTCACCTTGAGCCTAAACCTCCCCTGGCATAGCTTGAGACTGTGTCCTCTTGTTCTGGTGCTGGTTGCCCAGGAGAAGAGACCAACTCCCTCCTGGCTACCACCTCCCTTCAGGTAGTTGTAGAGAGCAGGAAGGTCTCCCCTGAGCCTCCTCTTCTCCAGGCTAAACAATCCCACCTCCCTCAGCCTCTCCTCGTAGGCCTTGTGCTTGAATGAACCTCTTGCCTTGAAAGAAGCTCCTGGCAGGTTCTTTCTGCACAAGCTTCTCTGCGCAACATTACAGAATGCAGTGCAAAGTTCACTGGTACAGGAAAAATGTTCCTCATGCTTATCAAAATGGTTTAGGCACATTAATTTAAGACATCCCTTTAAAAGGTTGACTGAAAAGCAGAGCAAAACCCTTTGCCTACACAGGGTCATGGGATGTCAGGGCTTGGATGGGACCCAAAGAAATCATTAAGTCCAGTCCCCCTGCCGGAGCAGGACCATACAGTCTAGCTCAGGTCACAGCAGAAACACATCCAGATGGACTTTGGAAGTTTCCAGAGAAGGAGACTCCACAACCTCTCTGGGCAGCCTGTTCCAGTGCTCTGTGACCCTTACAGTAAAGAAGTTCCCCCTTGTGCTGAGGTGGAACCTCCTGTGCTGCAGCTTACATCCATTGTTCCTTGTCCTATCACAGGGAGCAAGTGAGCAGAGGCTGTCCCCTCCCTCCTGACCCCCAGCCCTCAGATATTTATAAACATTTATTAAATCCTCTCTCAGTCTTCTCTTTTCCATACTAAAAAGGCCCAGGTCCCTCAGCTTCTCCTCATAGGGCACATCTTCTTGGTGTATATGTTTGATCTACCCCTTCCAGGCTCTAACATCATCATCATCATCATCATCATCATCATCATCATCATCATCATCATCATCATTTTGTTACTTGTTTACTCATTGCATGCATTTTTTAAAAGCACACAGCTCAACCTGCAAATACTATTTCTTCGTCTATGGACATGACCTTCATGTGGCTTGCCAGAGATATACACAGGCAGAAGAAAGCTATGTGCAAAGTTTTCCTTTTGCACTTTCTGACAAGTCTTTCTGGGAGATTGTGGTGAGTTGAAATTACCCAACCCCCCCAGCTAATTTGAAGAAAAACTACACCCCCCGCTCCCAAAAAATAAATTGCCAGACGAGCTCAGTTTGGGATGGAAGCAAATGAAGCTCTGTTTGCAAGCAAACTGCAATCTAGAAGTACAAAATGCATCAAGAACAGTGTGGCCAGCAGGAGCAGGGAAGCCATTGTGCCCCTGTACTCTGCCACACCGTGAGTCCTGTGTCCAGTTCTGGGCCCTTCAGTTTAGGAAGGATGTTGAGTTGCTGGAAGGTGTCCAGAGAAGGGCAAGGAGGCTGGGGAGAGGCTTTGAGCACAAGCCCTGTGAGGAGAGGCTGAGGGAGTTGGGGTTGTTTATCCTTGAGAAGAGGAGGCTCAGGGGAGACGTTATTGCTGTCTACAACTACCTGAAGGGTGACTGTAGCCAGGAGGGAGTTGGTCTCTTCTCTCAAGCAACCAGCACCAGAAAAAGAGGACACAGTCTCAAGCTGTACCAGGGGAAGTTTAGGCTGGAGGTGAGGAGAAAGTTCTTCCCTGAGAGAGTCGTTCACCATTGGAATGTGCTGCCCAGGGAGGTGGTGGAGTCACCATCCCTGGAGGTGTTCAAGAGGGGACTGGACGTGGCATTTGGTGCCATGGTTTAGTCATGAGGTCTGTGGTGACAGGTTGGACTTGATGATCCTTGAAATCTCTTCCAACCTTGGTGATATTGTGATTCTGTGTTATAGATATACAATAAGATATATTTACAATTTATAAACAACACAGAAACTCCTCAGAACCCTCCCTGGAGGGATCAGGGGCCCCGTCCACCTCCTTCCCCACTCCCTCCCTCTTTCCCATTACCTCACTGAGTAGTCAAAACAGAGATCCCCTGGCAAGGCTATGGAAGAGAGACAGGAAAGTTGAAAGCAGAAGTGACAGGAGAAGAAAAGAGAGCAAGAACTGTTTATGCCTCTACTCTACATCCCCATCAGCAAGCCAATCAATTATATAGACCTTAGCATTATTTTCCTCCTACATCCAATGGTAACTTGCTTACCATGCAACAGCCACTGTGTAGTCTCATAAACTATCAAGGTAAAATGATTTTTTTGTTGGTGGGTTTGTTTGTTTTTAAATATGGGAGATGGTAGTTTGTAAAAAGAGTGATTTCATAGAATCATAGAATCAACCAGGTTGAAAAATACCTCAGAGATCATCAAATCCAACCTTTTACCTAATACCCAACAACTAAACCATGGCTCCAAGTGCCACATCCAATCCTTTTCTGAACACCTCCAGGGATGGTGACTCCACCACCTCTCTCGGCTGCACATTCCCATGGCCAGTCGCTCTTTCTGGGCAGAACTTTCTCCTCATCTTGAGCCTAAACTTCCCCTGGCACAGCTTGAGACTGTGTCCTCTTGTTCTGGTGCTGGTTGCCTGGCTCCCAGTTATTTTCAGAGCTGATTTCATCAGGAAAATCAACACACTGCATGCATCAATGGGGGGAAAAACAAGCATGATCATTGCTGTTGGCACACAAATGGTTATAAAGAACTTCTTCATAAAGAATTTGACTCATAGGATGAAAATGTAAGAGTTTGTAGATCAGACAGATCTTGATTCAGTAAATATTTGTCTGTACTCCTGCCATATAAATGCAAGTTCATGTTTTAGCTCTTGGCAAATGCCACTGAATTAAATTAAAAGCATATAGGCTGTTATTTTTCAGAATCAGTGACTTCACAGAACATTGCAACAGGAACTCAGAGAACCCATTGAGATTTGTTTTGATTTTATAACATTCTGGTTAATAATGTCTATCTATTAAAGCATCCATTAAAAGTCCATCTTAGTAATTTAACTGGGAGTATATAATAGATGCCGTTGGAGTACTTCCATTAAATTAATGCTAGAGGCTTAATGTCTTAAATAGATGTCATTATTAACAATATCTTAAAAAGAGTAATGCAACACTAATTAAAAGCAAGCTAGGTCATCACTGAAAAAAAGAAAAACTGCTTACCTAAGGGACACCAAAAGATGATCAGCAGCAAACCATTTTCTTCTTTGATTCACTGTCTTCCAAAGTCTACCATTTTTCCCCTCTTGTGTAATGAATGATAGAATCATTAAGGATGGAAAATACCTCTAAGATCATCAGGTCCAACCTTCTACCCAATGCCACCATGACCAAAAGACCATATGTCCAAGTGCCACATCTACTTGTTTTTTTTAGCACCTCCAGAGATGGTGATTCCACCACCTTCCCAGGCAGTCTGTTCCAATACCCCATCACTCTTTCAGTTAATAAATCTTTCCTAATATCCAACCTAAATTTTCCCTGGTGCAGCTTGAGGTCATTACCTCTTGTCCTGTTAGCTAACTGTGAGAGGAGACCAACACCCACAGTTCCTGTGTGGACTAACCTAAGTGATCCTGCTCTGGCAGGGGGGGTTTGGACATGATGATCATTGGCATGACCTGTCCTTCAGGAACCCATGCTGGCTAGGCCTGATTCCCTGGCCATCCTGTACTTGCTGTGTGAGCACACCCAAGACAAAATGCTTAATAATCTTCCCCAGTACTGAGGTCAGGCTCAGGAGATTCAACTTTGCTCTTTTTTTTTTACTTCTTAATGATGTCTCCTGTGCTCTGTAATCCCATGAAATGCCAAAAGGATATAAAGTATATGCCACCACAGTGATAGAATGCTTCTTAGGTTCTTGCTTTCTCTTATTTTTAAATTCACCAATTCAAAGTTTAAAATAACCAAAAAGTCCAGAGCTTATTGGATGTTAATTTCTGCTTCTTTATTGACATGGGTCACAGGACCACAAAATGTTAGGGGTTGGAAGGGACCTTCAAAGATCGTTGAGTCCAACCCCTCTGCCAGAGCTGGACCACAGAATCTACTGCAGGTCACATGGGAAAGCATCCAAATGAGGCTTGAAAGTCTCCAGAGAAGGAGACTCCACAACCTCCCTGGGCAGCCTGTTCCAGTGCTCTGGGAGCCTCACAGGGAAGAAGTTCCTCCTCATGTTGAGATGGAACTTCCTGTGCTGTAGTTTATATCCATTGCCCCTTGTCCTATCACAGGGTGAAACTGAACAGAGCCTGTGCCCTCCCTCTTGATGCCCAGCCCTCAGATATTTTATAGAGATTTATTAAATCCGCTCTCAGCCTTCTCCTCTCCAGACTAAACAGCCCCAGGGCTGTGAGCCTCTCCTCACTAGGCAGTGCTCCAGTCCCTTCAGCATCCTCATAGCCCTCCCTTGGACTCTGTCATGTAGATCCATATCCTTCCTGAACTGGGGAGCCCAGAACTGGATGCAGTATTCCAGGTGAGGTCTCACCAGGGCAGAACAGAGGGGGAGAAGAACCTCCCTAGATCTGCTGGACACACTCCTCTGAATGCACCCCACGTTCCCACTGGCCTTCCTTTATTACTTTCAAGATGTTTATTCTCTTTGTCTCATTCATAAAGCCTGTAAGACCATAAATCTACTGAAAAGCAAGAAATGGATATATCTGACTCATAATATTTGACTGGGGGGACCTGGAGCAAAACTAGAAATGGGTAGATTCAGATTGGTTGTTAGGAATTAGTTGTTCCCCATGAGGGTGGTCAGAGACTGGCATGGGTTGCCCAGAGAGGTGGTGGAAGCCTCCTCCCTGGAGGTTTTGAAGGCCAGGCTGGAGGTGGCTGTGAGCAACCTGCTGTAGTGTGAGGTGTCCCTGCCCATGCAAGGAGGGCTGGAACTAGATGATCCCTGAGGTCCCTTCCAACCCTAACAATTCTATGATTCTTTGACTGGGATGAGACAGGAACATACAAGTATGTCTCATCACACATGCCTGATAGTGGAGCCAAGGCATGTACCAAACAATATGGAAGCCAAAAGCCAGGGCTTGTTAGAAACACCCTGCTTCCACATATCTTGTAGATAATATTCAGGCTATTTTGGCTTGTCCTTGCCTTAAAATGCAAGCCAAACTACTCTGTTAACCAGAATGGGAATGCTAGAGAACTTTGAGTTTTAGCTTGATAGAAAACACTGCCTTTCTCTGTCAGCACAGATTGGAAGAAAAGGGAGCAGAAATAAATGCATGAGAAAGAAAATATCATGAAGATAATTCTCACAGTCACATCTCCAATAGGGAACAAGATTTACATCACTTTGTAGACTCATATTTCCTGACATTTGTCCTAGCATATTATGATCAAAGACCTAAAGCAGTGGCTGGGAAACACCACAGGAAGGATTAAATTAAATGATTATGTAAACTTCCAAAGGAAGACAGATTCTGCTTGCATCCTAGCTGCTGGAAACCTTTTAGAGTTTATTTAAAGATTGACTCTTTTTCAATATAGCAGGCTCCTGTTTAGGGATCCCCTGATGATTTTAGCTTGGTTTATTGGGCATACATTGCCCTACAGTTAACATCTCCTTGAACAGAGCTGGCTGCCAAACGAGCAGCTGCTGCCTGTAACCTGTTCATCAGTGCCAGCCACCAAGTGACCAAAGGATAATGCCACACACGTTCCACTGAGTTAATGGTAGGGTTGGAACATGATTAACAATCTCAGGGACAATGCTGAGGGGAAACTCTGTATCAGATCTTCATCTTTCTAATGAAGAATTATTCAGAGAAAATAAGACAGCTTTGCATATAAAAGGGAACAAATAAAGATGACTCCTCTTGTCTAACCTCAGTTGCCTTATATATTTCAGGCAGGGAATTCAATTTGGTGAAAGCTAAGTGAATTGAACACTGAGAGGATTTTTTAAAACAGATTGGACAGGTTTATAGCCTATGTAAAACAAAAATAATCAAATCTTATTCATGTGCTAAACTGATTACCTTCAGCTCCAGTACTGCACAACATGCATGGTCATAAGGGAATGGGAGGAGAAGCGCAAAGCTGGATGGATCACAGGGAGCTCAACAATGCCTGGGATGTGTTTTTCTGGATGCAAAGAACAGGTAAGAAGTGCAGTTGATGTTCACATTAATCACAGAATCATAGAATAATGGTTTAGGTTGGAAGGGACCCACAAAGTTCATCCAGTCCAACCCCACTGCAGTCAGCAGGGACATCCTCCACTAGGTCAGGTTGCTCAGAGCCTTTTACAGCCTGACCTTGAATGTCTCCAGGGATGGAGCCTCAACTACCTCCCTGAGCAACCTGTTCCAGTGTTCCACCACCCTCATAGTAAAGAACTTGTTCCTAACATCCAATCTAAATCTGCTCTCCTCTAATTGCAAACAATTTCCCCTCATCCTATCACTCCAGGCCTTTGCAAACAGTCCCTCTGAAGCCTTCTTGCAGCCCCTTCAGGTACTGGAAGGCTGCTATTAGGTCTCCCTGGGGCCTCGTCTTCTCCAGGTTGAACACCCCCCCTCCCTCAGCCTGTCCTAGTAGTAGAGGTGCTCCAACCACCTGATATTTTCATGCCCCTCTTCTGGACCTGCTCCATCAGATCCATGTCCTTCCTGTGTTGAGTGCCATGGGCAGGGACACACTCCACTAGACCAGGCTGCTCATGGAGTCATCCAACATGGCCTTGAACACCTCCAAGGAAGGGGCATTCACAGCCCCAGAATCCAGCAGTGGATTATCTGATATTTGATAAAGGTTTGGGTTTTTAGAAAATGTTCACATTTTGCTTTATAGAATTAGTTACAAGCCAGTTGCCAAAAAATGTGCAATATATATGATACCATTTGGCAGCTATCAACTACCACCCTCTCTGAAGAAGTCTTTGGTTTTTAACTTAAGAGCTCTCCCTTATGTTCATACTCCTCAGAGAAAAAGATGCCTTTGTAACACAAGAATGATTAGGGGAGTGGAAGATCTCCCTTTTGAGGAGAGCCTGAGGGAGCTGAGGGCTCTGTTGCTTGGAGAGGAGGAGCCTGAGAGGTGACCTCGTTCATGTTGATAAAGATGTGCAGGTTGAGTGCCCAGAGGATGGAGCCAGGCTGTGCTGGGTGATGCCCAATGCCAGCACAAGGGACAATGGTGGAAGCTGAGGCATAGGAAGTTCCATGTGAACATGAGGAAGATTTTTTTACCTGTGAGGGTGACAGAACCCTGGAAGAGGCTGCCCAGGGGGGCTGTGGAATCTCCCTCTCTGGACATATTCAAGACCTTTCTGGATCTGTTCCTGTATGACCTGCTCTAGGTGATCTAGCTTGGGCAGGGGGGGTTGGTCTGACTGAGCTTTGGAGGTCCCTTCCAGCCCCTAACAGTCTTTGATTCTGTGGACTAAGCCCTATATCCTTGCATCCTGGGGAACCAACTGTGCAGGGATTGCAAAGGGAATACTCAATTTTACCATACTGGTTTCCTACTTTACACCAGTTTTGAACAGAGGAAAACAGTGGAGAATCAAACTTGAGTAGCCTTTTACATGCCCCCTTTTTTTTTTTTTTTTTCTGTGGGGGGAGAAAAAGAAACAACTTTAATTTCCATTAAATTAACTGCTAACAGTCAGTTCCGGGATTACAGAGGGAAGAATACGTAGGGAATGTTCTAATGAGTACCAGCTAGTAAAGGTAAACACCACTGAAGGGTTTAAAAGTATCTGAAATTTGTCTCACTGTGATTCTCTGAGACAACCATTTGAAGAGCTGCCAAACAGAGAGGGACCTGGGGGTGCTGGTTGACAGCTGCCTAAACATGAGCTAGCAGTGTGCCTAGGTGGATTTGTTTAGCCTGGAGAAGAGGAGGCTCAGGGGAGACCTCATTGCTCTCTACAACTACCTGAAAGGTGGTTGTAGCCAGGAAGGGGTTGGTCTCTTCTCTCTAGCAACCAGCACCAGAACAAGAGGACACAGTCGCAAGCTGTGCCAAGGGAAGTTTAGGCTCAGAGGTGAGGAGAAAGTTCTTCACAGGGAGAGTTGGAATGTGCTGCCCAGGGAGGTGGTGGAGTCACTGTTCCTGGAGGTGTACAAAAAGGTATTGGATGTGGCACTTGGTGCCATGGTCTAGTCATGAGGTCTGTGGCGACAGGTTGGACTTGATGATCTTCGAGGTCTCTTCCAACCTTGGTGATACTGTGATCCTGTGAAGAGCTCAGTTTATTTTTAACTTAAACTGACCTCTGGGGAAATATTTTTTGTTGCCTTACCCTTTGTTTAGCACATGTAGCCGAGGCTTTGGAAATAAATTCAGGCATAGGAACAAAGTTTAAATGAACTTTTGTAAGTTTCTGGTATTCTAGAAATTTGCAAACACAAATGAAGTCTGAAGTTTTTGTAAGTGCTCTAAATCTCCCCTTTGAACCATTTAAAGCTAACGGAGCACTTTTATGAAATGAAGCTGGAGATGGGGATATTCAGGCTGGACATGAGGAGGAAGTTCTTCACCATGAGAGTGGTGAGGCCCTGGAATGGGTTGTCCAGGGAGGTGGCTGAGGCTCCGTCCCTGGAGGTGTTTAAGACCAGGCTGGATGAGGCTCTGGCCAGCCATGATCTAGTCATGATGTCTGTGGTGACAGGTTGGACTTGATGATCTCTGAGGTCTTTTCCAACCTTATTGATTCTATGATTCTCTTTGCAGCTTGTATGGCTTTGCTCCCTTATCTCTCCTGACCTTCTGCTGGCTCAATATTGTCTCTGTGAGGTAATGGGAAGGGAAGAAGTGGAGAAGGCTGCAACGGTCATCCCCCTGGGCCATTCAGGTGGTGATTTTGTGCAAGGGGATCCTTTGTATCTGTGTTTTCCTGAACTGTAAATATATGTAAATGGATTTTGTAACTATTGATTGCATTTTATACTTCTAGATTTTAGTTTACTTTTTGTAAATATGTCTTTGATTTTGCTTTGCACATTCTGAGTTTGGGTTTTGGCTGGGTTTTTGGGGTTTTTTTGGTAATTTACTCTGAGGGTAAATTCAAATTAGTTGGGGGGGGTGGTGGTGGTGGTGGTGGTGGTAATTTCAACCCACCACAAAAGCTCTCAAAATAATATGTTTTTGAACTCACTGCAAGTAGAGAAACCATCACCTTGTGCATTCTCTTTCTGACACCAAGATGCCTTAATCTGTGGTAGACGATTAGAAATAATAAGCTTCAGCAAATGGCCTAGAAAATAGAAGCACTTCCTAAATCTAAGAGCTGAGTCATTCCTCTTATTGCATGGCTCCCCTCAACATTAAGCTGAACTACCTGAAAGCCAATGATTTGCAATGCTGAGCCTTTCAGAACAAAGGTGATTGCTTATTAAAGATTCTTCAATTTTCTTGCTTCTACTGTCCATGAATCAAGAGGAGGTGTTTTGAGAGCTGGCACTGGTAAGCAGCAAGGCTGTCTTCAGAAACTGTAGTCTGGGGTTGTATGATAAAAAACCATGATTCAGTTTGTAATCATAAATGAAGGTGTGGGGGAAAAAAAAGCATGGAAAGACAAAATTTTATTTAAAAATATATTCCTTTTCAAAAAAATACAAACTTGGATAAACTGAGGCTGAGGATATGAGGACTAACATGTTGTGGTGGGTTAAAATTTCGCCCCCCCCCCCCTTCCCCCCCCCCGCCCCAACATTAAATTTGCCAGACCAGCTCAGCTGGAAGCAAATGGATGCTGTATGGGCAGGCAAAACTCCAATCTACAATGGAATGCAATGAATATGTACAAAATATCCAGGAGTTACAGGGATTTACAATTAATAAACACCACAAGGACCCCCCCTTGTCAAAGACCAGGGGAAGGACATTTAGGAAGGACATTGAGATGCTGGAAGGGGTCCAGAGAAGGGCAGTGAGGCTGGGGAGAGGTCTGGAGCACAGCCCTGTGAGGAGAGGCTGAGGGAGCTGGGGTTGCTTAGCCTGGAGAAGAGGAGGCTCAGGGGAGACCTCATTGCTGTCTACAACCACCTGAAGGGAGGTTGTAGCCAGGTGGGGGTTGGTTTCTTCTCCCAGGCAACCAGCACCAGAACAAGATGACACAGTCTCAAGCTGCACCAGGGGAAGTTTAGGCTCAAGATGAGGAGAAAGTTCTTCCCAGGAAGAGTAATTGCCCATTGGAATGTGCTGCCCAGGGAGGTGGTGGAGTCACCATCCCTGGAAGTGTTCAAAAAAGGATTGGACATGGCACTTGAAGCCATGGTTTAGTTGTTTAGATGGTTTTGGGTGATAGGTTGGACTTGATGATCTCTGAGGTATTTTCCAACCTTATTGAGTCTATGAGTCTATGATAAGCTACTAGCTTCTCCCTCCTTGCCTCCCCCTTCTCCCCTGTACAAAATGGAGACAAGAAAGGAGCAGAAGGATGTTAGACTTATCCAAAATAATGCAGCCAATATCAAGCAGAAGCAAGTTAGTATCTCTGCCAGAGCGAAGAAGCAAAAAGAGAAGAGAAATTGTTTTGGGAACTAAATCTTATAGTAGATATCTCTCCAATTAGAATGATCTTTATTTTCCTTCATACACGCAAAAATGATTTGTTTACATTTTACTACTTTCTGTTCAAGATCTGTGAAAAAATTTTTAAAGGCATAGCCTAAAACATCCTAGAAACTTAGGATGTTTTATATAACCTAAAAATTTCTCTAACACATGTGAAGGAAGATATAAATTGCATCAGGAATAGTGTGGTCAGCAGGAGCAGGGAAGTCATTGTGCCCCTGTACTCTGCACTGGATAGGTCACACCTTGAGTCCTGTGTCCAGTTCTGGGCTCCTCAAATTAAGAAGGAAATTGAGACACTTGAATGTGTCCAGAGAAGGGCAACAAAGCTGGGGAGAGGCCTCAAGCACAGCCCTATGATGAGAAGCTGAAGGAGCTGGGGTTGTTCATTCTGGAGTAGGGGAGGCTGAAGGGAGACCTCATCACTCTCTACAATTCCCTGAAGGGGGGCTGGAGAGAGAAGGGGGCAGCCTCTTCTCCTTGAGGACGAGTAACAGGCGTAGAGGAAATGGTTCCAAGCTGTACCAGGAGAGGTTCATGCATTTTAGGAAATATTTCTTCACTGAAAGGGTTCTCAAACTTTGGAATGGTCTGTCCAGGGCAATGGAGTCACCAACCCTGGAGGTGTTCAAGCACTGTGTGGACCTGGTTCTCAGGGACATGGTTTAGTGCTGACCCTTCAGTGCTGAGACAAAGGTTGGACTGGATAATCTTTGAGATCTCTTCCAACCAGACAGATTCTGTGATATTCTGTGGAAAAAACAAACAAAAAAACCCAAGAGCTTTGGCATGATGCCTGTGGTAGGGCCATGACTTTTTTGCTTTTCAAAACAGGGCTGTGACATAAACCAGCAGGGCAAAGCTAGAAAGTAATGTAAAGACAATGGGTATAGATACCTCCCCCCAGTTGGGATAAGAATGCCATAGCAGCTTACAAATTCAGTGATGTGTGTTTTGAGCAAATCTTTTCACTAAGAAGTGTTACTATGTGGCTGGAGAACAGAAAAAGTGGTAGTGATGTGTTAATAGAGAATAAATGTGATTTAGGCCAGGGCAGGCTCACTGTTTTGTCTACATGCACAGTGTTAGACATGAGCGGTGAAGGAAAGCTCATTAGAAGCATGAAATATGACAAGAAAGGATGAAAAGCAGATTTTGCAAGAGCAGACTGGCAAGGCATTTTCTAGACAAATTCAACAGTGGGGATCCTAACTACATTAATATGTGAAGTCAAATGTGACAAGTGACATTGAAGAGGCAAGGCAGCGAAAGGTGAAGCTGAAGCAAATAAAAAGGCACATCTGAGGCAGCTAAACAGCAGTAGGGATGAAGAGCAGTGGTAGGATGGAGGAAGTTTATTAGCAGTACAGAATACAGAATACAGAATTAACCAGGTTGGAAAAGACCTTTGAGTTCATCACGTCCAACCTATCACCCAACACCATCTAATCAACTAAACCATGGCACCAAGTGCCTCATACAATCCTTTTTTGAACACCTCCAGTGATGGTGACTCCACCACTTCCTTGGGCAGCACATTCCAATGGGCAATCTCTCTTACTGTGCAGAATTTCTTCCTAACCTCCAGCCTAAACCTCCCCAGTGCAGCTTGAGACTCTGTCCTCTTGTCCTGTCACAGGTGGCCCAGAAGAAGAGATCAACCCCCACCTGGCTTCAACCTCCCTTCAGGTAGTTGTTGACAGCAAGAACGTGTCCCCTGAGCCTCCTCTTCTCCAGGCTAAGCAACCCCAGCTCCCTCAGCTGCTCCTCAGAGCGCTGTGCTCCAAACCCCTCCCCAGACTTGTTGCTCTTCTCTAGACACATCCCAGCAACTCAACATCTTTCTTAAACTGAGGGGCCCAGAGCTGGACATAGTCCTTGATGTGTGGCCTAACCAGTGCTGAGTATCCCCCAAGGGTCTGATTTTCTCTGTTACCTTCATTGATGAGTGGCAGCAATAAGTGAGGAACAGACTGGTGAGGATTTAGAACTGTGTTACAGTTTGGAACTAAAATTTTTGATGTAGACAGAAGTTTCCAGAGATTTCAGACAGTAGGAGAAGAGTGGACTCCTCAGGGTTTACATTATAATAAGTGCATCTCATTTAGTTGGTCTGAAGAATAGATTATATTTTGCAGTAGGATTTTGCTAGCTCTTGCTTTGCCTGCTGGCTCTTTGCTGCTCCATTTTGGCCCTTTGGGCTGTTCTGTTCTCTCTCTGACCTTGGCCTGTCTCTATTTTTTCCTTCTCTAAAGGTACAGGGTGGGGGCAAGAGAGAGTGTGTGGACTGTATAGCTGTATTGGGGCCCTTTGTCCCCAAGAGGGGATAAGGAGCTGTATCAAAGGTACAGGGGGGTCCCATGCTGTTATTATGCTGTATATATATATATATATATATATATATATATATGTATGTATATGTATATGTATATACACATATATATATTTACAAATGAAACTAAATATAACAGTATAAAACCCAAGAAACATGTACATGTAAGTAAATACAGAGTATATTATATAGTATTATATAACCATAGTATTATATAACTATAGTAATATTTATTAAGCATAGTATAATATAGTATAAGTGTAATATTAGTATAAATAAGTATAAATGTAAATATTAAATATAAATATAGGTAGAATATAGTATAATACTATATAGTAGAGTATAAGCAAGTACAGAGTGTATTTACTTATATATAAGTAAATACAGTGTATTATATAGCATGAGTATAGTATAATATAGTATATTAATATAAAGAATATGTGTAAATATAAATATAAGCATAAATATAAAATATAAGTATAGTATAAGTTTAATATAGTATAATATTATATAGTATAAATAAGTCTATATATATATATATATACTTACATATATGTGTGTGTGTGTATATATATAAGTAAATACACTCTGTACATGTTTCTTGGGTTTTATACTATTATATTCAGTTTCCTTTGTAAATACAATTCCATTTTTCACTTCCCAGTACTAAGTATGGTGAGATTTGCTCTCTGGAGCATACTTCCAACAAATAAGTTATTGGAGGGTGTGAGAGACTAAAAGCTTGTCTCTTCTGGTGTGACTCAACAAAGATAAAATCACTTGCTGCTTTCCCAGACAATAGCTGATGTGTGTTGGGCAGATCCACTGGAACGACTCTTGGAAGGTGCAAAGGTAACATAGCTCACTGGACCACAGCTGGCCTCAGAAGAATGGACCGAGGCCACCTTTGGGAATATTAATAAGACAAGATAATCTCCACCCATCAAGTACCCTGGAAAGTGAGGATGGTGAGACAATGGATTCACCATCTGTTTCCTGATGTGTAGTGAGTGTGTGGGCAGGTAGATGGAGAAGGAGGAGGCGGAGGCCCCCTCCCCTCCATTCAGACCTCTGCCCAAACACACAGGAATACACAGAAAGATTTCCTGGGGAATGATACCTGGATACTTACCTAAGGATGATTTCCTGGCCCCTGATTTCCTGAGGGATAATACTTGGACACATAGCTAAGGACTAAAAAATTGTATAAAAGACTTGAACAACTACTGGCTCAGCAGAAGAAAAACGGAGAACCAAAAACACAGATGAAGGAAAACACAGGAGAAGGACAATGCTGCTGAGAAAGAAAGCACGAGAGAAGGAAAAGCCTGGGGCAATGCTGCTCCGAAGAAAAGAGGCCATGGAGCCTGGAAGAAGCAGACTGAACCCTCTCTCCATGTCCTAAGTTCTGCTTGCTGCAACTCATGGAGCTGAAGAGGCTGCCCAGAGGACCACATCTCTTCTACAGCCAAAGCCTCAGCACCCTTTCTCTACAGACCCAACATCTCCTGCAGCACCTTTCCTCCACAGACTCAAACTGTCTTGGGGAGGTGAGGGGTGTGGTAATATAATTCCTCCCTCTCTCTCTCTTCTCTCTCTCTCCCCTTCTGATCCGTCCACTTTATTTATGCAATAAATAGTCTAGCTGTTGATATTTTGGCCTCGTTTGTGCCTCTCATTTCGCAACACGGGAATATTCCAAAGAACTGAGTCTCTTTCCCTCTCTGGACTGAGACAGGGGGGATCTAATTCAGCCCATAATAAACACTCTTTCTAGGGAGATGGACAAGAGGTCCCTTTCAGGTGGCTATGCACTCACCAGGATGCTTCAGAACAAGGAGCCCATCTTCAACCTTTTATTTTCATTTGCATTTCACACCCCACATGCTGAACTGGCGTGGATCTCACTCCCCATTTGGATGCATAAGTAGTTTACATGTTCTTTGAACAGCCTGCCCACAGTATACAGATGCTCTGGAGTCAGAAAGATAGTTGCTTATGTATCTGGCTGCATCTCCTTGCCAGCTTCCCAGTGCCAATGCAGCTCAGAACATATGCACTGGGACCCAACACTCATACCAGATCAGACTGAACAAGGAAAGATTGGTGAGATGTTTTGGCATGATGATAAGGGCACTAGTGGAGCATATGACAACAATATTTAATCTTTAACATTTCCAGTGTAGTTCTTAGTCTAGGTATACAGGTAATCCCTGATTTTTACTTCTGTGTTATCAAACTTGACATGTTAGAACTATTTTTCTAATATAACTCTCCTCTTTAGGTCTGCTAGATGCTAAATAGAGACATTTAATGAAGTTCAATGAGGGCAAGTGTAGGGTCTTGCACCTGGGAAAGAAAAAATCCCATGGATCAATATGGGTTGGTGACTGACATGTTGGAGAGCAGTGAAGGGGAAAAGGACCTGGGGGTCCTAGTGGATGGGAGGTTGACCATGAGCCAGCAATATGCTCTTGTGGCCAAGAAGCCCAATGGCATCCTGGGGCAGATTAGAAGGGCTGAGGTTTGTAGGCCAAGAGAGGTTCTCCTCCCCCATTACTCTGCCCTTGTGAGGCCTCATCTGAAATATTGTGTCTAGTTCTGGGCCTCTCAGTTCAGAAAGGACCTCAGGGAACTGCTTGAAAGAGTCCGGTGCAAAGCCACAAAAGTACTAAAGGGGGGTGGAAGATCTCCCTTTTGAGGAGAGCCTGAGGGAGCTGAGGGCTCTGTAGCTTGGAAAGGAGGAGCTTGAAAGGTGACCTCATTCATGTTGATAAAGATGTGCAGGGTGAGTGCCCAGAGGCTGGAGCCAGGCTCTGCTGGGTGATGCCCAATGCCAGCACAAGGGGCAATGGTGGAAGTTGAGGCATAGGAAGTTTCATGTGAACATGTATAAAAATTTTTTCCCTATGAGGGTGACAGAACACTGGAACAGGCTGCCCAGGGGGGTTGTGGAGTCTCCCTCTCTAAAGATATCTAGGACCTGCCTGGTTGTGTTCCTGTGTGATCTGTTCTAGGTGATCCTGCTGTGGCAGGGGGTTGGACTGGATGAGCTTTTGAGGTCCCTTCCAGCCCTTAACATTCTGTGATTCTGCGAACTCTCAGATTGAGAAAGGCCACTCTACTTGGCACATCTATGAGAGATCTTTTTGATGGCTTCATAGTATCAGCACAGAATTTCAACTGACTGTTTCAAGTGAGGTATGCGCTCAGCTGCTCATTAAGAAAGTAAGCAGAGATCCTGCATATGTTAGCAGGGTCTTAGCAGGATCTTCTAGCTGGTGGCCCCTGTCACCAGAGCAGCAGTGAGCTGGTTGAGTCCATATTTGGGTCACAATATAGCAGCTAGCACAAACAAGTGAAATCTGATGCTCTGGTGTAGATTGCTGGTTGTCTCTTATTTTACTCCAGGTTGGGAGTTAGGTTGTAGCGAAACGCAGGTCTAAGCTGTATTACATAGGGAAACGCTTCCTTTAACAGTGATGGTGCTTTTAACTTGAGCTGCTTGCACTTCAGGAAAGCATTTCACCATTGTTCTGCTGTGCTGGAGGCATAGCCAGCAGTGTGACCACTCTGGTGTGTCAGCTCTACAGTGAAAACAAAGCCTAAAGTCTGTCTTTGCTGCAGAGTTAATTTCAGTGACAGGAATTCACTTGTTAAGAACTAAGTGGGTTCTGCCCTACTTCTGGGCAGTGCATTCACCAGATGTGCTCTATCCATCTCCTCAGTTGTATGTTTGCAATGAAGCCTTCAGAAACCTGCATGGAAAGGCTGCCTTGTTGCTGCCTATGGTGGGTTGAAATTTCCACGCACCCCCTCCCCCCACCCAGCATTAATTTTGCCAGACCAGCTCAGTTGGAAGGAAATGAAAGCTGTATTTACAGGCAAAACTACAATCTACAATGGAATGCAATGAATATGCACCAAATATCCAGGATTTACAGTATTTACGGGGATTTGTTTAGCCTGGAGAAGAGGAGGCTCCAGGGAGACCTTATTGCTGTCTACAACTACCTGAGTGGAGGTGGTAGCCAGGAGGGAGTTGGTCTCTTCTCCCAGGCAACCAGCACCAGAACAAGAGGACACAGTCTCAAGCTGTGCCAGGGGAAGTTTAGGCTCAAGGTGAGGAGAAAGTTCTTCCCAGAGAGAGTTCTTAGCCATTGGAATGTGCTGCCCAGGGAGGTGGTAGAGTCCCCATCCCTGGAGGTGTTTAAGAGGGGATTGGACGTGGCACTTGGTGCCACGGTTTAGTAGTCATGAGGTGTTGGGTGACAGGTTGGACTTGATGATCCTTGAGGTCTTTCCCAACCTTATTGATTCTGTGATTCTATTTACAATTAAGAAACAGCACAAGGACCCTACTGGTCAAGGACCAGGGGAAGCTACTAGCTTGTCCCTCTCTGCCCTCCCTTGTGCCCCTGTACAAAAAGGAGAGGGATGTTAGACTTAGCCAAAACAATGCAGCCAAGGTCAAGCAGAAGCCAGTTAGAGCGAAGAGGCAAAAAGAGAGAGAAAGATTGTTTTGGTGCAAGTAGTTGTAGTCCTTTGTCTCCTCCGATGGAATTGTTTAGAATTATCTTTCTTTTCCTTTTCACACCCAATAGTGATTTATTTATATTTTACTACTTTTCTGTTCAAGGTCTGTGAAAAAAAAAAATTAGAGGCATAGCCTAAAACTACCCCACTGCCTGTGGCGCAGATTCTCTTACTGTGGCTTTTAAACTGCTTCACTCTTCCTCTTTTCCTCCTTGATTATACATTCCTACATAAAAGCAAGCATGGAACATAAGTGACTGCTTTAGAAATGCAGTGTCGCAGGGTGGGGAGCTGCTATCTGCAGACAGCGTTTGCTCACTGGGAGCCTGCAAGGCCACAGTGTGAGCAATAATGAGATCTGACTATGCCTTCCTGTAACTGGGGGGGCAGCCATGCCACCAAGTCTTCCAGCTGATGACCTTGGGAATGCTGCATTAACAGCAAGTCACAGAAAGGCGGCAGAAACATGAACAGGTGGCCTTGAGTTGTGTGAACAGCCCACAGGGTTTGAAACACTTCTGATTTATTCAGTGTGGCAGTCCCTGTATGATAAGGTTGGACTTGAAGATTGCAAAATATGAAGTTTCCACTTTCTTTGGTTTGAATATGATAAGGAAAATGGGTTATAGCTTTGCATGTAAGTGATTGACATTCTCTCCATCATCACTTTTAAGGTTCTGAACAGCACCACTTATCCATGTGCCTTGTTTCCCCTGCTACTAAGTCATCCCTCAGTCAGCAGGGCCCAGGAGGAGCTTCCCATTTCTTGAACCCCAGGCAGTGCTTCTTTATCATTTCCTACCTTCTACCATGGTCATCGTGTTCCTACTAAACTAATAAGATAAGTACTACTGAAATGATTTGCTGATCTATTATTGTTTACTATTATTATTTACCATTACTAATTTTTTGCTATTATTATTTTTCACTGTTACTATTTTGCTATTATTATTATTATTATTATTATTATTTCATCCTTGCCCCCTCCAGATTTTGTCAAGTTTAGATCCTGATGAATTAATTCAGTGGAACTGTAGAACAGGCACACAAGTCCACCCACAAAACCCCCACAACCTTTTCCTGGTCAGCTCTATTAAGAATCATAGAATCATAGAATTGTTAGGGTTGGAAGGGACCTCAAGGATCATCCAGTTCTGACCCTCCTGCCATGGCGAGGGACACCTCACACTAGAGCAGGTTGCTCATAGCCACATCCAGCCTGGCCTTCAAGACCTCCAGGGATGAGGCTTCTACCACCGCCCTGGGCAACTTGTGCCAGTCTCTCACCACCCTCATGGGGAACAACTTCTTCCTAACATCCAATCTGAATCTACCCATTTCTAGTTTTGCTCCATTCCCCCCAGTCCTATCACTCCCTGACACCCTCAAAAGTCCCTCCCCAGCTTTCTTGTGGCCCCCTTCAGATCCTGGAAAGCCACAATTAGGTCTCCTGGGAGCCTTCTCTTCTCCAGACTGAACAACCCCAACTCTCTCAGTCTGTCCTCATAGCAGAGGACCTCCAGCCCTCTGATCATCCTCCTGGCCCTTCTCTGGACACCTTCCACCACCTCCAGATTCTTCCTGTAATAGAGGCTCCAGAGCTGCATGCAGTGCTCCAGGTGGGGTCTCACCAGAGCAGAGCAGAGGGGCAGAATCACCTCCTTCACCCTGCTGGCCACACTTCTCTTGCTGCAGCCCAGGCTCTGGTTGGCTTTCTGGGCTGCAAGTGAACACTGCTGGCTCATTCACCAGCACCCCCAAGTCCTTTTCTTCAGGGCTGTTTTCAAGTCTGTCCCTGCCCAGCCTATATCAGTGCCTGGGATTGCCCTGACCCAGCTGCAGGACCCTGCACCTTTCAAGCTTGCATTTGTCATATTTCCACAGAGGTAAATCACACACCTCACTACAGTATCTTCTTATCTGCTCTTAAACAAGTTTGTTCTTGTCTCAACAAAGCTGCCTGTTGTTGTAGTCAAATATTCAGCCACTGCAATCTGCACTTTGGTTTAATTAATATCTCTGCAGGCTCAATTGTATTCTCAGTATAATGTAATAGAAGACCTGGCTGGATATAAATAGCAGCCTAACTCATTCCATTTATTACTAGCAAAATATGAGAAGTTGGGAGGTAAAGATGCAAAGTGCACATATACAAAACTTTGACAACTCTGCCAAAGCTACCCCTGTGAAACTGTTTCCTGCTTGATGTTTCTTTCATGGAACGTCACTTTCAGCGAGCTGGTGATGAGGATGTGATACACCCATGCCAGCACAGGCACTTCCATCTCCTGAGCTGAAAGGACTCTGTCAGAGCCTCTAAGTGCAGTTCTCAGTTCAGTCATGGATATGTCTGACCTATGCTTCCAGCAGGAAAGAAATTCTTGGTAAAACAAAAATCCACATTTTGCTGTCCATGAATTCACATTTACTCATGCCTCCATACCCAAGGGTTGAATCAAATCTTTCTTTGACACTTTCTTCACATATGCAGTACTGGGCCTTTTTAGATGGGACATTCTCGTGGCCTCCCTGAATTGTCCTGTGTTTCCCAGCTGGTCTGTGGGTCTCTGACTGACATCAGGAAACAACTGTAATGCTCACCTTCACCCAGAGTAATGCTGCTGCTCCCCACAGTCATGACTGCAGGCTGTATTCTTTACTGGCCTTTTATCAACCTCCCTTTCAGTGTCCAGCCTTGAAGACATAAGAAAGAGCTTTTCTTACTTTCTTGATGAACAGCTGAGTTTCTCTCTCATCTAAACCAGTCAGATGAAATGTTCCCGTGGGCAAATAGCTTGAAACCATCAAAAAGAGGTTTCACTGGTATGCAAAGAGTCCCCTTTCCGAGCAAACTCTCAGATAACCTTGGGAGTGCTTGTAATTACAGAATCACAAAATATCACAGAATCAGCCAGGTAGGAAGAGACCTCCCAGATCACCAGGTCCAACTGATCACCCAACCCTAACTAATCAACTAAAGCATGGCAGTGAGTGCCTCATCCAGTGTCTTCATAACCACCTCCAGGGACACTGACCCCACCACCTCCCTGGGCAGCACATTCCCTATGAAGAGAGACTGAGAGCCCTGGGGCTGTTTAGTTTGGAGAAGAGAAGGCTGAGAGGGGATCTGATCAATGTCTATCAATATCTGAAGTGTCAAGTGGAGGGGGCCAAGCTCTTTTGGGTGGTGCACAGGAATAAGCCAAGGAGCAATGGATACAAACTTGAACAGAGAAGGTTTCAACTCAGCATGAGGAGAAACTTCTTTAGAGTGAGGGTGACGGAGCACTGGAACAGGCTGCCCAGAGAGGTTGTGGAGTCTCTGGTCACATTCAAACCCCACCTGGATGCATTCCTGTGCAGACTACCCTAGGTAGGGTTTGGCAGGGGGGTTGGACTGGGTGATCTCTGGAGGTCCCTTCTAACCTCTCATGTTCTGTGATACTGTGTTTCTGTGATAACTACACAGTGAGATTTGCTGACTTCTGTCAACATGCTCCTATTTTAAAGAAGGCAGAGCTGAGGGAAACCCAACAGTTTTCCACATGCTACCTGGTTTTAATTTTACACAAAGTCCTTGCTACATGGCCTCCTTTATCTTCTGTATTCATTTTTTATGCCCTAGCAACACTCTGTCACTCCCTTTTAGAACCACATCACCACTAGCAGCCCTGCTAGCATCCTTATTCAGCAAAACAGACATGTTTCAAAGTTCCATATGCCCCTGCAGCAAGAAGAGTTCTAAAATGATCTGGAGGGAAAAAAAAACCACACAACACCTCATTGTCCTTTAAATTCTGTTTAGCAATATTGTACCTTTGATGTTATTGAGGTTACAATAATAATATGGAAAATGTGGTTTGGCTTTTATAGGGTTTTGTGTCTTGATAAAGTATCACTAGGAGCTCTCTGTGCCTGGTGAAGTGATGGGATCACATTTAGGTGTGATATAGGGAAGGCAGATGAAAGCAGGCAGGAAAAACAATGATACAACTTAAAAGCAAAGCAGTCAGGTGCCCTGAAAAGATATATTAAGGTAAAAAAGAGGGGGAAAAAGCCATGCATGTCTCCAGTCAAAAAGCAGAGACAGAAAATGAGGAGAATTTGAGCTGCACCATTTGCTCCAGCAGTGTTCTCTCCACCTACCCTCTTCATCCATCTTCCTTTGCCATTTAACTTGACTGGGTGGGAGAATAGGCAATAAAAGGCTGTGAAGAAGGCTGGGTGCAGCTTTTTTGTGTGCTGGGAAATCACTATCACTCTTCTACAGATCAGGATGCTGTAGCTGTCTAGGCTTATTCTGCATGTCAAACTAAACTGCAGTGCAAATGTTCTTCTTCCATTTGCTTATTTTAAGCTGTAGCTAATTGCAGGTTTTTAATAGCCTTACTAAAATCACCCTGTGGAAACACTAGGATAAAAGTAAGTTTCTTAGACTCATGAAAGCAAGGTACTTTTTTGAGGTGAATGTGGAATCTGGAATGCTATGCTAGCAGCCAGTAATGCACACAAAAACACAAGTGTGTGTGTATGTATTGAATCGAATCGAATCAAGTAGAATAGAATAGAATTAACTAGGCTGAAAAGAACTTCGAGATCATTGAGTCCAACCTATTACCCAACACCACCTGATCAACTAAACCATGACACCAAGCACCCCATCCAATCTCCTCTTAAACACCTCCAGTGATTTTGACTCCTCAACCTCCCTGGGCAGCACATTCCAATGCCCAAACACTCTTTCTGTGAGTGTGTGTGTGTGTGCCCACATGTCAGTGTACACCTAACTACAAACTGCACAAGCTGATGGACTAGCCCTATGAGGAGAGGCTGAGGGAGCTGAGGTTGCTTAGCCTGGAGAAGAGGAGGCTCAGGGGAGACCTTATTGCTGTCAACAACTACCTGAAGGGAGGTTGAAGCCAGGTGGGGGTTGATCTCTTCTCCCAGGCAACCAGCACCAGAACAAGAGGACACAGTCTCAAGCTGCACCAGGGGAGGTTTAGGCTGGATGTTAGGAAGAAATTCTTCACAGTAAGAGAGATTGCCCATTGGAATGTGCTGCCCAAGGAAGTGGTGGAGTCACCATCACTGAAGGTGTTAAGGAAGAGACTGGATGAGGCACTTGGTGCCATGGTTTAGTTGATTAGATGGTGTTGGGTGATAGGTTGGACTTGATGACCTCAAAGGTCTTTTCCAACCTGGTTAATTCTGTATTCTGTATTCTGTACTGCTAATAAACTTCCTCCATCCTACCACTGTTCTTCATCCCTACTGCTGTTTAGCTGCCTCAGATGTGCCTTTTTATTTGCTTCAGCTTCACCTTTTGCTGCCTTGCCTCTCCAATGTCACTTGTCACATTTGACTTCACATATTAATGTAGTTAGAATCCCCACTGTTGAATTTGTCTAGAAAATGCCTTGCCAGTCTGCTCTTGCAAAATCTGCTTTTCATCCTTTCTTGTCATATTTCATGCTTCTAATGAGCTTTCCTTCACCGCTCATGTCTAACATTATGCATGTAGACAAAACAGCGAGCCTGCCCTGGCCTAAATCACATTTATTCTCTATTAATGCATCACTACTACTTTTTCTGTTCTCCAACCACATAGTAACACTTCTTAGTGAAAAGATTTGCTCAAAACACACATCATTGAATTTGTAAACTCCTATGGCATTCTTATCCCAATTGCGGGGAGGTATCTATACCCATTGTGTTACATTACTTTCTAGCTTTGCCCTGCTGGTTTATGTCACAGCCCTGTTTTGAAAAGCAAAAAAGTCATGGCCCTACCACAGGCATCATGCCAAAGCTCTTGGGGTTTTTTTCTTTGAGAGGGATTGGCCATTGGAATGTGCTGCCCAGGGAGGTGGTGGAGTCACCATCGCTGGATGTGTTTAGGAAGAGACTGGATGGGGTGCTTGGTGCCATGGTTTAGTTAATCAGATGGTGTTGGTTGATAGGTTGGACTCGATGATCTCGAAGGTCTTTTCCAACCTGGTTAATTCTAATTCTAATTCTAATTCTAATTCTAATTCTAATTCTAATTCTAATTCTAATTCTAATTCTAATTCTAATTCTAATTCTGACATCAGCCACAGTCTGAAGGGTGGACTCCTGAGGGTTTGTTACTGTGATTCTGAAGTGTCAAAAACTCACATGTCTCATGTCAGGTTTGAGGTTCACTTCAGTCAGCAGTAAGTCTTTAGTGTTTACCCATAGAAAGTAGAGAAAAGTGAGAGGAGAAAGGGGAAGTGTGGATGGAAGAGCCGTGAGGTGGATTAGGAAGTGCTTATAAGATAGAATTCAAAGAGTGCTGATCAATGATGCCAGGTCCAGCTGGAAAGCTGTAACCAGTGAAGTTCTCCAGGCATCAGTGCTGGGTCCAGTGCTGTTCAACATCTTCATCAATGACAGTGATGAGGGCACAGACAGACAGACAGAGTCTGCTCAGCAAGTTTGCCGATGACACCAAACTGGAAGGCGAAACTTGGACAGACTGAGAGCTGGGCAGACAGAAACCAAATGTAGTTCAACAAGCATAAGTGCAGAGTCCTGCACCTAGGAAGGAATAATTAACTGCAGCAGTACAGGCTGGGAGGTGATCTGCTGGAGGGCAGCCCTGTGGAGAGGGAACTGGGAGTCTTGGTTGATAACAAGTTCTGCATGGGACAGCAATGCGCCCTGGGGGCCAGGAAGGCCAATGGGATCTTGGGGTGTAATGAGAGGAGTGTGTCCAGCAGATCAAGAAAGGTTCTTCTCCCCCTCTATTCTGCCCTGATGAGAGCTCATCTTGAATACTGCATTCAGTTTTGGGCTCCCCAGTTCAAGGGGGACAGGGATCTGCTGGAGAGAGTCCAGCAGAGGGCTATGAGGATGATTAGGGGACTGGAGCACTGACTGGTGAGGAGAGCCTGAGGGACCTGGGGCTGTTTAGTCTGGAAAAGAGAAGACTGAGAGGGGATTTAATAAATGTTTATAAATATCTGAGGGCTGGGGGTCAGAAGGGATGGGACAGGCTCTGCTCACTTGCTCCCTGGGATAGGACAAGGAGCAATGGATGTAAGCTGCAGTACAGGAGGTTCCACCTCAACACAAGGGGGAACTTCTTTACTGTAAGGGTGACAGAACATTGGAACAGGCTGCCCAGAGAGGTTGTAGAGTCTTTCAAGGCCACTCTGGATGCTTTCCTCTGCGACCTGAGCTAGATTGTATGGTCTTGCTGTGGCAGAGGGTTTGCTCTATTTTTGCTTCTCTAAAGATAAAGGGTGGGGGGCCAAGAGGGACTGTGTGGTCTGTATATCTGTCTTGGGGCCCTTTGCCCCAAGAGGGGACAAAGAGCTGAACCAAAGGTACAGGGGGGGGTCCTGTGAGATAGGTAGAGAAAGAGATAGAGAAAGAGATGATAGAGATAGAGGGAGAGAGAGACATAGAGATAGATGGAGATAGAGAGATAGAGATAGAGGTACGGAGAGAGATAGAGATGGAGAGAGTGAGATGTTTTTTACACTGTTATATTTAGTTAGAGATGATAGAGATAGAGATAGAGATAGAGATAGAGATAGAGATAGAGATAGAGATAGAGATAGAGATAGGGAAATAGAGATAGAGAGAGGGAAATAGAGATAGAGATGGAGATAGAAATAGAGATAAAGATAAAGATAGAGATAAAGATAGAGATAGAGGGAAATAGAGATAGAGATGATAGAGATAGAGATAGAGATAGAGATAGAGATAGAGATAGAGATAGAGATAGAGATAGAGATAGAGATAGAGATAGAGATAGAGGGAAACAGAGATAGAAGGAAATAGAGATAGAGGGAAATAGAGATGATAGAGATAGAGATAGAGATAGAGATAGAGATAGAGATAGAGATAGAGATAGAGAAATAGAGATAGAGAGGGAAATAGAGATAGAGATGGAGATAGAAATAGAGATAAAGATAAAGATAAAGATAGAGATAGAGATAGAGGGAAATAGAGATAGAGGGAAATAGAGATAGAGATGATAGAGTTAGAGATAGAGATAGAGATAGAGATAGAGATAGAGATAGAGATAGAGATAGAGATAGAGATAGAGATAGAGATAGAGATAGAGATAGAGATAGAGATAGAGATAGAGGGAGATAGAGATAGAGGGAAACAGAGATAGAGGGAAATAGAGATAGAGATGATAGAGATAGAGATGGAGATAGAGATAGAGATGGAGATGGAGATGGAGATAGATAGAGATAAAGAGAGATAGGGAGAGAGAGAGGGAGAGAGAGGGAGATGCTTTTTCCACTGTTATACACTGTTATTTTTTAAATACAATTCCATTTTTACTTCCCAGTTCTTGAGTGTGGTAGGATTTGGGCTCTGGGGCAGATTTACAAAAAGAAAAATTTATTGGATCTAATTCAACCCCAAACACACAGAATCACAGAATCATGGAATTGTCAGGGTTGGAAGGGAACTCAAGGATCATCCAGATCCCACTCCCCTGCTATAGGCATGGACACCTCACACTAGATCAGGTTCCTCACAGCCACATCCAGCATGACCTTCAAAGCCTCCAGGGATGAGGCTTCCACCACCTCCCTGGGCAACCTGTGCCAGTCTCTCACCACCCTCATGGGAAAGAATCTGTTCCTGATGTCTAATCTGAATCTATGCTCCACTAGCTTGGATCCATTCCCCCCAGTCCTGTCAGTGCCTGACACCATGAAAAGTCCCTCCCCAGCTTTGCTGCAGGTCCCCTTCAGATATTTCTATCAGCATGATATGCAGCTTTCTCTCAAATATCAAGTCCAAGTGCCAGGTGCTGCACTTTGGCCATGGCAACCCTATGCAGAGCTACAGGCTGGGGTCAGAGTGGCTGGAGAGCTGTCAAACAGAGAGGGATCTGGGGGTGCTGATTGACAGCCAGCTGAACATGAGCCAGCAGTGTGCCCAGGTGGCCAGGAAGGTCAATGGCTTCCTGGCCTGCATTAGGAATAGTGTAGCCAGCAGGAGCAGGGAAGTCATTGTGCCCCTGTACTCAGCACTGGTTAGGCCACACCTTGAGTCCTGTGTCCAGTTCTGGGCCCCTCAGTTTAGGAAGGACATCAAGACACTTGAATGTGTCCAGAGAAGGGCAACGAGACTGGGGAGAGGGCTTGAGCACAGCTCTACAAGGAGAGGCTGAGGGAGCTGGGGTTGTTTAGCCTGGAGAAGAGGAGGCTCAGGGGTGACCTCATTGCTCTCTACAACTCCCTCAGGGGAGGTTGTAGCCAGGAAGGGGTTGGTCTCTTCTCCCAGGCAACCAGCACCAGAACAAGAGGACACAGCCTCAAGCTGTGCCAGGGGAGGTTTAGGCTGGAGGTGAGGAGAAAGTTCTTGACTGAGAGAGTTGTTGGCCGTTGGAATGTGCTTCCCAGGGAGGTGATGGAGTCCCCATCCCTGGAGGTGTTCAAGAGGGGCTTGGACGTGGCACTTGGTGCCATGGTTTAGTCATGAGGTCTGTGGTAACAGGTTGGACTTGATGATCTTTGACGTCTCTTCCAACCTTAGTGATACTGTGATACTGTAAGCTGAATGTCAAAAGCTAAAGCTTCTTCTTTTTTTCCCCCTGGAAACTGTAATTCTCAATTTCAATGCAACTCAATAGAGCTTTGTTTTTCCACCTCAGTTCATAAAATTTCTTGTGCATGTCCAACTGAAATTAATTGCAGTTTGCTACTTGGCTATAAGTGATTCAATATTTAACAACTTTTTGCTATATGTTCAAGTCTGTTTCCAGATGGAAACACATTTGAAATGGAAATGAATATGACAAAGTCAACAAGCTTTAGAATGTGAAGATTGAACATTATGCAGTTCATGGAAAATCTATATCTATACTTTGAATCCCTCAGCATACAACAGTCTTCAGAAAGAAATATTTGCATCTCATGTCTTCTCGGGTTTTAACCACTGAGTGGAGGGAGTCAGGCAACTGTAAAGTAGTTCAAGATGGACAGAGCTTCTGGATGGTCCCTTGTCCAACATCCCAATCAAAGAAGGCAGACTTCAACTTTGCTTAATCTGACCATCATCCTATCTGTATCTGAACATCTCCAATAGATGCAGATTCTATAGTCTCTCTGGGCTGGTGAGAGGTCTGGAGCACAGCCCTGTGAGGAGAGGCTGAGGGACCTGGGGTTGTTTAACCTGGAAAAGAGGAGGCTCAGGGGAGACCTTATTGATGTCTACAACTACCTGAAGGGAGGTTGTAGCCAGGTGGGAGTTGGTCTCTTCTCCCAAGCTACCAGCACCAGAACAAGAGCACACAGTCTCGAGCTGCACCAGGGGAGGTTTAGGCTCAAGGTCAGGGGAAAGTTCTTCTCAGCAAGAGAGACTGGCCATTGGAATGTGCTGCCCAGGGAGGCCATGGAGTCACCATCCCTGGAGGTGTTCAAAAAAAGATTGGATGTGGCACTTGGAGCCATGGTTTAGTTGCCAGGAGGTGTTAGGTATTAGATAATAGGTTGGACTTGATGATCTCTGGGGTCTTTTCCCACCTGGTTGATTCTGTGATTCTCTAATACCTCTCAGTGTTTGATTGCTCTTACTTGTTAGGTTTTTCCCTTATATCTAACCACAATGTCACTTCCACAGTTTGTAGCCATTCCTTCTCTCTTTTTCATTATGTAGTTCCAAACCCAAACTGCTTCAGTCATATCTACACCCTTCATTAGGTTGCAGTATGCAGTCAGAATCACAGCATCACAGAATGTTAGGGGCTGGAAGGGACCTCAAGAGATCATCCCGTTCTGCCCCCCTGTCAGAACAGGATCACCTAGAGCAGATCACACAGGAACATATCTAGGCAGGGTGTGAATATCTCCAATCAATCAGGTGGACAATGCTTTCAGCTTAATATATATTTGCAATGGCAGGCAAGTGACAGGCTGAAGAGCTGGGCCCAAGCCAACCTTATGATATTCAACAAGGCCAAGGGCAAGGTCCTGAATCTGGGTCAGGGCAACACCAGGCACCAATATAGGCTGGGCAGGGACTGGCTTGAGAGCAGCCCTGAAGATAAGGCCTTGCAGGTGCTGGTGGAGGAGAAGCTCAACAGGAGCCAGCAGTGTGCACTTGCACCCCAGAAAGCCAACCAGAGCCTGGGCTGCAGCAAGAAAAGTATGGCCAGCAGGGCCAGGGAGGTGATTCTCCCCCTCTACTCCACTCTGGTGAGATTCCACCTGGAGTACTGCCTCCAGTTCTGGAGCCTCTATTACAGGAAGGATCTGGAGGTGCTGGAAGGTGTCCAAAAAAGGTCCACAAGGATGATCAGAGAGCTGGAGCTGCTCTTTTTTTCTTGCTTTGTAAATATAGCTTCATTCTGCTTTCAAACCAGCTGAGCTGCTATGGTGATTTATTTTTGGGGGTAATTCTCCAGTTTGTTGGGAGGGTTCTTCCAGCCCACCACTGGGCTGAAGTGCTGCTGGGTTTATAGGATGTGAACTGGATTAACATTTGCAATCAGACCTGATAAACTTCCAGGGTCTGCCAGAAGAAAATGACTTATGACTGCTTTTCAAAGCTCTTGCTTGCACACGGCCAATAAGAAATCCTAATTCCCCTGTAAATCATGGACAAGGGGCAAACTCTTCCAAGTGAAGCTGCGGAATGTTTTGTGCCCCAGGTTCTGAATGTAGTCCAATTGTAGGAAACACAAAAGAATAATCACTTTGAAGCTTTCATGGTGAGCTCTTGCTAAATGCATATATGTCCTCAGGATGGGTTTACACTGGGCTGAAGGTTTAGTCAAAAATAGCCTTCTTTAGTGTTGTTTTGCAGTGGTTTGGTTGAGTGCTTGACAGATTTCAACTTGCCTTGAGTCCACTGACAAATGATCCAAAACAAGAGGTGGTCATCTCCACAATGACATTACATCCAGCTGGTATAATGGGTTTTGCCTCTTGTAATGTGGCCAGTGTGAGACAAGTGGAGTATTTTGAGGTGAAAGTGGATCTGTCTGCTAGTTGCACACAGCAGAGACAAGCACAGCTGTAGTTTTATCTCATTTCTGATCTGTCTAGCAAATTTATTTATAGCCCCAAATGCAATAAAGCAATTTGAAACCAAAATATTACTGGTCTCAGAATGTCTGGCTGCTAGTCATAAGCTCATCTCTTGGTGATTTCTAACCAGGGCCCTCACATATTTTGCAGTGAGACAACTACCCGCAATTAAAGATAACTCAGGATGTGAGGCAAGTTTGGCTTGAAAGAAGCAGCTTGCATTCAAACTGCTTGATTGTTAGTGAAATGGCAACTCTGCAATTGAACTTTGAGAATCACCATTTCTGTTCTCAATTTAGTAGAGTTCATAGCATTTTCAAATGGAGATATTAGAAGGGAGGGGGAATGGTGTTTTCTAGGGTACTGCTTATGGCTGGGACAGAGTTCTTCATTTGCAGTCAGAGTCCACAGGTGGATTCATGCAGAAAGATAGGATGTTTACCACAATTTAAACTATGCAGTGTTTCTCTACCAAAACACTGCTTTGGTGTGAGTCAGACTGCTTGGATTCCACCTGTTGTCTAATCATTCTCTTAGCAAAATCTCTCAGCATGAGGAGTGGGGGGGGACAAAAATCAATCTTTCCTCACTGTCTCCTGGCATTGTTTTGCTGTTGAATGGTTTTGCCTTTAACACTTTCCAGTTTGATTTCTTGTTTCTTTTCAGAGATCATGTGAATAAACACCATGCAGAACAATTTTTGGTTTGGCTCATTGCTTTAAAGGCAGGTAGCTTCCCCTCCCTGGCCCCAGATGTGGACCTTATGACCTGCTATGCTTTTTTTTTTTCCATTAAAGGTAAAGGTAGCTCCATGTATTTCTCTAACAACCAATACTTTTTTTTCAATTAGATGTGAGTTTTTAAGAGAAAAAGCTTGGGTGGTGTGCAGTCTTGAGATATTTTGAAAAGAACCTTAAGGCTCTGGGAAATGCCTGTAGGGCTCTAAATTAACATCTCTCACTGGAAATTATGAAGTTATAATCATAGAAAAGTCAGGGTTGGAAGGGACCTCAAGGATCATCCAGTTACAACCCCCCTGCCATGGGCAGGGACACCTCACACTACAGCAGGTTGCTCACAGCCACATCCAGCCTGGCCTTCAAAACCTCTAGGGATGAGGCTTCTACCACCTCCATGGGCAACCTGTGCCAGTCTCTCACCACTCTCATGGGGAAGAATTTCTTCCTCAACTCCAATCTGAATCTACCCATTTCTAGTTTTTCTCCATTCCCCCAAGTCCTATCACTCCCTGACACCCTGAAAAGTCCCTCCCCAACTTTCCTGTAGGCCCCCTTAAGGTAATGTGAGCTGATATTCATACATCAGCAGAGTGAAATTCAATATTTTTGGAGCCTTGCACACTAGAATAGAATTCCAAGGAGAAAAGTTATCTGCAGTGCACATGCAGGGTTCTGGTAAACACAGAGGGAGGGGGGGGAAAAATCACTTTTCCAGGTGCCAACCTATCATCCAACACCATCTAATCAACTAAACCATGCAACCAAGCACCCCATCAAGTCTCTCCCTAAACACTTCCAGTGATGGTGACTCCACTACCTCCCTGGGCAGCACATTCCAATGGCCAATCACTCTTTCTGTGAAGAACTTCTTCCTAACATCCAGCCTAAATCTCCCCTGGCACAGCTTGAGACTGTGTCCTCTTGTACTGGTGCTGGTTGCCTGGAAGAAGACACCAACTCCCACCTGTCTACAACCTTCCTTTAGGTAGTTGTGGAGAGCAAGAAGGTCTCCCCTGAGCCTACTCTTCTCCAGGCTAAACAACTCCAGCTCCCTCAGCCTCTCCTCACAGGGCTGTGCTCCAGACCCCTCCCCAGCTTTGCTGCCATTCTTTGGACACCTTCCAGCATCTCAACATCTTTCTTGAACTGAAGGGCCCAGAACTGGACACAATCCTCAAGGTGTGGCCTAACCTGTGCTGAGCACAGGGCACAATGACCTCCCTGCTCCTGCTGGCCACACTATTCTTGATACAGGCCAGGATGCCATCAGCCTTCTTGGCCACCTGGGCACACTGCTGGCTCTTGTTCAGCCTACTATCAACCAGTACCCCCAGGTGCTTTTCTGCCTGGCCACTCTCCAGCCATGTAAATATCCTTAAAAATACTAAACAACTTGGGGCAATTGCCTGACATTATTATCTGGAGTATTTAAAGCATCATTTTTTGTTGTAGTTGTTATTGGGGGGTTGGGGGTGTGTGTGCTGTGTGTGTGTTTGTTTGTTTGTTTGTTTGTTTGTTTAAATGGAATGGGTTGGTTTCCTGGCTATGGAATCATTTCTTTTGCAGCCTTCCAAACTGTAAGGCCTGATTTGTTATTGCAGGCTCCCTGAAAGCAAGACAGCCTATGACTAAGCAAGAATAAATCAGCTCAATTTCCTTCTACCAATCCACTTTGTTTAAGCTGAAGGCTCCTTTCACTTGGAGGAAGGAATAGTGCTTGCCAGCTTCTCTTGACAACAAAGGAATTTTATCTCCACAAGAGTTGTTTTGCTCTGGTGTATGTTTATTGTCCTACTTTTACATCATGAAGAGATGATGCTGGATAGTAGCCTGTTAAGACTGACAAGAATAGTTAAATGATATCAAGTGGTTCGATAAAAACAAGGGAAGAGGAAGACACTAAAGGAAATGGAAGAAGAGGGAGAGGCACCAGAACGAATGTAAGAGACTAGGGGGAATGGAGAAAAACTAGAAATGGGTAGAGTCAGATTGGATGTTAGGAAGAAGTTTTTCCCCATGAGGGTGGTGAGAAACTGACACAGGTTGCCCAGGGAGGTGTTGGAAGCCTCATGCCTGGAGATTTTTGCAGCCAGGCTGGATGTGGCTGTGAGCAACCTGCTCTAGTGTGAGATGTCCCTGCCCATGGCAGGGGAGTTGGAACTGGATGATCCTTGAGGTCCCTTCCAATCATGACAATTCTGTGATTCTATGATGAAAAAGAAACCTGTAGCAAGTGAAAACCACAAACGAACAAACAACCCAACACTGTAATTCAACCTAGTGTACAGAGCTCTCCTGTGTGAAATGTTCTAAAATTTGAACCTGTTGCCTCCTGATTTTGCTGCTGGGATCTGGAGAGACAATAGCATTTGGATACTTTTGTATCCTACATCACACAATGAGCCCCAGCAGTACAGTATCTCAGTCAGCACGGACCTAAAGCAGGGAGCAAGGAAGGGTACAAACAAACATGATGAGGGAGTCAAAGTATCCTGAAACTTGAAGGGAACAGAAATGACAGTATCACAATATAGTAGAGGTTGGAAGGGATCTCAAGAGATCATTGTGGTAAAGAGGTTATTAAATTTATTAATATGAAATATGAATTATGAAAATGTTATTTTTATTAATTATCAAACTATTAATAACCGATAAATCACCAACTTATGTACATGTTCTAGTGCACATTCGTGAAATACATTCCACAAGTGGCTTAGTGTTATGATTAGAACTCAATTGAACTATCTATAGACCCTTTCTATATTTACATAATGCAGGGTGCAGTTCCGCCGCTTGGCCACTAGATGGCGGCTCGGCGGGACGCGGGCAGCTTCCGGCTATACACAGCAATATTATAATGTTTCTATGCGTCAGTGCTTACTCTGCTGGACGCGGATACTTTGAACTGAGTGCTAGTGGATGGAGAACACGTGGAAGATATTCGATTCCCTCCAGACAACAGGGATCGGTCCTGGTCGGGGTCAGCCCGCGGGGTCGGCCCTCAAAGTCGGCTCACACGGCAGGGCGGGATGATGGTGGCTGGTAGGTGGGCTCAGACAACGTGGCAGCAGGCAAAGCTATGGGGTCAGCCCGGCCACGGCGATTCTCGGGGCTGATGCAAACAGCCTCGGGGAGAGAATGCGGCTGCGTTAGGTGGCGGATTCTCGTTTACTGAGCTTAAAGGAGCAGTGGGACTCTCGGAGTGGTCCCAGGTTCAGTGCAGTATAGGCACGAACAATGCCTTCGTCTTCCCTGAGATTCACAGGGCTCAGAGCAGCACACGTGGTGGCTCCTCTCCCGCTACGGCGGGGCTAGGCATACGTGGACTCGGTATCGATCAAGTCCCTTCTCCCCGGCAACTGGGCAGATCTTACCCTCGGGGGTCGGTCCAGTCCTCCGGTGGCACGGTGGGCTCTCCCAGTCGGTACGACTGGCTGTAGTGACGCTAAGGTCCTCCCTCTGTGCTTCTCACAATGCAGAGGCTTTCAGTATGCGTGCATGTATAACAGAAGCTAACAACAATAAGCTCAATGACAGAGGCTGCAGCTCGAGAGTTGCTCTCTCGAGCAAGCACAGAGACAAAGTGAATGAGGGGATGCAACTTGTTTACCAACTGGGGTGATACTTATAGATTCCTTGAGGCTGGGCTTGACCAATGGGCACTCTCATAAACAACTGGCTTCAGACTATAGAAAGTGTGAAGCTAGAATTATGCCCATACTTGGTGTCAGCACGAGCACTGCATGCACTGGCTACATGCTGACCTGGCTAATGCCTTGGCTTTTGTCTTCCTCCTGGAGGAGGGGGAACTTGTCCAAATGCTGGGACAAGATCCAGTATCTGGGCATAATGTGCCTTCACCACAATCATCAGGTCCAACTCCCCTGCCAAAGCAGCATCACCCAGGGTAGTCTGCACAGGAATGCATCCAGGTGGTGGAGTCACCATCGCTGGAAGTGTTCAGGAGGAGACTTGACAGGGTGCTTGGTTGCATGGTTTAGTTGGTTGGGTGGTGTTGGATGATAGGTTGGATGTGATGATCTTGAAGGTCTCTTCCAACCTGGTCTGGTCTATTCTATTCTATTCTATTCTATTCTATTCTATTCTATTCTATTCTATTCTATTCTATTCTGGTGGGTTTTGAATGTGTCAATAGAAGGAGGCTCCACAACCTCCCTGGGCAGCCTGCTCCAGGGCTCTGTCACCCTTAGTGTAAAGAAGTTTCTCCTCATGTTGAGGTGGAATCTTCTTTGTTCAAATTTGAACCTGTTGTTCCTTGGCTTATTCCTGTGCACCACTGAAAAGAGCTTGGCCCCGTCCACTTGACACCCACCCCTCAGATATTGATAGACATTGATCAGATCCCCTCTCAGCCTTCTCTTCTCCAGACTAAACAGCCCCAGGGCTCTCAGTCTCTCTTCATAGGGGAGATGCTCAAGTCTCCTAATCATCCTCATGGCTCTCTGAAATGTTGAGTTTATTTTTAAAGCTTAAGTGTGCTTTCACAAAGGAGGGGAGAAAGGCCTAAGGTTCCACACAGGTGCCAAGCTGAAGTATGTGGATTCTTTCCACATCCCTTGGTAGCCAGGACACCTCCTATGGCTAGCCAGAGTACCTTCTCCCAGCTCCTTGCTCTGCTTCCACACCTGGCTGCCTTTGGCCAGTGCTGTTGATCAGGCAACTGCCTGCCTGCAGATGTTCATTGTTCACTTCTTTGAGCTTTGTAACTGAAATAGCCTGTCCTGAAGCCACAGTTGTTCTTGAGAAGTAGGTCATATCTTACCAGCATAATAGGAACAGTAAGATGTGGAACAAACCACTGTATGTATATATTCTTATTAGCATTGCTAATTAGAAAAGAGAGCTTCATTTGCCAAAAGGAATCCAAGTGTGTAATAACGTTTGAATGAAACACTGAGTACATTTTCAGTGGGGATATTATTTTTGATCACTGAAACCGAGACGCTCGGCTGAGTTATTTCCCTATCGTGGTCTTGGGAAGCATTTTCCTTGTGCACCAAGCACCTGTGAACTGTACCTCTCCAAGCAATTAGGCTGTTTAGTCATACAACAGTATACATGCAAGTAACAAGATAGGGAAGAGACTAATGGAGAAGGTTTTACCAAAATGACTACTCTCTTGCTTGAAGAGAAGGGAATTAGAACAAGGGCTGCAGTGAAGAAAACAGCAAGCTGCTATCCTTTATCTTACACATGAGGGAAGTTGTCATTTTCAATGCTCAGTGCAGCAGCTAATGCAAAGGAAATAGCCACATATAAACACTGTGTAATCCCAAATGTGATAAAGCTGCCTCCTAAGATTCAAGGGACCACCCTCATCCTCTTTTATTTCCTTGTGATCACCTGAACCATCGTTCCTAGATCAGGCACTGATCCTGCACTTCTAGGACTTGGGATTTAGCATCACAAGTCTGTGTGGCATGAGAAAAGGGTTAGAATAGAATAGAATAGAATAGAATAGACCAGACCAGGTTGGAAGAGACCTTCGAGATCATCACATCCAACCTATCATCCAACACCACCTAATCAACTAAACCAAGGCACCAAGCACCCCATCAAGTCTCCTCCTAAACACCTCCAGTGATGGTGACTCCACCACCTCCTCAGGCAGCCCATTCCAATGGGCAATCATTCTCTCTGTGTAGAACTTCTTCCTCACCTGCAGCCTAAACCTCCCCTGGCACAGCTTGAGACTGTGTCCTCTTGTTCTGGTGCTGGTTGCCTGGGAGAAGAGACCAACCCCCATCTGGCTGCAACCTCCCTTCAGGTAGTTGTAGAGAGCAAGAAGGTCTCCCCTGAGCCTCCTCTTCTCCAGGCTAAGCAACCCCAGCTCCCTCAGTCTCTCCTCATAGGGTTTGTGTTCCAAGCCCCTCCCCAGCTTTGCTGCCCTTCTCTGGACACGCTCCAGCAAGTCAACATCCTTCCTAAACTGAGGGTCCCAGAACTGGACACAGGACTCGAGGTGTGGCCTAACCAGTGCGGTGTACAGGGGCAGGTTCATTCAAGCTCCCCAAACATACCTAAAAGAAACCAGGAAGAGTAAAATAAACTTCAAGAATTACATAGGATCAAATAAATGAGGTTATTTCTGGAAAGGTACTGTCAGAAAAGCAGAGCAACTCTTCGCAGCTTCAGGTTAGATGTTGGAGATGCTTGTCCAGTTCTGGAGCCCCTATTACAAGAAGGATCTGGAATTGCTGGAATGTGTTCAGAAGTGTGCCATGAGGATGAGCAGAGGGCTGGAGCTGCTCTGCTATGAAGACAGACTGAGGGAGTTGGGACTGCTCAGTCTGGAGAGAAGAATGCTCTGAGAAGACCTTATTGTGGCCTTCCAGGATCTGAAGGGGGCTACAAGAAAGCTGGGGAGGGACTTTTGAGGGTGTCAGGGAGTGATAGGACTGGGGGGGATGGAGCAAAACTAGAAATGGGTAAATTCAGATTGGATGTTAGGAAGAAGTTCTTCCCCATGGGGGTGGTGAGAGACTGGCACAGGTTGCCCAGGGAGGTGGTGGAAACCTCATCCCTGGAGGTTTTGAAGGCTAGGCTGGATGTGGCTGTGAGCAACCTGATGTAGTGTGAGGTGTCCTTGACCATAGCAGGGGGGGTGGAACTGGATGATCCGTGAGGTCCCTTCCAACCCTGACAACTCTATGATCCTAATCTTAGACTCCACAATATGCATCCACAGCCTTGTGGATGGTTGGTTGGTTGGGGGTTTTGATGTAGTAAACAGGTTTGTGTCTTGCTTGTATGGTTGGATCACAGGATCACAGGATATTAGGGGTTGGAAGGGACCTCTGGAGATCATCCAGTCCAACCCCCTTGCCAAAGGAGGACCATAGAATCTGAAGATCTCCAGAGGTCCCTTCCATCCTGTGATCCTGTGATGAGTTGTGGAGGTTTTGAGAGAAGGGCTTAGCCTTCTCTCCCCCACAGAGAGGAGGGAAAGAAACCACAGCTAGCCAGCTGGAGGATCAAGGAAAGATGCTATATTTACCAGCAATTTTGGGGAATGCAGGATATATACACAATTTACAGTATTTACAATATATACACAGAAATATACAGCAAAGTAAAAAAAAAAACAAAAAAACCCAATAATACAGGAATGAAATTCCCTCCTCTGGAAGAGGGTTCCCCCCCTGTGCCCCCTTCTCTCCCCTTTTTCCCCAAAGAGGGTTAGAAAGAGAGAAAAAGAGCAGTTAATTAAAGCAAATGTTAGTAGGCCTTAGTTGCTTATCTGTCCAAGGTCAGTCTGTCATGGAGCCCAGAAGCAGACAAGCTGGAAAGGGAGAAGGGAAGGAGCGAACTGAGAAAAGTCCCAGCTGCACCTAAGCTTACAACTGCATTTGTACCAATCCACCAATGAAATTAGTTTAGAATATCTGATTGTTTTCGTTAATATTCCAAAACATTCAGCCATAGTGTCCCAGCACTGTCTCTTTCTTAAAGGCACAGCCTCAAACGGTCACATGAGTGGCTGGAGAGCAGCCTGGCAGAGAGAGATCTGGCAGTGCTTGTTGCCATCTGGCTGAACATGAGAGAGCAGTGTGCTAGGGGGCACAGAAAGCCAAGGGCATCCTGGCTTGGATCAGGAATTGTGTGACCACCAGGACCAGGGATAGAATTCTGCCCTGTACTGGGCACTGGTGAGATTTCACCTCAAGTGCTGTGTGCAGTTCTGGATCTCTCACTTCAAGAAAGGTATTGAGGTGCTGGAGCAGGTCCAGAGGAGAGCAAAGAGAATGGTGAGAGCGCTGGAGGGAAAGTCTGATGAAGAGAAGCTGAGGGAGCTGAGGGTATTCAGCCTGCAGAAGAGGAGACTCAAGGGGAACCTTATCACACTCTACAGATACCTGAAAGGAAGTTGTAGTCAGGTGGGGGTCAGGCTCTTTTCCCAGGCAACTTGTGACAAGACAAGAGAGCATGGCCCGAAGCTGTGCCAGGGGAGGTTTAGGTTGGATGTTAGGAAGCACTTCCTCACAGAAAGGCTGATTAGGCACTGGGATGGACTGCCCAGGGAGGTGGTGGAGTTGTCGCCCCTGGAGGTGTTTAAGGAAAGACTGGATGTGGCACTTAGTGACACGGTCTAGCTGCTGTGGTGGTGTTGGGTAGTAATGGACTTGATGATCTCAGAAGTCTATTCCAGCCTCAATAATTCTGTAATTCTGTGAATTGAAAGGACTGAGCTCATATTTGCCCTCTTACCTATTATCTTGGTGGTACAATTGTTCTGAAGCCTTTACTACAGAACCTTTGTGCTCTTACTGAGAGCAGCCATTTGCCTATTGATTTCTGATGAGCAAACCAGGACCTTGATGAAGTAATCCTCTCAGATACACACTGCATTTTGTAAAGTTGGGCAGAAATGAAGTAAAAAGCATACTTCCCTTCATTGTTATTATTAGCTCAGGAGCCTGGAGGTCTTAAGTTCAACCTCAGCAGTAACAATCTAATGGTTACTGATTTGCTATCAACTTGTACATCTCTCCTGGTTCCTCTTTTCATACTTAACACTGTTTCATTGCAGATCTTAGAATAGAATAAACCAGGTTAGAAGAGACCTTTGAGAGCATTGTGTCCAACCTATCATCCAACACCATCTAATCAACTAAACCACGCAACCAAGCACCCTATCAAGTCTCCTTCTGAACATCTCCAGTGATGGTGACTCCACCACCTCCCCGGCCAGCCCATTCCAATGGGCAATCACTCTCTCTGTGTAGAACTTCCTCCTAACCTCCAGCCTAAACATCCCCTGGCGCAGCCTGAGACTGTGTCCTCTTGTTCTGGTGCTGGTTGCCTGGGAGAAGAGACCAATCTCCACCTGGCTACAACCTCCCTTCAGGTAGTTGTAGACAGCAATAAGGTCTCCCCTGAGTCTCCTCTTCTCCAGGCTCAGCAACCCCTGCTCCCTCAGTCTCTCCTCACAGGGCTGTGTTCCAAGCCCCTCCCCAGCTTTGTTGCCCTTCTCTGGACACCTCCCAGCAAGTCAACATCCTTCCTAAACTGAGGGGCCCAGAACTGGACACAGGACTCAAGGTGTGGCCTAACCAGTGCAGTGTACAGGGGCAGAATGACCTCCCTGCTCCTGCTGGCCATACTGTTCGTGATGCAGGCCAGGATGCCATTGGCCCTCCTGGCTGCCTGGGCACACTGCAGGCTCATGTTCATCTTAGAGCTTCAGTAGCACACAAGACAAAAGTTGTTGTCACAGTCTGGGTTGCTTTTCCTTATTGAAATAAATTAATCATTGTTCTTGAACAGTTCTTCACAGAGAGAGCTGGGTGATTGGAGTGGGCTGCCCAGGGAGGTGGTGGAGTCACCATCCCTGGAAGTGTTTAAAAAGAGCCTGAATGAGGCACTTGGTGCCATGGTTTAGTTGATTAGATGGTGTTGGGTGATAGGTTGGACTTGATGATCCTAAAGGGCTTTTCCAACCTGGTTAATTCTGTGATTTTTCTGATTGTTGCTTCCAGTGGTCTAAACATATTAAGCTGTCCTCTTGGGAGAAAACCATAAGGCCCCATCATCAAGCCTGACATTTGTTTCAAACCATTGCTCGAAAAAACTGCAGTTCACAGTCGACTGCAAGGTCAAAAAGCTTTGGGTGAATTATGGGACAAGAATTCTTCAGATGATTTGCAGCAGGGATTTATTATGTAGCCAAAATCGTGTTGTCACCAGGAAGCAGCTACGTGGGGAATATAAGCACAAGACAGTCCATCTGCTTTATATGCACTCAAGTGTTAAAGGCAGGAATGATTCACAACTGTACAATTGTGCAATTCATGAGATCACAGGCTCACAGGATGTTATGGGTTGGAAGGGACCTCTGGAGATCATCAATTCCAACCCATCTGCCAGAACAGGACCTCAGAGTCTAGTGCAGGTCACACAGGAATGCATCCAGATGGGGCTTGAAAGCCCCCAGAGAAGGAGACTCCACAACCTCTCTGGGCAGCCTGTTCCAGTGCTCTGTCACCTTCCCAGTGAAGAAGTTCCTCCTCGTGTTGAGGTGGAACCTGCTGTGCCATAGTTTATATCCATTGCCCCTGACCTGTCACAGGATTCAACTGAACAGAGCTTGTCCCCTCCCTCTTGACCCCTAGCCCTCAGATATTTCTAAACACTTATTAGACATCCTCTCAGTCTTTCCCTCTCCAGATTAAACAGCCCCAGGACTCTCAGTCTCTCCTCAAAGGGCAGTGCTCCAGTCCCTTCAGCATCCTTATAGCCCTCTATTGGATTCTCCAGCAGATCCCTGTCCTTCTTGAACCGAGAAGCCCATAACTGGATGCAATATTCCAGGTGAGGTCTCACCAGGGCAGAGTAGAAGGGGAGGAAAACTTCCCTGGATCTGCTGGATACTCCTCTTAATGCACCCAGGATCCCATTGGCCTTCTTGGCCCCCAGGGCACATTGCTGTCCCATGCAGAACTTCTTGTCCACCAGCACTCCCAGGTCCTTCTCCACAGGGCTGCTGTCCAGCAGATCACCGCCAAATCTGTACCGCTGCAGTTTATTCTTCCTTCTGGAACTATAGGAATTACTTCCTCTTGTGTCAACCTTTGAGAAGAAATACCTTTGCACATGGCTAAAGTGCTGAAATAACTATAACTATTTTTTTTCCTTCTGTAAGGTTAAAAAAGTATTTCTCTCTCTTCAGTTAAACTTTGCAGTGAATAACTGAGATACATCAGAAGAAATTGGCTGGAAGTGGATCAGACTCTACATTTTAACCTTGCCTACAAAGAGTCCCCTTGCTGAGATTTCCTTTGCTGTCATCCAAGCAATGGGTGTTCTAAAAGCCTTTTCTTTTTGCTTCTTTCACTCTGCAAGTGCACTTCTCTGTTACTTACATGTTCCCCCTGAAATGCTCTTGCAGTATGGTTCAGAAGTCAGAATGCTCCAAGAGGCAAGCCGGCACCATAGAAATGCAGGTATGGTGGATGGCATGCATCAAGAATAGTGTGGCTTGCAAGGAGCAGGGAAGTCATTCTGCCCCTGTACTCAGCACTGGTTAGTACTCACCTTGAGTACTGTGTCCAGTTCTGAGCCCCTCAGTTTAAGAAGGACATTGAGACACTTGAACATGTCCAGAGAAGGGCAACGAGGCTGGGGAGAGGCCTTGAGCACAGCCCTATGAGGAGAGGCTGAGTGAGCTGGAGGAGTTCAAGAGGGGATTGGACGTGGCAGTTGGGGCCATGGTTTAGTCATGAGGTCTTGGATGACAGGTTGGACTTGATGATCTTTAAGGTCTCTTCCAGCCTTGGTGATTCTGTGATTCTGTACAAAATCAGATATTTACAAACCAGAAAAAACCACAAAGACAAGGATCCCTTGTACAGAATCACACCACCACCCCCCTACCTTGGACAGTTCAGGGGGACACTTGCAGCCTTCTCCCCTTTCCCTTCCCCGCTACCTTCAGACACACAACACAAAGTCAGTTCAGCCAGCAGAAGATCAGGTAAGAGAGCTAAGGGAGCACAGCCATGCAAGCTGCAAAGAGAAGAAGTGAAAAAGAGAGAGGATAGTTTGTTCAGCAAACTTCATCCCAGCCAGCAAACAAATAGAATGTCATGGACAAATCAGTTGCTATTCTTTTGTCTCCTATGGCTAATTTTATTTACCTTTTACTAATTCTCTACTCAACATCCCTTCAGCTAGAACTAGGCTAAAGTTCCACCTCCAAAGTATAACAATCCCTTTGCTGTATTATCCTGCTGGTATGGACTGAGGTGTTGTGAAAAGTGTTTAAGGAGAGCCAGGGAGCACAGCTGAAAAGACAAATCTGTGTCCTCTGAATTGAGAACCTGAACAACTTGAAGAGAGAACAGAGCCAGAAAAGGACAAAATCTGAGAGAGACCAAGACAATTTTCAATATTCACATCCCAAAGAATAGAATAGAATAGAATAGAATAGAATAGAATAGAATAGAATAGAATAGAATAGAATAGAATAGACCAGGTTGGATGAGACCTTCAAGATCATCGTGTCCAACCTATCATCCAACACCATCTAATCAACTAAACCATGGCACCAAGCACCCTATCAAGTCTCCTCCTGAACACCTCCAATGATGGTGACTCCACCACCTCCCCGGCCAGCCCATTCCAATGGGCAATCACTCTCTCTGTGTAGAACTTCCTGCTAACCTCCAGCCTAAACCTCCCCTGGCACAGCTTGCACACAACCTGCACTACCAAAAAAGATACACTGAGAAAGTGACAGAGAGGTTCTCTTAGGTGTAGACCTTTTCAGATCTTTGGCCTCATGCAGTGTATGTTGTACTGGCAACTATGATGCCAGCTTCAAGCATGTTCCCTGCTTTTCTGTGCTGTTATGCTGTTACTAAAATATCTAATAATTCAGCTCAAATGCTTTGCATCTGAGTCACCCCATTTGGAAACCAGTCTCTGTCTAATTAATGAAGCCTTACCACAGCCCTGCAAGCTGCATAAAAACTGCTGCTCTGTTTTACAGGAGTCTGGGATGGAAGGGGATAAGTTCTGCTGTGCTATAAAAAACTGAGCGACATCAGCTTCGGCAGTACTATGCTAGGACTGTGCCTTATGAAGCACCACTTCTGTCCCTGCTGCACTTGCAGCCCAGAAAGCCAATCACATCCTGGGCTGCATCAAGAGAATCATAGCCAGCAGGGCCAGGGCGGTGATTCTCTCCCTCTACTCCACTCTGGTGAGACCACACCTGGAGTAAGTAATGTGTCCAGTTCTGGAGCCTCTGTTACAGTAAGGATCTGGAGGTGCTGGAAGGTGTCCAAAAAGGAGCCACAAGAATGAGCTGCTCTGCTATGGAGACACCTCCTGACAACTAAACCATGGCACCAAGTGCCACATCCAAACCTTTTTTGAACACCTCCAGGGACAGTGACTCCACCACCTCCCTGGGCAGCACATTCCAATGGCCATTCTCTCTTTCTGGGAGGAACTTTCTCATCTCCTCCAGCCTAAACTTCCCCTTGCACAGCTTGAGACTGTGTCCTCTTGTTCTGGTGCTGGTTGCCTGGGAAAAGAGACTAACCCCCACCTGGCTACAACCTCCCTTCAGGTAGTTGTAGACAACAAGAAAGTCTCCCCTGAGCCTCCTCTTCTCCAGGTTAAACACCCCCAGCTTCCTCAGCCTCTCCTCACAGGGCTTGTACTCAAGGCCTCTCCCCAGTCTCGTTGCCCTTCTCTGGACCCATTCAAGTGTCTTGATGTCCTTCTTAAATTGAGGGGTCCAGAACTGGACACAGGACGAAAAATGAAAGGAAAGATGTGGTGTCTGAACTCAGCACAAAGGTGCAAATGCAGGTGTATCAAAACATAGTGAATTTTCTCCTTCCAGAGGTCCAGTCTTTTACACTGGCAGTGTTTTCTGGGGGGCCAGGGGAAGAGAGGGGGCATGTTTACACCTCCTGCTAGAGCAGAAAATAAAAACCAAATCAGTAAACTGTGTAATGTGGAGGGAAATTTTCGTTCTCCAAACAAAAGTGGGCTCATTGCTCATTGCCGGACTGATTGCCAGTCACTAGTGGTGACCTCCTCGGTGCTGGGCCCCATCCTGTTCAATATCTGTATTGATGATCTGGATGAGGGGATTGAGTCCATCATCCGTAAGTTTGCAGATGACGACAAGCTGGGGGCAGGATTTGATCTGTTAGAGGATAGGAGAGCTCTTCAGAGAAAGAATGATTGACCATTGGAATGTGCTGCCCAGGGAGGTGGCAGAGTCACCATCCCTGGAAGTGTTTAAAACCAGACTGGATGAGGCACTCAAGTGTCATAGTTTAGCTGATTAGATGGTGTTGGGTGATAGGTTGGGCTTCATGATCTCAAAGGTCTTTTCCAACCTGGTTAATTCTGTGATTCAGATGTGGCTGATAAACTCACTGAGCATTCTTATCAAGCAAAATAATGTTCTTTATAGGTGTGTGTCTCTTGGGGATATCTGTTGAAGCTGGGA
Organism: Melanerpes formicivorus; assembly: GCF_026170545.1. Lineage (NCBI taxonomy): Eukaryota > Metazoa > Chordata > Aves > Piciformes > Picidae > Melanerpes > Melanerpes formicivorus. The sequence goes on from NW_027142355.1 coordinate 5,556,714, forward strand.
ATTAGTTTTATGAAGAACAAGGATGATGTGCTCTTAAGATGACAATAGTACTCAAGGGATCATCTGAGAGCACCATGTGTTCCTTGTCACTGCTTAAAGCAATCACTCCAGTCATCTTATTTCTTTGCACACTCTGGTTTTATTATTTAGCAAAAGAAACTCCACCCCCACCCTGAGTGAATCTCGCTTGGGTATAACCAGAGGAGCCACACAACTGATTTGGAAGGCCTTGAAGGAACTTATTACTCAGATAAAGTGCACTTTGGGGCCTCCATATTGATGAGTTAAAAGAAAGACATTTTCAAATTGATGCATGCTTGGGAATGCTGATGAACAGTCTTGGACACAGGACTAAACAACAGCCTTAGAATGCTAGTGAGGAGTCCCCTTCCTCAGGCTGTGGCTGTCAAGCAATAGCAATCCACCACAAAAGTTTCCTCTTCATTTTTCTCTTTCTCTTTCTCTTTCTCTTTCTCTTTCTCTTTCTCTTTCTCTTTCTCTTTCTCTTTCTCTTTCTCTTTCTCTTTCTCTTTCTCTTTCTCTTTCTCTTTTCTCTTTCTCTTTCTCTTTCTCTTTCTCTTTCTCTTTCTCTTTCTCTTTCTCTTTCTCTTTCTCTCTTTCTCTTCCTTTTCCTTTTTCTTCTTCTTTTCCTTCTCCTTTTTCTTCTCTTCTTCTTCTTCTTCTTCTTCTTCTTCTTCCTCCTTTCTTTTTATCCTTTTTCTTTAACTTTTCCTTTTCCTTCTCCTTTTAATTTTTCTTTTTCTTATTTTCCTTTTCCTTTTTTCCTTTTCCTTTCCCTTTTTCTTTTCCTTTTCCTTTTTTCTTTTTTTTTTCTTTTTCTTTTTCTTTTTCTTCTTCTTTTTCTTTTTCTTTTCCTTTTTCTTTTCCTTTTTCTTTTCCTTTTTCTTTTCCTTTTTCTTTTTCTTTTTCTTTTTCTTCTTTTTCTTTTTCTTTTTCCTTTTTCTTTTTCTTTTTCTTTTTCTTTTTCTTTTTCTTTTTTTTTTTCTTTTTCTTTTTCTTTTTCTTTTTCTTTTTCTTTTTCTTTTTCTTTTCCTTTTTCTTTTCCTTTTCCTTTTTCTTTTCCTTTTTCTTTTCCTTTTTCTTTTCCTTTTTCTTTTTCTTTTTCTTTTTCTTTTTCTTTTTCTTTTTCTTTTTCTTTTTCTTTTTCTTTTTCTTTTTCTTTTTCCCTCCTCCTCTTCCCCTTATTTTCCCTGTGAAATCATAGGACATATAAATGAACCAAGAAGACAGACACTAAAGACAAAACTGCTGAGAACACAATCCAGTTATACTGTTTTGGTCCAGGGACCATCAAACCAAAAAATCAGTATCATCCAAGGTCAAAAGTGACATAAAACCCCTAAGTGGCTATAACTGTACAAAAAGGGAGGAAAGACAGGGCACTTCAATTACACTGGACATACATTAAAAACATTTGTCAGCAAGTACAAATGGCAAGATACAGGGACTTCTATGGATGTGAAGTATCACAAAGAAACAACTTCATCTATATATTGATTGTAAGTTGGACTAATATCCTTTAAGTTAAAGCTTGTTTCAAAAGACAATGTCACCTTGCATTTTCCCCACAATTGACTATATAATGAGACCTTTCACAGTACCACACTACATTAGAGGTTGGAAGGGACCTCCAGAGGTCATCCAGTCCAACTCCCCTGCCAGAGCAGGATTACCCAGGGGAGTCTGCACAGGAATGCATCCATATGGGCCTTGAAAGTATCCAGAGAAGGAGACTCCTTAACTTCTCTGGGCAGCCTGCCCCAGGGCTCTGTTACCCTCAATGGAAAGAAGTTTCTCCTCATGTTGAGCTGAAACTTTCTCTGTTCAAGTTTGTCTCCATTGTTCCTTGGCTTATTCCTGTGCACAACCCAAAAGAGCTTTGCCCCCTCCACTTGACACCCACCCCTCAGATATTGATAGGCATTGATCAGATCACCTCTCAGCCTTCTCTTCTCCAGACTAAACAGCCCCAGGGCTCTCGGTCTCTCTTCATAGGGGAGATGCTCAAGTCCACTAATCATCCTCATGGCTCTCTCTTGGACTCTCTCCAGCAGGTCTCTGTCTCTCTTGAGCTGGGGAACCCAAAACTGGACACAGTATTGCAGGTGTGGTCCTAGCAGGGCAGATCAGAGGGGGAGAAGAACCTCCCTAGCCCTGCTGGACACACTTTTCCTGATGCACCACAGGCTCTCTTGACTATCGTTGGCTCTCTTGGCCACAAGGGCACATTGCTGTCCCATGCAGAACTTGCAGCCCTCCAGTACTCCAAGGTCTTTTTCCATGGAGTCGTTCTTCTAAAAGTAATATCCCTGTTTTGCTATCAAGAATTACTATCAACAAAGTGGTTATTTAACCACATTCCACAAATCTTTTCCAAAGACAGTTGTTTGTATACATATTTTCTGAAGAAATATGTTCTGATTTTACAGAAGATTAAAGATTTGCATGGCCAGAACTGCACTTCTGAAATTCAGAGAATCATAGAATCAGCCAGGTTGGAAAAGACCTCAGAGATGACAGTATCACAGTATCACCAAGGTTGGAAGAGACCTCAAAGATCATCAAGTCCAACCTGTCACCACAGACCTCATGACTAAACCATGGCACCAAGTGCCACGTCCAATCCCCTCTTGAGCACCTCCAGGGACAGTGACTCCACCACCTCCCTGGGCAGCACATTCCAATGGCTAAAAAGTCTCTCAGTGAAGAACTTTCTCCTCACCTCAAGCCTAAACCTCCCCTGGTGCAGCTTGAGACTGTGTGCTCTTGCTCTTGTTCTGGTTACCTGGGAGAAGAGACCAAGCCCTTCCTGGCTACAACTTCCCTTCAGGTAGATGTAGGCAGCAATAAGGTCTCTCCTGAGTCTCCTCTTCTCCAAGATAAACAATCCCAGCTCCCTCAGCCTCTCCTCATAGGGCTTGTGCTCAAAGCCTCTCCCCAGCCTCCTTGCCCTTGTCTGGACACCTTCCAGCAACTCAACATCCTTCCTAAACTGAGGGGCCCAGAACTGGACACAGGACTCAAGCTGTGGCCTAAGCAGTGCTGAGTACAGGGGCACAATGATTTCCCTTCTCCTGCTGGCCACACTATTCTTGATGCAGGCTGGGATGCCATCGGCCTTCTTGGCCACCTGGGCACACTGCTGGCTCATGTTTAGGCGGCTGTCAATCAGCACCCCCCAGGTCCCTTTCTGTTTGCGAGCTCTCCAGCCACTCCGACCCCAACCTATTATCTAATACCTAACACCTCCTGACAACTAAACCATGGCTCCAAGTGCCACCTCCAATCCTTTTATGAACACCTTCAGGAACAGGGACTCTACCACCTCCCTGGGCAGCCCATTCCAATGGCCAATTCACATTTTGCTCTGTTAAAAAATGTTCATGCTGATATATCTAACTTTATTGAAACTGTCTTACAATGTCAGTACTGCTGGTGCTATTCCCTTTGCAAGCCAAAAGACAAGTTCCTTCTGTCGTCATTCCCTCACCTATAAAAGGAGATCTGACTCATCTAACTTCTAATTGAGAACTGAACTTCTGCACTGCCAGATAACCACTTATCTGGAAGCAACATACTCTCCTGAAAAAAAATTAACAGGTTGCAGTTATTAATAACTGCATCTGCTGAACCTGCAGCCCACAGAATAGACTGCATTTTGTTAGGCTTTGGATTCTGGGATGCATCAAGAGAAGTGTGGCCAGCAGGTTAAGGGAGGTGATTCTCCCCCTCTACTCAGCTCTGGTGAGACCCCACCTGCAGTACTGCCTCCAGTTCTAGAGCCCCTATTACAAGAGGGATGTGGAGGTGCTGGAAGGTATCCAGAGAAGGGCCATGAGGATGAGCAGAAGGCTGGAGCACCTCTCCTGTGAGGACAGACTGAAGGAGTTGGGGCTATTCAGTCTGGAGAAGAGAAGGCTCTGAGGTGACCTAATTGTGGCCTTCCAGTATCTGAAGGGGGCCTACAGGAAGGCTGGGGAGGGATTTCTCAGGAGATCAGGTAGTGATAGGACTAGGGGGAATGGAATGAAGTTGGAGGTGGGGAGATTCAGGCTGGAGGTGAGGAGGAAGTTCTTCACCATGAGAGTGGTGAATCCCTGGAATGGGTTGTCCAGGGAGGTGGTTGGGATGCTGTCCCTGAAGGTGTTTAAGCCCAGATTGGATGAGGCTCTGGCCAGGCTGATCTAGTGTGGGGTGTCCCTGCCCATGGCGGGGGGGGGGTGGAACTAGATGATCCTTGTGGTCCCTTCTAACCCTGACTGATACCAGCGAGGTGGTGGAGTCACCAAGCCTGGATGTGTTTAAAAGTTCGGATGTGGTGCTTGGGGCAATGGTTTAGGGGTGAACCTTGTACAGTGGAGTTCTGGGTTGAACTTGGTAATTCTAAGGGTCATCTCCAACCTGAATGTTCCTGTGATTCTTTGGAATGTGTTGCTCTTGAATTACTAAATGCCACAGGAGTTCACCGGAATTACCATTTTAAAATCCAGTGTTGTGGTTTAAGCTTTTCCTGGAGTCCAAAAGCCCAAATGGAACAGATTTAGATTGCCTCCCTTTTCCCCTTTTTCCCAGTAGGGTAAAAGCAAATTAGGCAGGAGAAAAGAGAGGTAAAATCATGAAAGAAAAACAATTTTTAATCAAGTTGGAAGTAAAAGAAGTAAGTTTAACAAAATATATCTAGCTTTTGAGTAACAGGGGAAGTTACAAAGGTATAAGAAAAAGGGTGAATAGAAAAATATACAGAACCAGGCCCAGCTGGCATTGGATTCCCTTGGTGTAAATGTGGATTCTCTTTGGATGCACTCCTCAGATGTTTGGATGAAGTTTGAGCCACCAGTGTGCACTTGCAGCCCAGAAAGCCAATCACATCCTGGGCTGCATCAAGAGAAGCATAGCCAGCAGGGCGAGGGAGGAGATTCTCTCCCTCTACTCTGCTCTGGTGAGACCCCACCTGGAGCACTGTGTCCAGTTCTGGAGCCCCTGTTACAGGAAGGATCTGGAGGTGCTGGATGGTGTCCACAGACGGTCCACAAGGATGAGCAGAGGGCTGGAGCTGCTCTGCTATGGAGAGAGACTGAGAGAGTTGGGGCTGTTCAGTCTGGAGAAGAGAAGGCTCTGAGGAGACCTTCTTGTGGTTTTCCAGTGTCTGAAGGTTTCTTTGTCCACCTAGGGGCTGGGTGTAACCTGACACATCCAGTTATCATAAGCTCCGTGGTCATGTAATGTTAATGCTAAAGTGCAGCTGTTTCCTTGTCATTGTTATGGGGTTTTTTTTTAATGTCTAATTCTCAGTTTCAAAACATCAGAGGAGATGTATTTCCTTTGGCTCTTATTGATGACTAATGCCAAAGCAAAGACACTGAAGGATTTATAGCATAAGCCATGAAAAGGATATGTAGCAACTGTAGAAACTTCAAGTTTCACCCATTTCAAAGGTCAAGTGGGAATAAATAGAAAACAAAAGACAAGGCTCTGAACTTTTATTAAAGCTCTTGTATGGTGTCTTTTGTCTGAGCACTGTACAAACATTGATAACATTAAAAGTTTTGCAAGCCTTGGAGTCTCCATATTGCAGACAGAAGAAAGTGAGGCACAGAAAAAAGCTCCTGTCTAAACTCTCCACAGTGATTCTGTGATTCTGTGATCTCTGAGGTCTTTTCCAACCTTGGTGATTCTGTGATTCTCTGAATTTCAGGAGTGCAGTTCTGGCCATGCAAATCTTTAATCTTCCGTAAAATCAGAACCCATTTCTTCAGAAAATATGTATATTGTCTTTGGAAAAGATTTGTGGAATGTGGTTAAATAACCACTTTGCTGATAGCAATTCTTGATAGCAAAACAGGGATATTACTTTTAGAAGAACAGCTCCACGGAAAAAGACCTTGGAGTGCTGGAGGGCAGCAAGTCCTGCACGGGACAGCGATGCGCCCTTGTGTCCAAGAGAAAGTTCTTCCCAGCAAGAGTAATTGGCCATTGGAATGTGCTGCCCAGGGAGGTAGTGGAGTCACTGTCCCTGGAGGTGTTCAAAACAGAATTGGATGTGGCACTTGCAGCCATGGTTTTGTTGTCAGGAGGTGTTAGGTATTCGGTAATAGCTTGGACTTGCTGATCTCTGAGGTCTTTCCAAAACTGGTTGATTCTGTGGTTCTGTGTGAAAATATCCAATGAATTTACAGGAGAGCTGAGTAATCCACTACTAATGGAGCCATACCTGGAGCTCATAAAGATGCACTCTTAAAAGTTAGCAGTCTTGCTCACAGTCACAGCTAGGCAGCAGGAGTGGCACTAGAAACATCTATTTGTATTTTTATCTCAGGATTTGCCCAGGGAGGTGGTGGGTCAATGACCCTGGAGGTGTTTAAGAAAAGCCTGGATGAGGCACTTAGTGCCATGGTCTAGCTAATTAGATAGGGTTGGACGATTGGTTGGACTTGACGATCTTGGAGGTCTCTTCCAACCTTGTTGATTCTGTGATTTACACATAGCAGTGACTCAGCAGATAGCAACCAGTGGAATCAGTTAAGTGCCCTTTGTATACATACGGATAAGGTCATCTGGCAGTTCAGATTTAGTTTCTTTAGGGCAAAAATCACTCTTACCATGGCTTACTATTCATGATCAGTCTCTTTTGAAGCCAGGTTTACTGTCCCCTAGGCCAATGGGGAAGTCCACCAAGCCATATTTTGGCTTGCACTCTGTGCTTTGGTTCTACTCTGGGACACAAAGCTTCCTTTCAATTTTCTTTTAAATCTGAGTTGTATTTCTTATTGCCACAAAACAAACAAACAAACAAACCCCAAACCCACCCAACCAACCAACCAAAAAAAACCCCCAACAAAACCAAACCAAACCCATATGTCTACATAGGTACACTCCAGCTACACCAGAGCATGTTGTGTCCATCAGTATGAGCATAGGAACCACTTGGTGCATCAGACTAGTGGTCATTCCATCTGGCACTGAGGAAAGGTATTTACAAAATCACACAGAATCACAGAATGGCTTAGGTTGGAAAGGACCTCAGAGATCATCTACTCCAACCCCCCCGCCTATAGGTCAGGGACACCTCTCAGTTGGACTTGGTTGGTCAAGGCCTCATTCGCCATGCCCTTGAGCACCTCAGGAGAGGGGGAAGCCACAACCTCCCTGGGCAACCTGTTCCAGTGTCTCCCACTCTCACTGCCAAGAATATCTTCCTCATCTCCAGTCTCAGTCTCCCCTCTTCCACCTCAAAGACATTGTCCCTCATCCTGTCACTCCCAGACCTTGTCAAAAGTCCCTGCCCAGCTCTCCTCGAGCTTCCTTCAGGTACTGTAAGGCTGCTCTAAGGTCTCCCAGGACAATTCATAGAATGTTAAGGGTTGGAAGGGACTTTCAAAGATCGTTAAGTCTAACCCCCCTGCCAGAGCAGGTCCATGGAATCTAGCACAGGTCACCTGGGAATGTATCTAGATGGGTCCTGAAAGCCTCCAGAGAAGGGGACTCCGCAACCTCTCTGAACAGCCTGCTCTAGTGCTCTGTGACCCTCCCAGTGAAGAAGTTCCTCTTCATGTTGAGGTGGAACCTCCTGTGCTGGAGTTTATATCCATTGCTTCTTGTTCTATCACAGGGTGCAACTTAGCAGAGCCTGACCTCTTCTTCTTGACTGCCAGCCCTCAGATATTGATAAATATTTATTAAATCCCTTCTCTTTATTTAGAATAAACCAAACCAGGTTGGAAGAGACCTTCAAGATCATCGTGTCCAACCCATCAACCAATCCAACCCACCCAAACAGCTAACCCATGGCACCAAGCACCCCATCAAGTCTCCTCCTGAACACCTTCAATGACGGCGACTCCACCACCTCCTTGGGCAGCCCATTCCAATGGGCAATCACTCTTTCTGTATAGAACTTCTTCCTAACATCCAACCTGAACCTCCCCTGGCACAGCTTGAGACTGTGTCCTCTTGTTCTGGTACTGGCTGCCTGGAAGAAGAGACCAACATCTGCCTGTCTACAACCTCCCTTCAGGTAGTTGTAGAGAGTTATAAGGTCACCCCTGAGTCTCCTCTTTTCCAGGCTGAGCAATCCCAGCTCACTCAGTCTTTCCTCACAGGACTTGTGTTCCAAACCCCTCACCAACTTCGTTGCCCTTCTCTGGACACCTTCCAGCAAGTCAACATCCTTCCTAAACTGAGGGGCCCAGAACTGGACACAGTACTTGAGGTGTGGCCTAACCAGTGCAGTGTACAGGGGCACAATGACCTCCCTGCTCCTGCTGGCCACACTGTTCCTGATACAGGCCAGGATGCCATTGGCCCTCCTGGCCACCTGGGCACACTGTAGGCTCATGTTCATCCTACCATCAACCAGTACCCCCAGGTCCCCCTCTGCCTGGCTGCTCTCCAGCCACTCTGACCCCAGCCTGTAGCACTGCATGGGGTTGTTGTGGCCAATGTGCAGAACCTGGCACTTGGATGTGTTCAATCTCATGCCCTTGGATTCTGCTCATCTGTCCAGCCTGTCGAGGTCCCTCTGCAGAGCCTTTCTACCCTCCAGCAGATCAACTCCTGCCCCCAGCTTGGTGTCGTCAGCAAATTTACTGATGATGGACTCTATGCCCTCATCCAGATCATCAATAAAGATGTTAAAGAGCACAGGGCCCAGCACTGATCCCTGGGGCACACCACTAGTGCCAGGCTGCCAGCTGGATGTGGCACCATTCACCACCACTCTCTGGGCTCTGCCCTCCAGCCAGTTCCTAACCCAGCACAAAGTGTAGTGGTCCAAGCCACGAGCTGATAGCTTAGCCAGCAGTTTGCCATGGGGGATGGTGTCAAAGGCCCTGCTGAAGTCCATGTAGACCACATCCACAGGCCTCCCCACATCCACCAGACGGGTCACCTGATCATAGAAAGAGATCAGGTTGGAGAGGCAGGACCTGCCCTTCCTAAATCCATGTTGGCTGGACCTGAGCCTTTGGCCATCCTTCAGGTGTGCAGTTATTGCTGCTCCATCACTTTCCCTGGCACTGAGGTCAGGCTGACCGGCCTGTAGTTTCCAGGTTCCTCCATCCGACCCTTCTTGTGGATGGGGACCACATTGGCCAGTTTCCAGTCATCTGGGACCTCACCAGTGAGCCAGGACTGAAGGAAAATGATGGAGAGCGGCTTGGCCAGCTCATCTACCAGCTTTCTCAGCACCCTAGGATGGATCTCATCCGTTCCCATGGACTTGTGAGTGTCCAAGTGGCTCAGCAGGTCCTGAACTAATTCCTCATGGATTACCAGCACACTACACTGCTCCCCGACCCCATCACCCAGCTCAGGAGGCCACTCGTCCTGAACTCCTGCCTTGCTGTTAAAAATTGAGGCAAAGAAGGTGTTCAGGACCTCAGCCTTTTTCTCATCTTCAGTCACAATGTTCCCCTCCAGGTCCAATAAGGAGTGCAGGTTCTTCCTGCCACTCTTTTTAGTGTTAATGTATTTGTAAAAATGCTTTTTATTGTCTTTGACAGAGGTGGCCAGCTTCAGTTCCAGCTGGGCCTTTGCCTCTCTAATTTTTTTCCCACATAATCTAACAGCTTCCTAAAACATACCTCGAGAAGCCTTCCCCTCCTTCCAAAGGTGATACAGCCTCTTTTTTCCCCTTCAATCCTCCAGGAGCTGCTTGCTCATCCAGGCCAGTCGCCTTCCCCGCCGGCTTGCCTTTCGGCACGTGGGAACTGCCAGTTCCTGTGCCTTCAAGAGCTCCTGTTTGAAGTAGGTCCAACCATCCTGGACCCCTCGGTTCTTGAGGGCTGCTACCCAGGGAACTTTACAAATAAGTTTCTTAAACAGGCTGAAGTTTGCCCTCCTGCAGTCCAAGGTGAAGGTTCTGTTGGTGCTCCTCCCTATCTCCCTGCATATTGAAAACTTCACTATCTCATGGTCACTGCACCCTAGGCAGCCTCCCACGATCACGTCTCCCACCAATTCTTCCCTATTGGAGAACAGCAGGTCAAGCAGAGCCTGACCCCTGGTAGGCTCACTTAACAGCTGCGTCAGGAAGCAGTCCTCCATTCGCTCCAGGAATCTTCTGGACTGCCTCCTCTCTGTTGAATTAAGTTCCCAGCAGATATCTGGCAGGTTGAAGTCACCCACAAGGACAAGATCTGATGATCTTGAGACAGCCTCCAATTGTTTGTAGAATAATTCATCAGCCTCCTCATCCTGGTTGGGTGGTCTGTAACAGACTCCAACCAGGATGTCAGATTTGTTAGGCTGCCCTCTGCTTTTAACCACAGGCTCTCAATCCCTTCTTTCTCCACCTCAAGTTGTGTGGCAGAGAGTGACTCCCTAATATACAAAGCCACCCCTCCCCCTCTTCTCCCTCGCCTGTCTCTCCTAAAGAGCCTGTAGCCCCCCAGTGTAGCACTCCAATCGTGCGTGTTATCCTACCATGTTTCTGAGATGGCGACTATATCATAGTCACCCTGGTGGACCAGGACCTCCAGCTCCTCTTGCTTATTGCCCAGGCTGCATGCATTGGTGTACATGCACTTCAGCTGGGCTCCCAACTTCTCAATTGACCCTAATTTGTGCCTTACTCTTTCCTCTGCAGAGGGACCAACTTCCTCACCCACTCCCAAATACAATATTGTCCTTCTAGATAACTGGGAAGTTACAGCTAGTTTTGGCTCTTTAAGTAGGCACGTTGTCCATCTCTTTAAGCATTTTAGCTGCCCTTCTCTAGATCTTGTGTCGCTTTCCTTTTACAGGAAGGATCTGGAGGTGCTAGAGCGAGTCCAGAGAAGGGCCTGAGGATGAGCAGAGGGCTGGAGCTGCTCTGCTATCGAGACACACTGAGAGAGTTGAGAAACTTCAGTCTGGAGAAGAGACCTTCTTGTGGCCTTCCAGTATCTGAAGGGGGCTCCAAGAAAGCTGGGAAGAGACTTTTTGGGGTGTCAGGGAGTGATAGGGCTGGGGGGAATGGAGCAAAACTAGAAATGACCTGGGCAAAGGACAGAGTCTATCCTCAGCAAGTTTGCTGACATTATGAAACTGGGAGGAGTGATTGACATGCCAGAAGGCAGTGCTGCTGTTCAGCATGAGCTGGACAGGCTGGAGAGAAAGCTAATTAAATTCACCAAGGGAGAGCATAGAGTATGGCTTCAAGGGAAGAATAACTCCATATATGGACACACATCAAGGGCTGATCTGCTGGAGAGCAGCCCTGGGGAGAAGGACCTCTGAGTCCTGATGGACAACAGGCTCAACATGACCCAGTGCTGTGCCCACACAGTCAGGAAGACCAATGGCATCCTGGGGTGCAATAAGAAGGGTGTGGCCACCAGGTTGAGGGAGGTTCTTCTCCCCCTCTACTCTGCTCTGGTGAGACCTCATCTAAAATACCATGTCCAGTTTTTGGCTCCCCAGTTCAAGAAGGAGAAGGAACTCCCTGAGGAGCATCCAGCAGAGAACCACTAAGATATTCAGGGGTTTGGAGCATCTGCCTTGTGAGGAATGGCTGTGACAGTTGGGTCTGTTAGCCACTCACTCTGCTTTTCTCCAGGTTATCGCATTTGTGCTTATAAACACCTAAAGGGTGAGTGTCAGGAGAAGGGAGCCAGACTCTTCTCAGTGGACACAAACTGGAATATAGAAAGTTCCATGCAAACATAAGGAAAAAAGCCCTGCACTTAGTGCTCTGCTGATCTCAACAGTCTGCCCAGAGAGATTGAGGAGTTGCATCTCTGGAGGCATTCAAAACCCATCTGGACATGCCCCTGTGTTATTTACTCTAGATGGTCCTGCTCAGGCAGGGGGCTTGGACTAGATGATCTTCAGAGATCCCTTCTAACCCCTACCATTCTGTGTTTCCTGGTCCTGATCACGAACATGGGTAAAGAGTAAGCCCTCTGGCCTCCTGAGCATCTAGGGTGTCCATGGAGTGAAAATGAGCCATAAAACCTTGAGTGAAGCTCTGATATCTCATTACTGGAATCATTCCTCAAAGGCAGGGGGGATTTTATTCTGCCAGGCATTGCATCTTCACTCTCCAAAGGTTTGCAAACCACCCTAAGTGTTGCTCTGTCATACACCATCCCCTCCCTTAACCTCATGGCAGGCCTCAGAGCATGCAACATAGACTCCCACTGTCAGTCTATAAAAGCACTGCTTGGTGGTCACTCCAAACTGAGAGACATAAGTGTCATAGAATGGTCAGGGACCTCCAAAGGTCATCCAGACCAACCTACTCTGCAGTCAGCAGGGACATCTCTGACTAGATCAGGCTGCCCAGGGCCTCGTTGAGCCTCACCTTTAATAACTCTAGGGAAGGAGCCTCAACCACCTCCCTGGGGATCCTGTGCCAGAACATGTTCCTAACATCCAATCTAAATCGCTCTGCTCTAGTTTGAAGCCATTGCCCTTGTCCTGTCCCTGCAGGGCTTCACAAACAGTCTCTCTCCCTCCTTCCTGTAGCCCCCTGCAGGTATTAGCAGGCTGCTCTTAGGTCTCCCCAGAGCCTCCTCTTCTCCAGGCTGAACATCCCCAGATCCCTCAGCCTGTCCTTGTAGCAGAGCTGCTCCAATCCCCTGATCATTTTTGTGGCCCTCCTCTGGCCCTGCTCCACCAGGTGCATGTCCTTCCTGTGTTGAGGGCTCCAGAGCTGGATGCAGCACTCCAGGTGAGGTCTCAGCAGAGCAGAGTATAGCTACAGACAGCTGCCTTGGGACTGCAGTTTAGTACCAGAAGAGCCAAGCTGTGCGCAGTGTGGAAGCAACCGGGCCGGCTCAGGAGGAGGTTCCTCAGAGGCACAGGGACACAAATCACTTCATGGCTGATGACTCCTTCAGTACCTCCATACTTTCCATGGGCATCCTTGAGTGCTTTATGTAGGAGATTTAGAAGCACTTGAAGATGACAGGTAGGCCAAAGTGCCAGAGGTATCTACCTTACCAAAGCACTGGCTTTAGTGCCATGCATCTATTTACCCGAATCCTTTTCCCCAAAGCTGTTGTTTGCTAGAGTGCAATAATTTTTATCTCTTCATACTGTCACTGCTTCTTGGTGAAGCTTGAAAATATCACAAGGCTAAGTGAGAGCTTAGTTTACTTTGAAACAGGCACCTATAACACAAATGTAGTTTAAATATTGAGTAGGAAAAGGTCTCTCTGGAAAAAAAAATCTTCTTGGGTCTCTGCCAAAAGTTTCTGCAACATTTGCCATTTCTCCATTAGCTCAATGCTCAAGTGCTAAACTGAAAATGGCTTTTGCTCTTCCTCACAAGGACTACTTAAAAATGGAAATGACTTTAAATTGCCAGGCAATCATTTCTCTCAGGGGACCTGCTAAGTTTTAATTCCAGTTATGCCTCTCATGTCTCCTGTTTACTCCAATCCTTCAAATATTTTATTTGCTTAAGGTTTTGGTGGGGTTTTTTTATCCTCCATCATGAAATTTTTGTGCCCTGCCTGCCAGGCAAAAAACATTCACAAGCAGATAAATGCAGAAACCAAAAGGGATGCTTGTCTTAGAATAGAATAAACCAGGTTGGAAGAGACCTTTGAGATCATCAAGTCCAACCTATCACCCAACTCCGTCTGATCAACTAAACCATGGCACCAAGCACTCCATCAACTTTCCTCCTAAATACCCCCAATGATGGCAACTCCACCATCTCCCTGGGCAGCCCATTCCAATGAGCAATCACTCTCTCTATGAAGAATTTCTTCCTAACATCCAGTCTAAACTTCCCCTGGTGCAGCTTGAGACTGTGTCCTCTTGTTCTGGTGCTGGTTGCTTGGGAGAAGAGACTGTCCCCTGCCTGTCTACAACCTCCCTTCATGTAGTTGTTGTAGACACCAATAAGGTCTCCCCTGAGAGCCTCCTCTTCTCCAGACTAAGCAACCCCAGCTGCCTCAGCCTCTCCTCACAGGGCTGTGCTCCAGACCCCTCCCCAGCTTTGTTGCCGTTCTCTGGACACCTTCCAGCAACTCAAAATCTTTGCTACACTGAGGGGCCCAGAACTGGACACAGGACTCATTTATAGTATGTCAGGTAAATTGATCTTATGTGGAAGTACCATGGCAGAGGCTTGGAACTAAATGATCCTTGTGGTCCCTTCCATCTCTGACTGATACTATGACACTATGAAACCCTCAAGAACTGTCCTTTCTATAGGCAGATGGGAAAACCTCTTCATCTGTGTTCCTCCAGTAGTCTTGTTTTCATAGAATCACAGAAACATTCAAGTTGGAAAAGACCCTCAGGATCACCAGGCCCAACCCAGAACCCTACTCTGTGAAATTTGCCCCTAAACCATAGCCCCAAGCACCACATCCAAATGACCCTTATTTTTAGCCTCCTAAGGAATTGCCTCCCTACACACATATGTGCCACACAAGTGATGGAATTCCTGTTGAAACAGTATGTCTCCAGCTCTTGATGCAGCAGTGTAAAACTTCACTAGTTCCTTAAATCCTGAGTTTGACAAAACGTCTCTAACAGTTATGTGTAGGAGTGCTAACACTGTGGAGAGGAGAAAGGGCAATTTCTTAGTTTTCCAGTTACTAGAACATTTCAAGAAGAGATAATGGCATTTTGTATCATCCTTTCTGCCACTCCACAGAGAAAATCACAGAATTTCAGGGGCTGGAAGGGACCTCAAAAGCTCAGCCAGTCCAACCCTCCTGCCACAGCAGGATTGCCTGGAGCAAATCACAGAGGAACACATCCAGGCAGGTCTTGAATATCTCTAGAGAGGAAGACTCTACAATGCTCCTGGGCAGCCACTTCCAGGGTTCTGTCACCCTCATAGGGGAAAAATTCTTCCTCATGTTTCCATGGAGCTTCCTATGCCTTAACTTCCACCATTGCCCCTTGTGCTGGCATTGGGCATTACCCAGCAGAGCCTGGCTCCATTCTCTTGGCACTCACCCTGCACACCTTTATCAACATCAATGAGGTCACCCCTCAGCCTCTTCTTCTCTAAGGAGAGTCCCATGCAGGTGAGCCAATCCTTCTGTACTGAATTACTATTTATTTTGCCACACATTCTGCAGCACTTGAAGCTCTCAGGCTGGAAAGAGAGGAAGGCAGCAGAAGGATGTCCTTCATAGTACTGCATCCTGATGAATACTGTAAAGATTTTTCTGTTTTGCCTTGATCCACTGAAGTCCAGAGTGTTTCTATGAGCTGATGCTGAGAAGAATAAAAGAAGAGGAGGAAAAGAGCACCACAGTTATGTGGAGCTATAAGACATAAGTCATAGAATCATAGAATCAATGGACCAGGCTGGAAGGGACCTCCAGAGGTCATCCAGTCCGACCTCCCCGCAGTCAGCAGGAACATCCCCAACTAGATCAGGCTGCCCAGGGCCTCATCCAGCCTCACCTTGAATATCTCTAGGGAAGGAGCCTCAACCGTCTCCCTGGGAAACCTGTTCCAGTGTTCCACCACCCTCATAGGAAAGAACTTGGTCCTGACATCCAATCTAAGTCTGCTCTGCTCTAGTTTGAAGCCATTGTCCCTTGTCCTGTCCCTGCAGGGCTTCACAAACAGTCTCTCTCCCTCCTTCCTGTAGCCCCCTGCAGGTATTAGCAGGCTGCTCTTAGGTCTCCCTGGAGCCTCCTCTTCTCCAGGCTGAACACCCCCAGCTCCCTCAGCCTGTCCTTGTAGCAGAGGTCGATGCTTCAGTACTTTCTGGAGATAAGAGGGAGTCTATAACCAAGAGGGCTTTAGTTTTCACTAGCCTATGACAAGAGAAAAAAAAAGAGAGAGAGAGAAGAAGGGGAGGGCCTTCCTTATTTTTCTCTCTTTATTCTCTTTCGGTCAGTATAACACACTGTTTCTCAAGGAGAAGAAAAGAAAAATGTAGTAAATTCCTATGCAGAGCCAGGCTGGGGTGGTCTGCTGTGAATTCTCTGCAGGGACAGAGAATACATGATGATAAATACATGATGATTTAAAAACTGGAACATGGAAACATCAATAAAGATCTTAGCATAGGATATAGAAGAGTGACAAGAAGTAAGGCTTGCTGTACAGAAATTGTTGAGTCTTAGGAATATCTGAGTCCATATTTCTTTTACAATCATAGAATTGTTAGGGTTGGAAGGGTCTTCAAGGATCCAACCCCCCTGCCATGGGCAGGGACACCTCACACTACAGCAGGTTGCTCACAGCCACATTCAGCCTAACCTTCAAAACCTCCAGGGATGAGGCTTCCACCACCTCCCTGAGCAGCCTGTTCCAGTGTCTCACCAACCTCATGCTGGAGAACTTCTTCCTGACATCCAATCTGAATCTACCCATTTCTAGTTTTGCCCCATTCCTCCCAGTCCCATCACTCCCTGACACCCTCAAAAGTCCCTCTCCATCTTTCTTAGTAGCCCCATTCAGATACTGGAAGGCCACAAGAAGGTCTCCTCAGAGCCTCCTCTTCTCCAGACTGTCTGAAGAGTCTCAACTCTCAGTCTGTCTCCATAGCAGAGCAGCTCCAGCCCTCTGCTCTTCCTTGTGGCCCTTCTCTGGACACCTTCAAGCACCTCCAGATCCTTCCTGTAATAGGGTCTCCAGAACTGGACACAGTACTGCTGCCATCCTCTATTTTGGATAGTCTGACCTGACTGTTACTATTAGCAGAGCTCAGTTAATGAAGCATGTATTCAAAGCAGGCTTTGAGGTTGTAACTAAATTAAAATTGATTTTGTAATGGGAATATCTTACAAGAAGAGCCTGAGGGAGCTGGGGGCTCTGTAGCTTGGAGAGGAGGAGCCTGAGAGGTGACCTTATTGCTGTTGATAAAGATGTGCAGGGTGAGTGCCCAGTGCTCTGCTGGGTGATGCCCAATGCCAGCACAAGGGGCAGTGGTGGAAGCTGAGGTATAGGAAGTTCCATGGAAACAGGAGGAAGAATTTTTTCCCTGTGAGGATGACAGAGCACTGGAAAAGGCTGCCTGGGGGGTTGTGGAGTCTCCCTCTCTGGAGATATTCAAGACCCACCTGGATGAGTTGCTGTGTGATCTGGTCCAGGTGATCCTGCTCTGGCAGGGTGGGTTGGACTGGCTGAGCTTTTGAGGTCCTTTCCAGCCCCTAACATTCTGTGATTCTGTGCACTAAACCCTATCTCCTACAACTCAAATTATCCAAAGTCTTGCATCCTGGGGAACCAACTATGCAGGGAATGCAAAGGGAATACTCAGTTTTACCATGCTGGTTTCATACTCTGCACCAGTTTTGAACTGGGGTCCCTTCCAGCCCCTAACATTCTGTTGATTTCTGTCTTAGTTGAAAATCTCACTTCAAGCTAAGAGGTTTGTGTTTGGCCAGTCAAGGAAATCAAATCATTTATCTGGGATGTCAGGCAAGATTTTAATGAAGTGCTATATGGAAGCAGAAGTGTTGATAGTGCAAAAGGAAAGACAGGAAGGTATTACACACCACATAGTGCTCCTTGCTTGGCAGTTGTGCCATTGCTAGGCAACTGAAAATGGATGAATAATAGATTTCAGCTGTCTGTCTACATGCTTACATTAGGCTTCATTTGGAGGTTCATGAAAGGAATTTGTGAGAAACACTCATTATGCATCTGATGAGGGCCCAATATGTCTTTGCTGCCAATAAGAACAAGAAAATGGATTATTTCCAACGTGAACAACTTTTGTTGATACACACCACAGTGTACAGGGATTTTTAAGGGTTTTTTCCCCCCCTTTTTTTAATTTATCTATAAATACAGCCTTCTGTTTAGCCACAGAGCAGTTTCTCCAGTTTCCAAACTGGAATTTTCTTAGTTGCCATGTTGTGACATGGGAGGAAGCTACTCAGCTGATAGTGAAAACATCATTGGCAAGTAACCAGCACTAGCATTTCAAAAACAGGAATACAATTTCCTTCAGTTGAGGTTGCATGTAGCTGTATGTGATGAATTGAATTAACCAGGTTGGAAGAGACCTTTGAGGTCATCTAGCCCAACCTATCACCCAACACCATCTAATCAACTAAACCATGGCAGCAAGCACCCCATCCAGGCTCTTCCTAAACACCTTCAGTGATGGTGACTCCACCACCTCCCTGGGCAGCACATTCCAATGGCAAATCTCTCTTTCTATGAAGAACTTCTTCCTAACATCCAACCTAAACCTCCCCTGGTGCAGCTTGAGACTGTGTCCTCTTGTTCTGGTGCTGGCTGCCTGGGAGAAGAGACCAACCCTCACCTGGCTACAACCTCCCTTCAGATCGTTTTGGAGAGCAATAAGGTCTCCCCTGAGCCTCCTCTTCTCCAGGCTAAGCAACCCCAGCTCCCTCAGCCTCTCCTCATAGGGCTTTGCTCCAAACCCCTCCCCACCTCTGTTACCCTTCACTGGACACCTTCTAGCCTCTCAACATCTTTCTAGTCCTGAGGAGCCCAGAACTATCTAGGTGTGGCCTAACCAGTGCTGAGCACAGGGCAGAATGATTTCCCTGCTCCTGCTGGCCACACTGTTCCTGATACAGGCCAGGATGCCATTGGTCTTCCTGGCCACCTGGGCACACTGCTGGCTCATGTTCAGCCAGCTATCAACCAGTACCCCCCAGGTCCCTTTCTGTCTGGCTGCTCTCCAGCCACCCTGACCCCAGCCTGTAGCACTGCATGGGGTTGTTGTGGCCAGTGTGTAGAACCTGGCACTTAGCTGTGTTAAATCTCATGCCGTGGTAACTCTTTTTTTTACTTGACTATGTAACCTGATGACTTTTCTGTCATCTAAAATCCAGTTATTCAGGCCCTACTACATTTTGTACATGCTTCAACAGGCACTTAAGTTCTTATTTCCAGCTATGTTATAACAGGAAGACTGCTACAGGAGCGTGAGTAGCAGCTGGCAATTCACACTTTCTCTCTAGCCTGGTGCTTCTTAAATAAAAAGGGGAAAGGAAGGGTAAAAAAATATCCAGTCTCTTGATAATTAGTACCCTTTGTCAAAGCTTCAGTTACAGTTTGATGAAAAAATATTCCTAAATGTCAAGAACCATGCAGCCTGATAAATATGGATGACATTTAAAAAGCAGAGGAGGTAAAAGCAGGAGAGGTAAAAAGCAAAGTTATATGCATTTGTGGAGAGAAATAGTTTTCCCCACCGGGTATGCTCCTCATAGATAGACTATTTTTCATGGAATCATAGAATCAATAAGCTTGGAAAAGACCTGAAATATCATCAAGTCCAACCTGTGATGTCATACCTCAGACTCTGACCTGTGTCCAGGTATTCTGCAGCTAAGGATCATAAAACACATTTGATCCTATGAAGCTGTTTGTGTTGCTGACTCTCTTGCAATCTTACAGCAAGCAGCGAGGTTTTCCACAGGAGCTATTACTCCTCAAACCTGGCTGAAGAGCAGAAAGGAAGGTTTTGGTGTAGGCCTAGTTCTAGTCTAAAATGAATATTTGGGGGGAGTGACAAACCACCACAAACAAACAAAAATCCCCAAAACCCCAACAAAAACAAACACACAAAAAACCCCCCACAACACGTTTTCAGAGTCTAACTCATCTTCTCTGTGTGCTCTTGACCAGATATTTTGAGTAGCAAACTGTTCACAGTATCACAGTATCACCAAGGCTGGAAGAGACCTCAAAGATCATCAAGTCCAACCTGTCACCACAGACCTCATGACTAAACTATGGCACCAAGTGCCACATCCAATCCCCTCTTGAACACCTCCAGGGATGGTGACTCCACCACCTCCCTGGGCAGCACATTCCAATGATGAATGACTCTCTCAGTGAAGAACTTCCTCCTGACCTCCAGCCTAAACTTCCCCTGGCACAGCTTGAGACTGTGTCCTCTTGTTCTGGTGCTGGTTGCTAGAGAGAAGAGACCAACCCCTTCCTGGCTACAACCACCTTTCAGGTAGTTGTAGAGGGTAATGAGGTCACCCCTGAGCCTCCTCTTCTCCAGGCTAAACAATCCCAGCTCCCTCAGCCTCTCCTCACAGGGCTGTGCTCAAGGCCTCTCCCCACCTTTGTTGCCCTTCTCTGGACACATTGAAGTGTCTCAATGTCCTTCTTAAATTGAGGGGCCCAGAACTGGACACAGGACTCAAGGTGTGACCTAACCAATGCAGAGTACAGGGGCACAATGACTTCCCTGCTCCTGCTGGCCACACTACTCCTAATGCAGGCCAGGATGCCATTGGTCTTCTTGTCCACCTGGGCACACTGCTGGCTCATGTTTAGGCAGCTGACAATCAGTACCCCCAGGTCCCTTTCTGTTTGGCAGCTCTCCAGCCACTCTGACTCCAGCCTGTATGGGGTCATGGGGTTGTTGTGGCCAAAGTGCAGCACCCAGCACTTGGATTTGTTGAATTACATCCCATTGGACTCTGCCCATCTGTCCAGTTGGTCAAGGTCCCTGTGCAGAGCCCTTCTACCCTCTAACTGACCAACATCTGCTCCTAACTTGGTGTCATCTGCAAATTTGCTGATAACTGACTCAATTTCCTCATCCAGATCATCAATGAAGATATCAAAGAGGATGGGGTCCAGCACTGATCCCTGGGGGACACCACTAGTTCTATTTTTCCCAACCTTTGGGACTGTAACCAAATCACTCCTGGTTCTGTTTTTCCTGCTAACTGTGACCGCTTTGTCTTACATGAAATGACTCATGCATTTTGTGGTGTTTCTTCAGTGGAAAACAGCACATTTGAATGGCCCAGGCTTTGCCACTTGTAATCACTCAGGATAATTACTTGAGGAGAGAGAGTCAGAGAACCCTCCAAATATTTAATTCTTCCGAATCGCTTAAACCTAGCAAAATCCGAGCCCCTGAGAACATGAAACGGAGCACACTCATAAATTGCTAATTGTGTGATGCAGGTCAATCACAGCCCTCAGTGATTATTCTTCAAACAAGTCTGTCTCACAAGCAGATTCAAAGGAAATGACTGGATGAATGTTAACAAACAGAAGAATACAATTTCCTGCCAACAGCTTTGAAATTCCCCTTCCTTCCTTCCTTCCTTCCTCCCTCCCTCCTTCCTTCCTTCCTTCCTTCCTTCCTTCCTTCCTTCCTTCCTTCCTTCCTTCCTTCCTTCCTTCCTTCCTTCCTTCCTTCCTTCCTTCCTTCCTTCCTTCCTTCCTTCCTTCCTTCCTTCCTTCCTTCCTTCCTTCCTTCCTTCCTCCCTCCCTCCCTCCCTTCCTTCCTTCCTTCCTTCCTCCCTCCCTTCCTTCCTTCCTTCCTTCCTTCCCTCCCTCCCTCCCTCCCTCCCTCCCTCCCTCCCTCCCTCCCTTCCTTCCTTCCTTCCTTCCTTCCTTCCTTCCTTCCTTCCTTCCTTCCTTCCTTCCTTCCTTCCTTCCTTCCTTCCTTCCTTCCTTCCTTCCTTCCTTCCTCCCTCCCTCCTCTCCTCTCCTCGAGTCTCCTCTCCTCAAGTCTCCTCTCCTTGAGTCTCCCCTCCCCTCCCCACACCTTGTGGTGGGTTGAAACTATCACTACCTAAAACTACCACACCCCTCCTACCTAAAGCGAAGAGGTGGCAAACATAAATGTTGAGGTCTCAGCTCTGCCAGAGGTAGAATTCTCCTCTCCTCTCCTCTCCTCTCCTCTCCTCTCCTCTCCTCTCCTCTCCTCTCCTCTCCTCTCCTCTCCTCTCCTCTCCTCTCCTCTCCTCTCCTCTCCTCTCCTCTCCTCTCCTCTCCTCTCCTCTCCTCTCCTCTCCTCTCCTCTCCTCTCCTCTCCTCGAGTCTCTTCTCCTCGAGTCTCCTCTCCTCGAGTCTCCTCTCCTCTCCTCGAGTCTCCTCTCCTCTCCTCTCCTCGAGTCTCCTCTCCTCTCCTCGAGTCTCCTCTCCTCTCCTCGAGTCTCCTCTCCTCTCCTCTCCTCGAGTCTCCTCTCCTCGAGTCTCCCCTCCTCTCCTCTCCTCTCCTCTCCTCTCCTCTCCTCTCCTCTCCTCTCCTCTCCTCTCCTCTCCTCTCCTCTCCTCTCCTCTCCTCTCCTCTCCTCTCCTCTCCTCTCCTCTCCTCTCCTCTCCTCTCCTCTCCTCTCCTCTCCTCGAGTCTCCTCTCCTCGAGTCTCCTCTCCTCGAGTCTCCTCTCCTTGAGTCTCCTCTCCTCGAGTCTCCTCTCCTTGAGTCTCCTCTCCTCTCCTTGAGTCTCCTCTCCTTTCCTTTCCTTTCCTCTCCTCTCCTTCCTTCCTTTCCTGTCTTTCCTCTCCTTTCCTGTCTTTCTTTCTGTCTTTTTTCCAGTTTGGAGCAGATAAGAATCATAGAATTGTAGAATTGTTAGGGTTGGATGGGACCTCAAGGATTGTCTAGTTCCAACGCCCCTGCCATGGGCAGGGGTACCTCACACTACATCAGGTTGCTCAGAGCAATCTGAGTTTTTGTTAAGTCTAATGTCCCTCTTCTCCTTTCTGTATAGGGGGGTAAGGAGGAAGCAAAGAGGGAGAAGCTAGTAGCTTCCCTTGGTCCTTGACCAGGGGGTCTTTATGCACTTTATTAATTGTAAATCCCTGTAAATATTGTAAATCCTGGATATTTTGTACATATATATTGCATTTCATTGTAGATTGTAGTTTTGCTTGTAAATACAGCTTCTATTTGCTTCCGCCTGAGCTGGTCTGGCAAATTCAATGTTGAGGGGGAAATTTTCAATCCACCACATATAAAAATGTGCAATGAGAAAGAAAGTAGTCATAGGGCTAGAAACCTGTATCAGTGTGCTTGCAATGTTGGTATGAATCATAAAATCCACCAGGTTGGAAAAGACCTCAGAGATCATCAAGTCCAACCTATTACCTAATACCAGCTGACAACTAAACCAAGGCTCCAAGTGCCACATCCAATCCTTTTTTGAACACCTCCAGGCATGGTGACTCTACCACCTCCCTGGGCAACCCATTCCAACGGCTAACAATTCTCTCTGTGAAGAACTTTCTCCTCACCTTGAGCCTAAACTTCCCCTGGTGCAGCTTGAGACTACTGTGTCTTCTTGTTCTGGTGCTGGTTGCCTGGGAGAAGAGACCAACCCGCTCTTCGCTACAACCTCCCTTCAGGTAGTTGTAGAGAGCAAGAAGGTCTCCCCTGAGCCTCCTCTTCTCCATGCTAAACAACCCCAGCTCCCTCAGGGAAGGCTGGCCAGGCCTGAAACTGCCTCCCCTTGCTCCCTGGCATTAGACCTAAACAGACCAAGACTGCACAGTAAAAATTACTTTGGCCTTGAAGGCTGCAGATAACACTGGAACCATCCTGTCCCCACCCCAGATAAAGGAGCTCACTGCATCCAGGGAGGAGAAAGGGAAGAAAGAGAGTGAGTTGGCCTTGCAGCCAACTAATAAAGAGATAGCAGAATTATGGGACTGAATAATAAAAATGACAATTTCCTGAGTTCACCTCCTGTACTTTTCTGGTCCTCCTGGAGGACTCAACTCTATGTTGTTGTTTTTTCAGAAAAAGCACCAGCCTCAAACCATGACAGGGATTACCATATTGGCACTTAAAAACTGCATAAACCCCAGGGAAAGAAAGGGTATGCATACAGATGGATATTTTTCTAACAGATAAAATGAGGAGAGAGATGCGGGAAGAGAAAAATTGTTGGTAGTATTGAGTCTGTGGAAAGGCACAGATCATCACAGGCTTCCCAGGGGGCTTGTGGAGTCTCCCTCTCTAGAGATATTCAAGACCAGCCTGGATGTGTTCCTGTGTGATCTGCTATGGGTGATCCTCCTGTGGCAGGGGGGTTGGACTGGCTGAGCTTTTGAGGTCCCTGAAATTCTGTGGTTCTGTGACTTTGGTGAAATCAGGAAGCAGAACTTGCATGGCATTTGCTTTGCTGTATGCTGCAAAGCATTTCATCTGAATTATTAGATATGTAAGTAATAGAAGTAATAGGCTGAACATGAGCCTTCAGTGTGCCTAGGCAGCCAAGAGGGCCAATGGCATCCTGGCCTGCATCAGGAACAGTGCGGCCAGCAGGAGCAGGGAGGTCATTCTGTCCCTGTACATTTGTGACCCTTTTAGGCTGTGCCTTTAAGAAAGGGACCTGTCCTGGAACACTCTGGCTGAATGTTTTGGTGGAAGAATGAAAACAAGATATTCTAAACGAATTTCATTGGTAGATTGGTATAATGCAACTTTAAGTTTTAGTTCAGTTTGAGTCTCAGTCAGGTCTGTCTGTCTTTTTCAGCCTGTCTCTTTCTGTCTCTCTCTGAGCAACAGCTGTGCAGGGTGGAGTTGACCTTGAACTAACAGATAAGAAACCAATCCTTGCATACACTTTGAGCTAACAGAATTTCCTCCTTAATAATTACCTTTTCTCTCTCTCTAACCCTTTTTGGGAAAAAAGGGAAGTAGGGGGAGAGAGAGGGTACAGGGTGGGGGACACCCTCCTGACTGGAGGAGGGAGTTTTGTGCTGTATTACGTTCTTTGCTGTTTATTTCTGTACATACTGTAAATATTGTATATTGTGTATATATTCACTGCATCTCATCCTGTCTGTAAATATAGCTCATATTCATTTCTGCTTCTCCGACTGAGTCAGCTGTGGTTTCTTTGTGTGTGGGGGAGAGCTGAACTCTCTCTCACCACCACTGACACTGCACTGGTTAGGCCACACCTTGAGTACTGTGTACAGTTCTGGGCCCCTCAGCTTAGGAAGGATGTTGACTTGCTGGAAGGTGTCTAGAGGAGAGCAACAAAGTTGGTGAGGGGCTTGGAACACAGCCCTGTGAGGAGAGGCTGAGGGAGCTGGGGTGTTCCTGCCCATGGCAGGGGGTTTGGAGCTAGATGATCCTTATAGTCCCCTCCAACCCTGACTGATACTATACTACGATACTATCTGCTTAAGAAGAGCCAGTGACATATCTGCACTCAGGCAGGGATGCAGCCGCTGTGCTGAAGCCATGTGATATGCTGTAAGATTGTGGTTTAAGTCATGTGGGAGTTTTTGGTTATGCCTTTACATTTTTTTTTCCACAGATCTTGAACAGAAAATCAGGAAAAATGTAAATAAATCACTCTTGGACATAAAAAGGGAAATAAAGGTAATTCTGAACAATCACAGAATCACCAGGGTTGGAAGAGACCTCAAAGATCATCAAGTCCAACGTGTCACCACAGACCTCATGACTAAACCATGGCGCCAATTGGAAGAGATAAGGGACTACTAGTTGTACCAAAATAATTTCTCTTCTGGCTTCTTCACCCTGGGAGAGACACTAACTTGCTTCTGCTTGACCTTGGCTGCATTGCTTTGGTATTAACATCTCTGCTTCTGTCTCTTCTCCCTTTTGTCCAGGGGGTTTAGAGGGAGGCAGGGAGGGAGAAGCTAGTAGCTTCCCCTGGTCAAAGACCAGGGGAGATCCTTGTGCTGTTTATTAATTGTAAATTAATTGTAAATCCCTGTAAATATTGTAAATCCTGGATATTTTGTACATATTCATTCCATTCCAGAATAGAATAGAATAGAATAGAATAGAATAGAATAGAATAGAATAGAATAGAATAGAATTAACCAGGTTGGAAAATACCTTTGAAATCATTGAGTCCAGCCTATCATTCCATTGTAGATTATAGTTTTGCCTGTTAAATACAGCTTCCATTTGCTTCCAGCTGAATTGCTGTGGCAAATTTAATGGGGGGTGGGGGGAATTCAACCCACCACAAATCATGGTTGCATGGTTTAGTTGATTGGGTGGGTTGGTTGATGGGTTGGATGCGATGATCTCGAAGGTCTCTTCCAACCTGGTCTATTCTATTCTATTCTATTCTATTCTATTCTATTCTATTCTATTCTATTCTTCTCTGTTATTCTATTCTATTCTATTCTATTCTATTCTATTCTATTCTATTCTATTCTATTCTATTCTATTCTATTCTATTCTATTCTATTCTATTCTATTCTATTCTATTCTATTCTATTCTACTTTCTATTCTATTCTATTTTCTATTCTACTTTCTATTCTATTCTATTTTCTATTCTATTATTCTATTCTATTCTATTCTAACAGAGGGCTGGAGCACCTCTCCTGGGAAGACAGGCTGAATTGGAGAGGTCAGGAGGTGTTGGGTACTTGATAATAGGATGGACTTGATGATCTCTGAGGTCTTTTCCAACCTGGTTTATTCTATGACATAACCTTGCTTATAAAACTTTGCTCTTGTGCAGTCTGTTGTGTTGGTTGTGGGCTTTTCTCTTTTTTTTTTTACCTTGATTTCTCAAGTGAGCTTTCCTTCTTGCCCTGGACTGTTTGATATGCACAGCACAGCAGTGTCTTTCGCTGGCACGGTAGTTATACAGAGGGAAAATGGGATGTTGTCCTCTCCCCTCCTTCTGGGAGTGCTTTGCTAAAATTGCTTTTGGTGAAGGGAAAGAAAAATAATTTTTAAAAAATGAAACAAAAAAAAAGTCATTGTGTCTTCTTAAGAGTGTTGAAATTCCAGCAGCAAAAGACTAGACAGAAGGTTATTTAAAATGTGCTGCCTTTGTTTAAATATTCAAGTCCCTTAAAAAGGAAAATTTATTAAAGCAATGCATGTTTAAAAATTAATAAAACCTCACTTTTTTCCTTTTTTTTTTTTTTTTTTCCCTGCTGCAGTAGGTACTTTTTCATAAGCCCATCTGTTTGGGAATGAAAACCATCTGATAGAGATTCCTTCGGCTTTTTCTTTTGGTGGCATTATCATCCTTTTTTCTAAGGCAAAAGTAAGAATACCTTTGTCTTCAGGAAGAGCACTTCAGAATGAACTTTGAATCCCAGCCCCCCCAGCCATCAGCTTCTTCCTAGATTAGCTGAGTGCATTGGGTCTATTTAACCATTAGCTTTTATTGAAGGATAGATGAATATCAGTCTCTGAAGAATAGTGAATTAGCTACTGCCTTGTAGCAAAGCATTTTCTCCTTTCACTCTACAATAGGTCTGCTATAAGCACAGCTTTTCATAATGCAACTAGCAAGTGGCAGGGCTGGAGAAGAAAATGGAAATCTTTTGAAGAAAAGAGAGAAAAAAAAAAAGGAGGCTAATGTGCAAGAGATTTTGCTTTCATTTTGGGATCCTCAGAATGAGGTGCTCTTTCCACTATAGTCTGTTATGATAAAAGGACTTGACTGGCGCTTAGCCAGTACAAAAATATGCTAGTGAGTAGAAGAGAATAGAATAGAATTAACCAGGCTGGAAGAGACCTTTGAGGTCATCGAGTCCAACCTGTCATCCAACACCATCTAATCAACTAAACCATGGCACCAAGTGCCTCATCCAGGCTCTTCCTAAACACCTCCAGTGATGGTGACTCCACCACCTCCCTGGGCAGCAATGGCCAATCTCTCTTACTGTGAAGAACTTCTTCCTAACATATCACAGTATCACCAAGGTTGGAAGAGATCTCAAGTCCATCCTGTCACCACAGACCTCATGATTAAACCATGGCACTAAGTGCCATGTCCAATCCCCTCTTGAACATCTCCAGAGATGGTGACTCCACCATGTCCCTGGGCAGCACATTCCAATGACGGATGACTCTTTCCATGAAGAACTTTTTCCTCATCTCCAGCCTAAACTTCCCCTGGCACAGCTTGAGACTGTGTCCTCTTGTTCTGGTGCTGGTTGCCTGGGAGAAGAGACCAACCCCCTCCTGGCTACAACCTCCCTTCAGGTAGTTGTAGGGATCAATAAGGTCTCCCCTGAGCCTCCTCTTCTCCAGGCTAAGCAACCCCAGCTCTCTCAGCCTCTCCTTGCAGGGCTTGATATAACAATTGATGCTTAATAGCATATAGAAAAGTTATAGCATCTCTAAGGGAGAAAATAAAAAGAATGAAAAAAAAAAAATTGAAATAAGTGACAAAAATTATGAAATCTAGCCACATGAAACTTGAAGCAAAGAGTTTGAAAGATTTCATAAAGAGTATTTATGGTAAATGAAATTACAATTTTCTGTTACTGCCCCTATTTTTATCCTAATAATTTTTCCCTATTCTTTATCCTACTTATTGTTTCCTTATTCCTGGTTGCTAACCAGTCCTGCATGGGACAGCAATGTGCCCTGGTGGCCAAGAAGGCCGATGGGATCCTGGGATGTGTTAAGAGTGTGTCCAGCAGATGGAGAGAGCTTCTCCTCCCCCTCTACTCTGCCCTGGTGAGAGCTCACCTGGAGTATTGCATTCAGTTTTGGGCTCCCCAGTTCAAGAGGGACCGGGATCTGCTGGAGAGAGTCCAGCAGAGGGCTACGAGGATGATTAGGAGACTGGAGCACTGCCTGGTGAGGAGAGGCTGAGGAACCTGGGGCTGTTTAGTCTGCAAAAGAGAAGACTGAGAGGGGATTTAATAAATGTTTGTAAATATCTGAGGGCTGAGGGTCAGGAAGGAGGGCACAGGCTCTGCTCGCTTGTTCCCTGGGATAGGACAAGGAGCAATGGATGTAAGCTGCAGGACAGGAGGTTCCACCTCAGCACAAGGGGAAACTTCTTTACTGTAAGGGTGACAGAGCCCTGGAACAGGCTGCCCGGAGAGGCTGTGGAGTCTCCTTCTCTGGAGACTTTCAAGGCCCCTCTGGATGCTTTCATCTGTGACCTGAGCTAGATTCTGTAGTCTTGCTCTGGCAGGGGGTTTGGACTTGATGATCTCTTTGGGTCCCTTCCAACCCCTAACATCCTGTGATCCTGTGATTCTTTATCTTACTTGTCTTTCCTTATTCTTTATCCTACTTGTTTTATTTTTTATTCTTTTCCTCCATAAAAGGCCAACTCAAATCACATCAGTTTAAGGTAGGAAAAAAAAAAGGACTCTGAATTACTCTCTCTCTTTTTCCCCCACCCTTTGTGGGAAAATATCTGTATTTATTTTGAAAGAAAAATATCAGAGCCATACTGTGTTCTGTGGTAGCTCTCAGCTAAAGCTCATGCAGATCTTGGGTTTCTCTCTTCTAAATGTGAAGGGATATTCTTCCTAAGCCAGCATAAATAAACAGAGAACTAAGAAAAAGAGGGAAAGAGGGAGGAAAAAAAGCTACAGAATCTAATGCCTCAGTCTCTGATAACTGCAGTACAAAATACCTTAAAGACAGACAGCAGATGCTGTAGAGGTAGAGCTCTCTAGGCACTACAGATTCTTTCTTCATGTTTTTGAGCATCATAGCCCTTCCAATGTAGCCACTTTGGGGCTAAATTCTTCCCCATGAGGGTGATGAGACACTGGAACAGGTTGCCCAGGGAGGTGGTAGAAGCCCCATGCCTGGTGGTTTTTAAGGGCAGGCTGGATGTGGCTGTGAGCAACCTGATCTAGCATGAGGGGTCCCTGTGCATGGCAGGAGGGTTGGAACTGGATGATCCTTGAAGTCCCTTCCATCCCTAACAATTCTATGATTCTAAATTAGTGGCTGCTGATTTGGTATCATAGGTCAACTCCTAATAACAGACCATCATCTGCTGCATGTTGTATGAGACACTCATTTCACAGAATCACAGAATCACCAAGGTTGGAAGAGACCTCAAAGATCATCAAGTCCAACCTGTCACCACAGACCCCATGACTAAACCATGGCACCAAGTGCCACATCCAATCCCCTCTTGAACACCTCCAGGGATGGTGACTCTACCACCTCCCTGGGCAGCCCATCCCAATGGCTAACAACTCTCTCAGTGGAGAACTTTCTCCTCACTTCGAGCCCAAACTTCCCCTGGCACAGCTTGAGACTGTGTCCTCTTGTGCTGGTGCTGGTTGCCTGGGAGAAGAGACCAACCCCCCCCTGGCTACAACCACCCTTTAGGTAGTTGTAGAGAGCAATAAGGTCTCCCCTGAGCCTCCTCTTCTCCAGGCTAAACAGCCCCAGCTCCCTCAGCCTCTCCTTGTAGGGCTTGTGCAGCCAGGATCTATCAATAGATTGGAAGTAGAAACTCAGGCTCACAAATCTTCTATTTGCCACAACTTCTTTGCAATCTTACCCTATTTTGCTGTAGATATAAAACCAAACCAAAATGGCCAGACTCAGTTCTCCTTTACTGCAGAGGAGTAGAAGTACCAATAATGAAAAGGAAAAGGTTGCTTCTGTTCTGTTTGGCAGCTTAGGGAAAAGCAATAAATGTGTTGGAGTTTCTTGCTTGGCTTTGCCTATATCAGAGGATGTACAATGTGCATCTGCTATGGTAAATGTTGGACTATGATTAGGCAAAAGCTTGCATGTGGCAAGGGAGGGAAACCACACAGTAATAATGTTTCAAGTGCCAGAACACAGAAATTTGAGTGTCCACTGTTTTAATACATAAAAAATACTTATAAAGCATGAGAGGCACCTGGAAGTTTTTGGAGTTGTATCACAATCACTTTGTATAATACAGCTAACATTGGGAATGAGCTTGTGGCCAAGAAGGCCAATGCAGTTCTGGGGTAGATTAGAAGGGCTGTGGTTAGTAGGTCGAGAAAGGTTCTCCTCCCCCTCTACTTTCCCCTGTGAGGCTTCATTTGGAGTATTGTGTCCAGTTCTGGGCCCAGGAAGGACCTCAGGGAACTGCTTGAGAGAGTCCAGCACAGAGCTGCAAAAATGATTAGGGGAGTGGAACATCTTCCTTATGAGGAGAGCCTGAGGGAGCTGAGGGCTCTGTAGCTTGGAGAGGAGGAGCCTGAGAGGTGACCTCATTCATGTTGATAAATATGTGCAGGTTGAGTGCCAAGAGGACAGAGCCAGGCTCTGCTGGGGGATGCCCAATGACAGCAGTGGTGGAAACTGAGGCATAGGAAGTTCCATGGAAACATGATGAATTTTTCACTGTGGGGCTGACAGAACACTGGATCAGGCTGCCCCAGGTTGATGTGGATTCTCCCTCTCTGGAGATATTCAAGTCCTGTCTGGATGAGTTCCTGTGTGATCTGGTCCAGGTGATCCTGCTCTGGCAGGGCGGTAGGACTGGCTGAGCTTTCAAGGTGCCTTCCAGCCCCTAACATTCTGTGATTCTATGACTTGAAAATTCTAGGCACAATATGTTGCTGATTTGTGATGACAGGTGGGCAGATTTGTAGAAATACATTTTGACTTTGGGTACCACTTTCCCCATCCATGAATTGCTTTGAAGTCAGCAGTTTTGTCTGAGCGCTCTGCTGCACAAAATTTAGTCCCCACCACAGAAATGAAAAGCTTGAGGGGACTGGATTGCTGAGCAGCTAGAACAATCAAGTGTCTGAGAAAGAACTGGCTGCTATATTCATCTTCAAACTTCAAAAAGCAGTGGGTTAATCAAAAGGGTAGGCGCTGCAGTTATTACCCTAAGTGACATTTACTGCTGCCCCTGCTGTGTTCATTGGCAGACACAGCCTGTGATTTTCCCACCTATTTATATTAAAAACACAGGTTATTTCCTCATCTAGGAGCCACAGGGCAGTTTTACCAGGTTTTGCCTGAATTTTCATCCATCTTTGCATGCTTTGATGGGTTTCATTTATCCCAGGCACTCAGAGGGCAAAAGTGGCCTTCTGGCAGCACTTTCTGCTGTTGGTATGTTTGAGATTCCCTTCCAACAACAGCAAATCACTGCTTCACCTTCCTTAGCATTTTTTTGCGTCAGTGGTTCAGAATCCTTGATCCTAACCTTAGGACAGCAAGTATTCTACACATTGGCCACAACAACCCCATGCAGTGCTACAGGCTGGGGACAGAGTGGCTGGAGAGCAGCCAGGCAGAGAGGGACCGGGTGTGCTGATTGACAGCCACCTGAACATGAGCCAGCAGTGGGCCCCGGTGGCCAAGAAGGCAAATGGCATCCTGGCCTGCATCAGGAACAGTGTGGCCAGCAGGAGCAGGGAAATCATTGTAGCCTGTGCTCAGCACTGGTTAGGCCACACCTTGAGTCCTGTGTCCAGCTCTGGGCCCCTCAGTTTAAGAAGAATGTTGAGACTCTGGAACATGTCCAGAGAAGGGCAATGAGGCTGGGGAGGGGTCTGGAGCACAGCCCTATGAGGAGAGGCTGAGGGAGCTGGGGTTGCTTAGCCTGGAGAAGAGGAGGCTCAGGGGAGACCTTATTGCTCTCTACAACTCCCTGAAGGGAGGTTGTAGCCAGATGAGGGTTGGTCTCTCCTCCCAGGCACCCAGCACCAGAACAAGAGGACATAGTCTCAAGCTCTGCCAGGGGAAGTTTAGGCTGGATGTTAGGAAGAAGTTCTTCATAGAAAGAGAGATTGGCCATTGGAATGTGCTGCCCAGGGAGGTGGTGGAGTCACTATCTCTGGAGGTGTTTAAAAAGAGCCTGGATGAGGCACTTGGTGCCATGGTTTAGTTGATTAGATGGTGTTGGGTGATAGATTAAACTTTATGATCTGGAAGTTCTTTTCCAAACTGGTTAATTTTGTGTTCTCTTGCCTGGAAGGAGTCAGGTAGGGATATTGACTAATTAACAGAGCTCATAGTTAACTAGGAGCTTTATTTAATAATTTCCCCTCTGCCCCCTTTTCTTTTTTGCCTTACTCTCCTCCCTAAAAAAAATTCTTATTTAATTATCCCTAATGCCATCAGGCAAGTTATCACCACACTGATAAACTCACTGTTTGGCATACTGTAATGAAGCCCCTGAAACCAGAGATTTGGAACAGGAACTCCAACACGGTTTATGCCGAAGTCCTTGCTGCAACTTGGGAAAATGCTCTTTTAATATGTTTGGAGATGGACAGCTCAGTGGAT
Organism: Melanerpes formicivorus; assembly: GCF_026170545.1. Lineage (NCBI taxonomy): Eukaryota > Metazoa > Chordata > Aves > Piciformes > Picidae > Melanerpes > Melanerpes formicivorus. The sequence continues at coordinate 5,589,337 of NW_027142355.1, forward strand.
AAAGATCTGGCTTGATAGCTGCACCCAAAGGGTGGCTGTCAATGGGTCCATGTCCAAGCGGAGGCCAGTGACAAGTGGAGTCCCTCAGGGATGTGTACTGGGACCAGGCTTGTTTAACATCAGTGGCACTGAGTGCACCCTCAGCATCAAGCTGTGTGGTGCAGCTGTCAGGCTGGAGGGAAGGGATCCATCCAGAGGGACCTGGACAGGCTGCAGAGCTGGGCCCATGACAACCTCTTTAAGTTCAACAAGACCAAGTGCAAGGTCCTGCAGCTGGGTCAGGGCAATCCCAGGCACTGACGTAGGCTGGGCAGGGACTGACTTGAGAGCAGCCTCAAGGAAAAGGCCTTGGGGGTGCTGGTGGATGAGAAGCTCAACATGAGCCAGAAGTGAGCACTTGCAGCCCAGAGAGCCAACCAGAGTCTGGGCAGGAGAAGCATAGCCAGCAGGGCCAGGGAGGTGATTCTTCCCCTCTACTCCACTCTGCTGAGACCCCAGCTGGAGCTCTGAGTCCAGTTATGGAACCCCTATTACAAGAATGATCTGGAGGTGCTGGAAGGTGTCCAGAGAAGGGCCACGAGGATGAGCAGAGGGCTGGAGCTGCCCTGCTATGGAGACAGACTAAGGGAGTTGGGGCTGTTCAGTCTGGAGAAGAAAAGGCTCCCAGGAGACCACCTTCTGGCCTTCCACTATCTGAAGGGGGCTACAAGAAAGATGGAGAGGGACTTTTGATGGTGTCAGGGAGTGATGGGACTGGGGGGAATGGAGCAAAACTAGAAGTGGGTAGATTCAGATTGCATGTGAGGAAGAAGTTCTTCCCCGTGAGGGTGGTGAGACACTGGCACAGGTTGCCCAGGGAGGTGGTGGAAGCCTCATCCCTGGAGGTTTTGAAGGCCAGGCTGGATGTGGCTGCGAGCAACCTGATCTAGTGTGAGGTGTCCCTGCCCTGGCAGGGGCATTGGAACTGAATGATTCTAGAGATCCCTTCCAACCCTGACTCTTCTATGGTTCTCTAATAGTTCTTTCAAATGTACTTTATTTTTCCTAGCAAATGATATAGCTTCCATTTTATGGAAACCACGAAGCCTGTTTGCTCTTGAAATATACAAAGAGTTTTGTAATCTTCTCCTCAATACAATCTGTTAAATCCAACATGCAACCTGTGAAAACTTGAAAACAGTCAGAGCAAGTCAGCTAAATATAACATTGTGCCTGCTAAGGTAAGAATATTGACCTGCTGAGAAATTGCTCCTAAGCAGCAATATCCAGAGTCATTATGCTACTCCTCACAACAGTAATAAATATCCCTAATGCTCTGCCCCTCTACTTCACATTTCCATGGCTGCTGAGGGCTGAATCCATTATGGTGGCACATAGTGAAATATGAGTGTGAAACCCTGGCTAGGATAAGTTTGTTCCCATTGTGGTCTGTAGGTTAAAGGCTGTAGGAAATGCTACTCACTGCTTACTTCACAGCACATACAACCAAACCTAGAATTTGAGGGAGTGTTGTATGTGGAATTACACTCCAAATATTAAGTGATGTGAAGTAAATCCATGCAAGGTGAAAGGTGGCCCAGGTGAACCTGATGGAGTTCAAAAAGTTGAAGTGCAGAGTTCTGCACCTGAGCTGGAACAATTGTCACTATCAATACAGACTGGGGAAGGAGGTGTTAGAAAGCAGCCCCGAGGAAAAGGACTTGGGGGTGCTGGTGGATGAGAAGCTGGACAGGAGCAGGCAGTGTGAGCCTACAGCATAGAAGGCAAATCCCATCCTGGGCTGCATCAAAAGATGCATTGCCAGCAAATCCAGAGAGGGGATTCTGCCAATTTGCTCTGCTGAGACCTCACCTGCAGTACTGTGTGCAGGTCTGGAGTCCTCAATATAGGAAGGACATGGAGCTGATGGAGCAGGTCCAGAGGAGGGCCATGAGAATGATCAGGGGGTTGGAGCAGCTCTGCTGTGAGGACAACTGAGGGAGCTGGGGGCATTCAGCCTGGAGAAGAGGAGTTTCTGGGGAGACCAAATAGCAGCCTGCCAGTACCTGAAGGGGGCTACAGGAAGGCTGGAGAGAGACTGTTTGCAAAGGCCTGCAGTGACAGGACAAGGATCAATGACTTCAAACTAGAGCAGAGCAGATTTAGATTGGATGTCAGGAACAAGTTCTTTCCTATGAGGGTGGTGGAACACTAGAACAGGTTTCCCAAATCTATGCAAAGCAGCACCATTAGTTATTCTGCCCACTGAAATTGCTAGCAAGGTCACTGATTGGTAACAGAGACTGCTCAGTGTAAGTTTTGAAGTCTGAAACATCATTTTGAATAAGGTCAGAGAGGCTTTTACCCTACACTGCTTTCAGGTCAGTGTCAGTCACTGTTTTTTGCGGGTGGACTTTTTCTTCACATCACAGAAATTTCAGTAATCTAAGGGATTCAGTAATGTTTCAGTAATATACAAGACCCAAATCACCTGGAAATGGAAAACACTTCCATGAGCTCTTGGACACATACCTAAGGACTAAAAACTGTATAAAAGACTGGAGCAACTACTGGATCAGTAGAAACAAAAACACAAGAGAAGGAAAACACGGATGAAGAAAAACACAGTAGAAGGACAATGCTGCTGAGAAGGAAAGCACGAGAGAAGGAAACGCCTGGGGCAATGCTGCTCAGAAGAAAAATGGAAAGAAAAATGACAGAGACATCACCATGGAGCCTGGAAGAAGCAGAACCCTCTCTCTGTGTCCTAAGTTCTGCCTGCTGAAACTCACGGAGCTGAAGAGGCTGCCCAGAGGACCACATCTCTTCTCCATCCAAAGCCTCAGCACCGTTTCTCTACAGACCCAACGTCTCCTGCAGCACCTTTCCTCCACAGACTCAAACTGTCTTGGGGGGGTGAGGGGATGTGGTAAAATAATTCCTTTTCTCCTCTCCCTCTCTCTTCTCTCTCTCTCTCTTCTCTCTCTCTCTCTTCTCTCTCTCTCTCTCTATTCTCTCTCCCTCCCCTTCTGATCCATCCACTATATTAATGTAATAAATAGTCTAGCTGTTGATATTTTGGCCTCGTTTGTGCCTCTCATTTCACAACATGGGAATATTCAAAAGAACTGAGTCTCTTCCCCTCTCCATACCAAGACAATTCTCCTGGCTCCAAATCAATTGGCATAGAGCTATCAATTGAGAAAAGAAAGGGGAAAAAAAAAAAAAAAAGAAGAGCAGACTCACAAAACCAGGGATGTTGCAGGATGTCAACTAATAAACTTACAGGGAGATGGTGAAGAGATTCAGTGGAGCAGTTGTGCAAATAGTTATAGACACAGCAATTTGTGGAAACAGTTGGATTTAAGTCCAGTATAACGGCATTCAACAAATCTAAGTGCTGGGTGCTGCACTTTGGCCACAGCAACCCCATGCAGAGCTACAGGCTGGGGTCCGAGTGGCTGGAGAGCAGCCAGGCAGAGAGGGACCTGGGGGTGCTGATTGACAGCCACCTGAACATGAGCCAGCAGTGGGCCCAGGTGGCCAGGAAGGCCAATGGCATCCTGGCCTGCATTAGGAACAGTGTGGCCAGCAGGAGCAGGGAAGTCATTGTACCCCTGTACTTTGCATTGGTTAGGCCACACCTTGAGTACTGTGTCCAGTTCTGGGCCCCTCAGTTTAGGAAGGACATTGAGACACTTGAATGTGTCCAGACAATGGCAACAAGGCTGGGGAGAGGCCTTGAGCACAGCCCTATGAGGAGAGGCTGAGGGATCTGGGATTGTTTAGCCTGGAGAAGAGGAGGCTCAGGGGAGACCTTCTTGCTGTCTACAACAACCTGAAGGGAGGTTGTAGCCCGGTGGGGGTTGGTCTCTTCTTCCAGGCAACCAGCACCAGAACAAGAGGACACAGTCTCAAGCTGTGCCAGGGGAAGTTTAGGCTGGAGGTGAGGGGAAAGCTCTTCACTGAGAGAGTTGTTAGCTGTTGGAATGTGCTGCCCAGGGAGGTGGTGGAGTCCCCATCCCTGGAGGTGATCCAAGAGGGGCTTGGACATGGCACTTGATTCCACGTTTTAGTAGTCACGAGGTCTTGGGTAACAGGTTGGACTTGATGATCTCTGAGGTGTTTTCCAACCTTACTGATTCTATGATGCTTTTCTCTGTTGATTGCACTCTTACTGAGTCAAGAAAAGAAGGGGAGTGCATTGCAATCAAAACAGAGAACCTTGCAAAGGTCAAAATCAGTTTAGCACATTGCAATAATTTCTAAGATTGAATTTAAACTCCAAATCCTTGTGTCCTGGTCAGTGAAAAAAACAAACAACAAACCCATAATCTAATATTAAGTATAAAATGCACCACAAGATTCTGCTCTCTCTGTAAGAGGGCATAAAAGATTGGCAAATGGTCTAATAATTGTAGAGCAAAATGTAAATACAGTGGTTTATGTAACGCAAAGTCAGTCATCTAAAACTAGAGAAATAAAGTTATCTAGTGTGAGGTGTCACTGCCTGTGGCAGGAGGGTTGGAACTAGATGAGCCTTGAGGTCCTTTCCAAACCTGACAATTCTATGATTCTATGTTCCAGCATGGCTGTGGAGAAACATTCTAAGTAATTCTTCTATGCGTAGCAGGTGGGACTAATGGATCTCCAGAGGTCTCATTCATTCTAAGATCTTGTGATTCCTTCAAATACATCCCTTATGAACAGGCATTTTACTTCCATCCATAATCATAGAATCCTAGAATCAATAAGGTTGGAAAAGACCTCAAAGATCATCAAGTCCAACCTGCCACCCAACACCTCATGACTAACTAAACCATGGCACGTCCAATCCCCTGAGGCAATTAGAGGGAGACAAACTTAGCTCCTTAAACCACCCTACAGTCAAGAAGCCACAGACTCTCAAATCTTCATTGTAGCCTCTGGCAGGTATACAGAATAGCTCTGTAGTAACAGCAGTAGCTGCTGGTGGAGTCACCATCCCTGGAGGTGTTTAGGAAGAGACTGGATGGGGCGCTTGGTGCCATGGTTTAGTTGATTAGATGGTGTTGGGTGATGGGTTGGACTCAATGATCTCAGAGGTCTTTCCCAACCTGGTTTATTCCCTTCCCTTCCCTTCCCTTCCCTTCCCTTCCCTTCCCTTCCCTTCCCTTCCCTTCCCTTCCCTTCCCTTCCCTTCCCTTCCCTTCCCTTCCCTTCCCTTCCCTTCCCTTCCCTTCCCTTCCCTTCCCTTCCCTTCCCTTCCCTTCCCTTCCCTTCCCTTCCCTTCCCTTCCCTGTGCTGGCATTTTCTAAGTTTATCAAATATGTGCCTTGACCATTGCAAAGCTTTCAGAAAGGTACTGAGAGCTACACAGTAGCACCTAAGTTGTTTTAAAGCCTTGACTCAAGCAATGCCTAAAATTCCAGTGCTGTGGGGAAGCTGTGCATCTTTTGCTTGCTATTCAAGGGGTGTTCTTCTTGGAAAAGAAGACAAGATTCTGCTCTTCAAGATATCATGAATCTAGAAGTAATGGAACTTTTAAGGCTAAATTCTTCCCCATGAGGGTGGTGAGACACTGGCACAGGTTGCCCAGGGAGGTGGTGGAAGCTACAGTCTCTTGTCTAGATGAGAAAGTTGATTATGATTTTTTTGTTTTGAAGACAGTATGTTCTACACATTGGCCACAGCAAACCCATGCAGTGCTACAGGCTGGGGTCAGAGTGGCTGGAGAGCAGCCAGGCAGAGGGGGACCTGGGGGTACTGGTTGATAGTAGGATGAACATGAGCCTGCAGTGTGCCCAGGCAGCCAGGAGGGCCAATGGCATCCTGGCCTGCATCAGGAACAGTGTGGCCAGCAGGAGCAGGGAGGTCATTCTGCCCCTGTACATTGCACTGGTTAGGCCACACCTTGAGTCCTGTGTCCAGTTCTGGGCCCCTCAGTTTAGGAAGGATGTTGACTTGCTGGAAGGTGTCCAGAGAAGGGCAACGAAGTTGGTGAGGGGTTTGGAGCACAAGCCTTATGAGGAGAGGCTGAGGGAGCTGGGGTTGCTTAGCCTGGAGAAGAGGATGCTCAGGGGAGACCTTATTGCTCTCTACAGCTACCTGAAAGGAGGTTGCAGCCAGGTGGGGGCTGGTCTCTTCTCCCAGGCAACCAGCACCAGAACAAGAGGACACAGTCTCAAGCTGCACCAAGGGAGGTTTAGGCTGGAGGTTAGGAAGAGGTTCTACACAGAGAGAGTGATTGCCCATTGGAATGGGCTGCCTGGGGAGGTGGTGGAGTCACTATCACTGGAGGTGTTTAGGAGGAGGCTTGATAGGGTGCTTGGTTGCATTGTTTAGTTGATTAGGTGGTGTTAGATGATAGGTTGGATATGATGATCTTAAAGGTCTCTTCCAACCTGGTTTACGCTATGCTATGCTATGCTATGTTATAGAACTGGAAGTTTCTGTCCAGGAGGACCAATGGTCAGTAGTTCATCTTACTTTTGGGCATACTGGGGACAAACAGCGAAATGGAATTCCCTCAGTAACAATAAACTCAAATGGCATCACAGTTTATTTTGATGACACATCGTATTATTTCAGTTGCCTTTTCACCTTATCTTCCTGGTGGAACAATTGCCTTTGGAAGACTGAGTCATACAGTGAAAAGCAAGAAAAAACAGGAACTCAGTCAGGAGAGCGTTCAGTCAGGAAACCCTCAAGCAAACAACCTAGGAATTGCATTTATTGTTTTCCCCCCAGTAAATTACAAACAGTAAATTATTTCTAGTATTAAACAGTGTAAAGTAAATAATCCTTTTAGAAAACTAAGAGGTAGCAAACCTAGGAAATACATTCATGCAAACTTCTTAGTAGCAAGGCTCACACATCCACTGCAGTGAATATTTTTTGCCTGCTAATCAAAACTGTGCACAGAACCAGAGCTGTTAGACCAGGACTGCAGGAGCCTAGTAGCTCACCTCTTAGTTTTGTCCCTAAATCAAATAACTTCAGCTGCCAGGATAATTTGAGTAAAATTTCCTAAATTAGGAACAACAAGGAAAAGGAATGAGCTGTTTTCAAAGCAGACTGGTAATGGGTGATTTAGTGGCACAACTCTGCTTTGTTTTACATCATCATATCACAGTGTGATTTTCTATTGCTAGGAAGAAATACCAGTGGAAATGGCTAGGTGTTGATCTTCAGCATCTTCCAACCTTTCCAGCATCTTCCAGATTCTGCACATTGGCCACAGCAAGCCCATGCAGTGCTACATGCTGGGGTCAGAGTGGCTGGAGAGCAGCCAGGCAGAGAGGGACCTGGGGGTACTAGTTGACAGCAGCTGAACATGAGCCTGCAGTGTGCCCAGGTGGCCAAGAAGGCCAATGGCATCCTGGCCTGGATCAGGAACAGTATGGCCAGCAGGAGCAGGGAGGTCATTCTGCCCCTGTACACTGCACTGGTTAGGCCACACCTTGAGTCCTGTGTCCAGTTCTGGGCCCCTCAGTTTAGGAAGGATGTTGACTTGCTGGAAGGTGTCCAGAGAAGGGCAACAAAGTTGGTGAGGGGTTTGGAACACAGCCCTGTGAGGAGAGGCTGAGGGAGCTGGGGTTGCTTAGCCTGGAGAAGAGCAGGCTCAGGGGAGACCTTATTGCTCTCTACAACTACCTTAAGGGAGGTTGTAGACAGGCAGAGGTTGGTCTCTTCTGCCAGGCAACCAGCACTAGAACAAGAGGACACAGTCTCAAGCTGTGCAGGGGAGGTTTAGGCTGGAGATTAGGAAGAAATTCTACACAGAGAGAGTGATTGCCCATTGGAATGGGCTGCCTGAGGAGGTGGTGGAGTCACCATCATTGGAGGTAATTAATTCACACACAGAATTAAGGTTGGAAAAGACCTTTGAGATCACCAAGTCCAACCTATCACCCAACACTATCTAATCAACTAAACCATGGCAAGTGCCTCATCCAGATCTTTCCCTACTCAAATTTGGATCTGCTGCATGTACCAGGATCAAAGAACCACTCATGGTAGAGCAGTGCAGCTCTCAGTATCGCTAAGGTTGGAAGAGACCTCAGAGATCATCGAGTCCAACCTGTCACCACAGACCTCATGACTAGAGTAGGGAGGACACTACTGCCCACTGCAGGCTTGAACTCACAACCTTCCCATTAAGGGTCTGATGTGTTCAGGAGGAGACTTGATAGGGTGCTTGGTTGCATGGTTTAGTTGATTAGGTGGTGTTGGATGATAGGTTGGACGTGATGATCTTGAAGGTCTTCCAACCTGGTCTATTCTATTCTATTCTATTCTATTCTATTCTATTCTATTCTATTCTATTCTATTCTATTCTATTCTATTCCATGCCATTCCATTCCATTCCATTCCATTCCATTCCATTCCATTCCATTCCATGCCATTCCATTCCATTCCATTCCATTCCAGATGGGTTAAAAAGGACCAAAGAGATGAACAGAGAAGACTTGCAAGTTCTCTGATTTGTAGAAGCAAGTCCAATGGAGAGCCATAAGCATGATTAGGGGACTTTAGCATCTCCCCTGTGAAGAGAGACTGAGAGCCCTGGGGCTGCTTAGTCTGGAGAAGAGAAGGCTGAGAGGGGATCTGATCAATGTCTATCAATATCTGAGGGGTGGGTGTCAAGTGGAGGAGGCCAAGCTCTTTTGGGTGGTGCACAGTAAGAGACAAGGAACAGCAGATATTAACTTAAACATAGAAGGCTTCACCACAAAACGAGGAGAAACTCCTTTACAGTGAGGGTGACAGAGCCTTGGAACAGGCTCTGCAGGGAGGTTGTGGAGTCTCCTTCTCTGGATACATTCAAAATCCTCCTGGATGCATTCCTGTGTGGACTACCCTCAGGGATCCTGCTTTGGCAGGGAGGTTGGATTCAGTGATCCCCAGAGGTCCCTTCCAACCTCTAATGTTCTGTGATTCTGTGATTTTTTATGTTGCATCATCATAACAGGCTTTCAATGCGATTGCAGCATGGTCTTTTGGTGGATGATCCAATGATGGAATGGAATGGAATGGAATGGAATGGAATGGAATGGAATGGGATAGAATCAATAAGGTTGGAAAACACTTCAAAGATCATCAAGTCCAACCTGTCACCCAAGACCTCATGACTAATAGACTGTGGCACCAAGTGCCACATGATAGCTATTCAAGACAAACTATAATAGATATAGCCTTATTTTAGGTTATTTTTTTTCCATTAGTTTGTTCCTTCCCAGCCACTGTGACAGACCTCACTGATAAGGCACAAGTTAGATGAAAAAAAGGTCCAAATCTGAGCCAACATGAAAATCCTGATACATGTTTGCACTTTGAAAAAGAGCTGAGACGTAGTCAGCTGGAGTTAGAAAAGAAAGGAGGAAACCAAGAAGTTGGAGCCAGTACTAATCTCCTCCAATCAACCACTTGTTCTGATAGTCAATGTAAGTTAGTCATTGGTTTAGATGAGCTCTGGACAGAGTTTGATTCATATCTTCGGTAGCACAGAAAATTTTATTCTGCCATGTTGTGGCTGAATGTCAAATTTGGATGCAGGGACAGCTCACAGATTATTGGCTTATACCCAGGCATAGTTTTCTGATGATCCAAGCTGCTCAAAATTCTCTTTTTCTTCCATGTTATGCTATAGGGATGAAGTCAGGACAAGTGCTTTCCGTACAGCAGGTACCTGTGTCTCATCCCTGGATAAAAAACATCTCAGCCGTCTTACATGAGAGACAAGGATCACAGAATCACAGAATCACCAAGGTTGGAAGAGACCTCAAAGACCAAAAGTCCAACCTGTCACCACAGACCTCATGACTAGACCATGGCATCAAGTGCCGCATCCAGTCCCTTCTTCAACACCTCCAGGGATGGTGACTCCACCACCTCTCTGGGCAGCACATTCCAATAGTGAATGACTCTCTCGGTGCAGAACTTTCTCCTCACCTTGAGCCTAAACTACCCCTGGCACAGCTTGAGACTGTGTCCTCTTTTTCTGGTGCTGGTTGCTAGAGAGAAGAGACCAACTCCCTCCTGGCTACAACCTCCCTTCAGGTAGTTGTAGATGACAATATGGTCACCCCTGAGCCTCCTTTTCTCCAGGCTAAACAACCCCAGCTCCCTCAGCCTCTCCTCGTAGGGCCTCTCCCCAGCCTCATTGCCCTTCTCTGGACACATTCAACAGTGTCTCAATGTCCTTCTTAAACTGAGAACCCCAAAACTGGACACAGGACTCGAGGTGTGGCCTAACCAGTGCAGAGTACAGGGGCACAATGACTTCCCTGCTCCTGCTGGCCACACTATTCCTAATGCAGGCCAGGATGTCATTGGCCTTCTTGGCCACCTGGGCACACTGCTGGCTCATGTTTAGGCAGCTGTCAATCAGCACCCCCAGGTCCCTTTCTGTTTGGCAGCTGTCCAACCACTCTGACCCCAGCCTATAGCACTGCATGGGGTTGTTATGGCCAAAGTGCAGCACCCAGCACTTGGATTTCTTGAATGCCATCCTGTTGGACTCTGCCCATCTGTCCAGTCGGTTGAGGTCCCTCTGCAGGGCTATTCATATCTCAGCAGGGATATTAGGAGCAAGCCCCTAAGCATTTCTTCAATAACACAGAGAACAAACTGCTACTCTCATGCCATTCCCAAAAGAACTTTTTGCCTTCATCTGCTTTAACAGTTTTTCCTTCAGAGATGTTGATTTGCCCACCTTGTCTCTTCTGAACACTGAGATTTGCCTACTGATTATCTCAGAGACAGCTCCAAAACTCCCAGCCAGAAGGATGTAACATAGAGCTCTATATGTAACCAGCTGAGAATTCAGCATAACTTGAGATTGGACATGGCACTTGGTGCCATGGTCTAGTAGTAATGAGGTCTTGGGTGACAGGTTGGACTTGATGATCTTTGAGGTCTTTTTCAACCTTATTGATTCTATGATCTTTATATTTACCTTTATCTTTATTATCTTTATTGTTATCTTTTTATCTTTATCTTTAGTGCTTGGGAGGGGTCCCTGCCCGTGGCAGGGGAGCTGGAATTACATGATACTTGAGGTCCCTTCTGACACTACCAGTGCTATGTTTCTATGATTTAATCATAGATCAGGAGGTATCTGGCTGCCATATTGCCTGTAACTTTTCACTGATTAGAATGTGTGCTCAGAAAAGAAGGCAGAATATAGCAAGAAACTATTTGCCAGGGCAATAAGTTCATGCTTTGGTTTTTGTTCTACCTGCTCTAAAGGGAACTTTCTTTACCAGGTAAAACAGGGGAGGCTACCTAAATGTCAATGTGTGTGTTCCTCATTACTCCATCCCTTCCTCAATGGAGATGCATTGCCAGGAGATCCAGAGAGGTGATTCTGCCAATTTGCTCTGCTGAGACCTCACCTGCAGTACTGTGTGCAGGGCTGGAGCCCTCAATATAGGGAGGACATGGACCTGATGGAGCAGGTCCAGAGGAGGGCCATGAGAATGATCAGGGGGTTGGAGCACTTGTGCTCCAAGGACAGGCTGAGGGAGCTGGGGGCATTCAGGCTGGAGAAGAGGAGGCTCTGGGGAGATCTAAGAGCAGCCTGCCAGTATCTGGAAGGGGCTACAGGAAGGCTGCAGAGAGACTGTTTGCAAAGGCCTGCAAGGACAGGATGAGGGGCAATGGTTTCAAACTAGAGAAGGGCAGATTTAGATTGGATGTTAGGAACAAGTTCTTTCCTGTGAGGGTGGTGGAACACTAGAACAGGTTTCCCAGGGAGGTGGTTGAGTCTTCTTCCCTGGAGATATTCAAGGTGAGACTGGATGAGGTCCTGGGCAACCTCCTCTAGTTGGGGATGTCCCTGCTGACTGCATGGAGGTCAGACTGGATGAGCTGTGGAGGTCCCTTCCAGCCCAGCCCATTCTGTGATTTTATGATTTCCTTATCCACAGAATATAAAACCAAATGGATTTTTTCCAACATGTGAAGCTCAGCAACTTTACAAGACAGCAGAGAAGAGGAAAAAAAAAAAAGAGAGAAAAATATGTCTAGCTCAAATGAGACATTTAGCTATGTTTGCTTGTTCAAATGATGAAGCATTTTCACTATTGCCTACAGCAGGCACCACCTACAGTGTGCAGAATATGGTAAGCACATTTGAACTCCCTCAGTCTGGTTTTGAAGTTTTCACTGCATGTCACAGGAAGGCATGAACAGTTGTTCCATTATCATTGCTTTGATTTCCAAAGCCCCCCTCCCCTAATTTTTAAATTAGTCAACAGTAATTAGCAGTAATTGAATTTCATATCATATACACACAGTGTATATATATACATATGAAATATTCTTCTGATGAAGCATTCAGAATGACCTGAAGGGAGAATATTTCACTTGTCTGTTCGGTTTGCAGACACAAACTAACACTAATATTCCACTAGTACAAAGCCTGCTGGCTAAGTCTGGCTAGAACAAGACCTGTTAGGTGAAGAACAGTTTTCCAAGGAACAATGGTTGTAGGTCTGTCAAGCAGTGTCATGAATATTCAGAATCTTTTCACTGTAGGATTCATAGAATGATAGAATCAGCCAGGCTGGAAAAAACCTCAGAGATCATCAAGTCCAACCTAATACCTAACACCTCCTGACAACTAAACCATGGCTCCAAGTGCCACATCTAATCCTTTCTCGAACACCTCCAGGCATGGTGACTCCACCACCTCCCTGGGCAGCACATTCCAATGGCAAATTACTCTTTTCTGGGAAGGACTTTCTCCTCACCTCCAGCCTAAACCCCTCCTGGTGCAGCTTGACACAGTCCTCACCTTCTCTCACAGGTTGTCTGGGAGAAGAGACCAACCCCCTCCTGGCTACAATCTCCCTTAAGGTAGTTGTAGTGAGCAATAATGTCTCCCCTGAGCCTCCTCTTCTCCAGGCTAAACAACCCCAGCTCCCTCAACCTCTCCCCATAGGGTCTGTGTTTGAGACCACTCCCCAGCCTCATTGACCTTCTTTGGAAATGTCTCAATGTCCTTCTTAAATTGAGGAGCCCAGAACTGGACACAGGACTCAAGGTGTGGCCTCAAGGTGAGTCCAGGGGCACAATGACCTCCCTGCTCCTGCTGGCCACACTATTCCTGATCCAGGCCAGGATGCCATTTGCCTTCTTGGCCACCTGGGCACACTGCCGGCTCACGTTCATCTACTGTCAACCAGTAACCCCAGTTCCCTTTCTGCCTGGCTGCTCTCCAGCCACTCCGACCCCAGACTGTAGCACTGCATGGGATTGTTGTGGCCAAAGTGCAACAACTGGCACTTGTTAAATGCCATCCTCTTGGACTCCACCCATCTGTCCTTCCTGGCAAATTCCCTCTGCAGGGCCCAGAAATGAAATCTACATTTGCGATGACAAATCCATCTTGAACAATATTTCAGAGTCTGGATAGAAACACAGCAACGTTCAAAAAGCTGAAGCTTTCATAAGTATACCCACATTGAACACATGTTGTAGTTTAAAGATAAGTGCCTTAGCTTAGTGTCATAGAATCATAGAATCAATAAGGTTGGAAAAGACCTCAAAGATCATCAAGTCCAACCTGTCACCACAGACCTCATGACTACTACACCATGGCACCAAGTGCTACATCCAATCCTCTTTTGAACACCTCCAGTGATGGTGAACTCCACCACCTCCCTGGGCAGCATATCCCAATGGCCAACAGCTCTCTCTGTGAAGAACTTTTTCCTCCTAACTATAAACAAAGAATAGGAACTTCCTGGACATGTTTGAGTAAAAAGTGAATTAAATTTGTCATTGGATACAAAAGAAAAGGAATGATATAGCTATATAATTCCATTGGTCTGCTAAAGAGGATAAAATTCAGCTGCATAAACTTTTCTGTGTCTTAGTGCTTCTTCTCTCTGTGATCTCAGCTTTTGCATTTCTCCCTTAGCTCTTTCCTGACCTTCTGATGGCGTAGATTGTGCCTGTGAGGTACCTGGAAAGGGAAGGGCGTGCGGGAGAGGCTGAGAGGGGAGGATGCAAGCAGCCCCCTGGATTGCCCAGAGGCACCTGGGAACAATTCAAGAGGGTCCTTGTGTTGTTTCTAAATGGTAAATACATGGATATCTATTTTGTGTATATTCATTGCATTTTATAGTTCTGTGTTTTGCTTGCTTTGTAGATACAGCTTCATTCTGCTTCCAAACCAACTGAGCTAGTCAGGTGATTTATTTTGGGGGCAATTCTCCAAAATTTGTTGGGGGGTCATTTCAAACCACCACAACACACAGGAGGGTTCAAAACCAACCTGCATCTGATAAGTGGCTTTGGCTTTTGCTGCAGCAGATGATGAGCCCGCAGTGTGCCCAGGTGGCCAAGAAGGCCAATGGCATCCTGGCCTGGATCAGGAACAGTGTGGCCAGCAGGAGCAGGGAGGTCATTCTGCCCCTGTACACTGCACTGGTTAGACCACACCTTGAGTCCTGTGACCAGTTCTGGGCCCCTCAGTTTAGGAAGGATGTAGACTTGCTGGAATGTGTCCAGAGAAGGGCAACAAAGTTGGTGAGGGGTTTGGAATACAAGCCCTGTGAGGAGAGACTGAAGGAGCTGGGGTTGCTTGGTCTGGAGAAGAGGAGACTCAGGGGTGACCTTATTGCTCTCTACAAGTACCTGAAGGGAAGTTGTGGAGAGGTGGAGGCTGGTCTCTTCTCCCAGGCAACCAGCACCAGAACAAGAGGACACAGTCTCAAGCTGCACCAGGGGAGGTTTAGACTGGAGGTTAGGAAGAAGTTCTTCACAGAGAGAGTGATTGCCCATTGGAATGTGCTGCCTGGGGAGGTGGTGGAGTCACCATCATTGGAGGTATTTAGGAGGAGACTTGGTAGGGTGCTTGGTTGCATGGTTTAGTTGATTAGGTGGGTTGGATAATAGATTGGACATGATCTTGAAGGTCTCTTCCAACCTGGTCTATTCTATTCTATTCTATTCTATTCTATTCTATTCTATTCTATTCTATTCTATTCTGTTCTGTTCTGTTCTGTTCTGTTCTGTTCTTTCTGTTCTATTCTTCAGCCTGCTTGGTCACAAAGCAACTGTCAGCTAAGTGAAAGATCACTGAAGATAACAACTAAGTTCAGACTGGAGGTTAGGAAGAAGTTCTTCCCCATGAGAGTGGTGAGACACTGGAACAGGTTGTCTAGGAAGGTGGTAGAAGCCTCATCCCTGGAGGTTTTGAAGGCCAGGCTGGATGTGGCTCTGAGCATCCTGATGTGGTGTGAGGTGCCCCTGTGCATGGCAGGGGGTTTGGAACTAGATTATCCTTGAGGTCCCTTCCAACCCTGAAAATAATTCTTTGTTTCCATGGTTTTGGTGTGTCCAAACAAATGACGAGTCAAGTGATGTTTTATTTGTTTGTTGGTTTGGGCTTGGGTTTGTTTTGGTTTGTTTTTTCATTTAGTTTGTTTTGTGTTTTGTGGGTTTGGTTTGGATTTGGTTTGGTTTTTTTAAGAAGTAAAATCAATTGCAATTGCTTTTATACTTCCAGTAGACAAAGCTGAGATCAAATATACTTTGTCTCTTCTACATCTTGTTAAAGCATGGCTTTGATCCAGGTGACTCAGCTGTTATATGAGTTTACAAGTACAGGAGGGCAAATGGACTATCTAAGCTTTTTGATGCTGAAAAAAAAAGAAAGATAAATAAATTTATTCATGTCTGGGTGAAAAAAAATAATAATTATAGCCCTTTCAGAGCAGCAATTTATTCAAGTTAATTCAAATGCTTTAATAATGCAAATGTTTTAGTGCCATGAATATATTTACTCATGCCTTAACAAAAGAGAAGTAAATGAGTTCTCCTTTTCCCAAAGTCAGTGTTTATAGCTGTAAAATGAAAAGAATTGAGGTGTCTGACCTTCAATCGCATAGGGCTGGCAGAAACCAAGATCCAAGCTGGCTCTTCTTATGGCTGTGCACAGCTTTACATTTCCATGGAGTTGCTGCCTTGTGACCTCAAGGTGGCTGGGGGACAGTAAAACTGAGAATCTATGCAAATAGATCCCCTGTGTGATTAATTTCTGTCAAGAAATGAATGCCTTTGTCAGAATGCTCTGGGGGTTGAAAAGGACTGTGGCTTATCAAATATGTCCACCACAGGATGCAAAGTTGGAAGAATGACCATCTGCACATCATCCACATAGCAGAAGGCTACCTGCTGAGAATAAAAAGAAGACTTCCTGACGAACAAGGGAGACTATGAACTGTTACTTTTGAGATGGAGACAAGATTAAGCTCTTACTGATGCATGCTGAGAGGCCTTCTTTTGCAAAATTAGAAGCCAGGTAATGATAGGACTAGGGGGAACGGGAAAAAAAAAAAAAACTAGAAATAGGTAGATTCAGATTGGATGTTAGGAAGAATTCTTCCCCATGAGGGTGGTGAGAGACTGGCACAGGTTGCCCAGGGAGGTGGTGGAAGCCTCATTGCTGGAGATTTTGAAGGCCAGGCTGGATGTGGCTGTGAGCAACCTGATGTAGTGTGAGGTGTCCCTGGCAATGGCAGTGGGGTAAGAAATGGATGATCCTTGAGGTCCCTTCCAACCCTAACAATTCTATGATTCAAGCTGGAAATGCATAAATCACAAACCAAAGAATCCCATACAGCCTGCTGGTTATTTCAGTGAGTTGCCAACTGCTTGGAGGGTTGTAGTGAATGCAGGTGGAGATAACTGACATATGCACTGTAACAAAAGCCAGAAGTGCAATCATGGAATCATTGGATGCACTCCACAAAATTATTTGGGATGACAGAGAAGGTCAAAGGCATCCTGGCCTGCATCAGAAATAGTATGTCCAGCAGGAGCAAGGAAGTCATCGTGCCCCTGTACTCAGCACTGGTTAGACCACACCTTGAGTCCTGTGTCCAGTCCTGGGCTCCTCAATTCAAGAAGGACATTGAGACACTTGAATGTGTCCAGAGAAGGGCAATGAGGCTGGGGAGAGGCCTTGAGCACAGCCCTGTGAGGAGAGGCTGAGGGAGCTGGGATTGTTTAGCCTGGAGAAGAGGAGGCTCAGGGGAGACCTCATTGCTGTCTACAACTACCTGAAGGGAGGTTGTAGGCACATGGGAGTTGGTCTCTTCTCTCAGGCAACCAGCACCAGAACAAGAGGACACAGTCTCAAACTGCACCAGGGGTGTTTAGGCTGGAGGTGAGGAGAAAGTTCTTCCCAGAAAGAGTAATTTGCCATTGGAATGTGCTGCCCAGGGAGGTGGTGGAGTCAACATGCCAGGAGGTGTTTAAAAGGGGATTGGACGTGGCACTTGGAGCCATGGTTTAGTTGTCAGGAGGTGTTAGGTATTAGGTAATAGGTTGGACTTGATGATGCTGGCTGCCTGGGAGAAGAGACCAACCTCTGCCTGTCTACAACCTCCCTTCAGGTAGTTTTGGAGAGCAAGAAGGTCTCCCCTGAGCCTCCTCTTCTCCAGGCTAAGCAACCCCAGCTCCCTCAGCCTCTCCTCATAGGGCTTGTGTTCCAAGCCCCTCATCAACTTTGTTGCCCTTCTCTGGACACCTTCCAGCAAGTCAACATCCTTCCTAAACTGAGGGGCCCAGAACTGGACACAGTACTTGAGGTGCGGCCTAACCAGTGCAGTGTACAGGGGCAGAATGACGTCCCTGCTCCTGACGCCCAGGGAGGTGGTGGAGTCACCTCATTGGAGATGTTCAGGAGGAGACTTGATTGGGTGCTTGGTGCCATGGTTTAGTTGTTTAGGTGGGTTGGATTGGTTGATGGGTTGGACACGATGATCGCGAAGGTCTCTTCCAACCTGGTCTGGTCTATTCTATTCTATTCTATTCTATTCTATTCTATTCTATTCTATCTCTGAGGTCTTTTCCAATCTGATTGATTCTATGACCACCCAAATCTTGTCTTCTGTTTGGAAATGCCTGCCCCAAACAACAACCTGTTTGTGTCCATCTAGCTGTACATACTGTAAACATAATCTCATCATGCTTTCTGGAATATTATGGATCCTTATACTACAAATGTATCTGCTTCTCCATCTAAGGTATTTGTCTTGGTCTGTAGGGTTCTTTCAGGTTTTAAAACAGGAAAGCTAAATGGAAGAAATGTCAAAGCACTGCTCAGAGGTACAGTCACTGTAGAGGACACAGTCTCAAGCTGCACCAGGGAAAGAGCTGCTGAGAAAGTTCTTCCCAGAGAGAATTGTTAGCCATTGGAATGTGCTGCCCAGGGAGGTGGTGGAGTTACCATCCCTGGAGGTGTTCAAGAAGGGATTGGACGTGGCACTTGGTGCCATGGTTTTGTAGTCATGAGGTGTTGAGTGACAGTTTGGACTTGATGATCTTTGAGGTCTTTTCCAACCTTATTGATTCTGTGATTCTATAGTGCAAAATATTGCTGAGTTATTTTCTGGTGTTCATCTTGTTTGTTGTCCTCCTGGCAAGCTCTTTCTGCTGAAGTGGGATAGGGACTAGCTATTCTCTGAAGCCAACTTCTCTTTATTTCTTGTCTCTTTTCCCTTGTGTGTGAGTAACTCACCTGGGACTAAGCTTTCAAGAAAAATTTGTTTGAAAAACTTGTCTGAACTCCCCAGTACACCTCCCAGAAAAGGTCAAGGAATAAAAGGCACTGATTTTGCTCTGGTTAGCCTATAGAACTACTTCACAAAACAGAGAAGAAAAGATTTCCACAGTGACAACTTCCCTTCTACAGACTGAAGAATGGAATACACCTGGGAATTAGTAATTTTTTTTTTACCTGAGCTGTTGGTGTAAAGTTTCAAGTTAAAAATTCAAACTTTTCAGAAAAGCTCTGCAGATCAGGGAACTGGCAACTCTAGTTCTTCCTGCCTCCTAGGAAGAAAAAACATCTGGCAGCATCCTTACAGTGTGCAGGCACTTGGTGCCATGGTTTAGTAGTTATGAGGTGTTGGGTGACAGGTTGGACTTGATGATCTTTGAGGTCCCTTCCAACCTCATTGATTCTATGATTCTATGATACAGAATTTCCCTGCTGCATGTGACAAATATGTCTCACACTGCTTTCAGTCTATTAGTAGGCCAAAATGCCTCTATAATAAACCTAGAGGCCTTAATATAAGAAGGAATAGATGGATTCCAGCTGAGAGACTTGGGTTCAAGAATAACCTATCATGTGTCTAGCAATAGGACAGGGGGGAATGGTTTTAAGCTGAGGGAGAGAAGGTTTATACTAGATCTTAGGAAGATGTTCTCCAGTACAAGGGTGGTGAGACTCTGGAATAGGTTGCCCAGGGAGGTTGTGTATGCCTCCTCTCTGGGGGCTTTCAAGGCAAGTTGGATACAGAATACAGAACTAGCCAGGTTGGAAAAGACCTTCACGTCCAACCTATCACCCAACACCATCTAATCAACTAAACCATGGCACCAAGTGCCTCATCCAGTCCCTTTTTTAAACACTTACAGAGATGATGACTCTACCACCTCCCTGGGCAGCCCATTCCAATGGCCAATAACTCTCTCTGTGTAGAACTTCCTCCTAACATCCATCCTAAACCTGCCCTGGTGCAGCTTAAGACTGTGTCCTCTTGTTCTGTCGCTGGTTGCCCGGGAGAAGAGGCAACTTGAGAAGCTGAATCTAGCTAAGAGGCATCCCTGCCCCTGCCCATGACAGGGAAGTTGGAGTAGATGATCTCAAAGGCCCCTGAGATGGTCCATGAAAGGTCCCCAATGAGCTGAGAAATCTGTTTCAACTCCTATGAGTTCTCTGCAATCCTGCAAACTCTTATTGTGTGTGTTGGATTCCAAACAGTAAATTGAGTGAAGGTTTTGTCTATCTGGGTATCTTCATCAATGCAGAAAGTGATACTGGGGAAGGCTGTGAGTCCCTGGTGATCAGACATTTACATGGAAGCACCACTGGCAGCTCTTGCAGAAGAGACAGCCCAGCCAAGGGTACAGTAACTATCAATCAGTCGCTTGACAAAGCAGAACAGAGGGCTGCTTGTCCAAAGGAGGAGGTATTTATTTTGTCAAGGGCTTAAGGCTGGTTGCTTCAGACAGGGGAAAAGACAGAAAAGCAACAAGGTGTGGAAAAACGCCCACCCAACCATCCTAGTTAAAGGTGGAGAATTCTGACCAGTCCTTTAAAATGGCACCAATGCTCCTAAGAGTTGAGGAAAGTAGACAGCTGAAGCAGGGACAGGCACATGGGCATTTTGCTTTTCTTTGTCTCATCTGCTGTGAATTCTTTTCCAAGTTCACAGTTCAGATTCAATAGGATAAGGTCTCCTGTTCCACATGGCCCTCTGGATTGAATTTGCTGATTAATCAATACAAATTACAGCACTGGCAGCAGCTGCTAGCTGTTTGCAAGGCTTCAGCTGTATAGTGCACATATCCCCACTGCTCCTGGGAGCCTTATGTGCAGGTCTACCAGGCCCAGTGATCAGGCCCATTCAGCAGGGGCTCATGAATGGCAGGACCTGCTTGATGGACCTGATCTTCTTCCATGACAAAGTGAGCTGCTTAGTAAATGAGAGAAAGGCTGTGGGTGTTGTTGTCTGTCTGGTCTTCAGTAAAGCATCTGACACTTTCTCATAGCATTCTTCTGGAGAAAGTGTGTGGTGGGTTGAAATTTCCCCCCCAACATTAACTTTGTCAGCCCAGCCCAGTTGGAAGCAAATGGAAGCTGTATTTACAGGCAAAACTACAATCTATAATGGCATGCAATGAATGTGTGCAAAATATTCAGGATTTACAATATCTACAGGTATTTATTGTATAACAATATAATAATTTATATATATATTCATAGATTAATATATAATAGTTAATAAACAGCACAAGAACCCCTCTGGTCAAAGACCAGGGGAAGCCATTAGCTTCCCCTTTTCTGTCCCCTGCCCTACCTCCCTTTACAAAAGAAGGGAGAAAGGAGCAGAGAAGTTAATATCAAAACAATGCAGCCAAGGTGAAGCAGAAGCAAGCTAGTATCTCTCCAGAGCAAAAAAGAGAAGAATATATTGTTCTGGTACAACCAATCTTATGGTAGCTATGTCCTCAAAGGGACTGTTTAGAATTATCTTTGTTTTCCTTTTTATGCCCAACAGTGACTTATTTACATTTTGCTACTTTTCTGCTCAAGATCTGTCAAAGAGTTTAAAGGCATAGCCCAAAACTACCACAAAGTGGTAGCTCATGACTTGGGTGGGGGGATGCTTCACTGGATAGGATAGGATAGGATAGGATAGGATAGGATAGGATAGGATAGGATAGGATAGGATAGGGTAGGGTAGAGTAGAGTAGAGTAGAATAGAATAGAATAGAATAGAATAGAATAGAATAGAATAGAATAGAATAGAATAGAATAGAATAGAATAGAATAGACCAGGTTTAACCAGGTATAGTGGTTTGAGCCTTAACTGGGAGTTAAAAGCCCAGATAGGGTAAAAGGCTGAGAATCTCTACCCCACTCCCCCCTCCTCCCTCCAAACAGATAGGGGAAAAAAAGGGTAAGGAGCAAATCCACCAAACAATAATCTGGAGTCGGCTTGGAAGTAGAGAGGTGAAGAATTTTCTTTAAACAATATATATATAACAATAACAGGAAAAGTTCACAAAGGCAAGGAACAAGATTGATGGGAGGGGGGTAGAAAAGAATAATACAAAACCAGTCTTTCTCTGAGGAGGTGCGGAGGCAGCAGGGAGAAGGATCAGGTCCAGCCACATGGCTGAAGAGCAGAAGGGCAGCTGCAGTAGCTCTCATCCAGCAGAGGGAGGAGCCAAAAGGAGAGCCAACAGCTACGATGTCCTGCTTTTCATATCCTAGCTGGGCAGGGAGGGGGGAGTGGAACAGACTCAGCTTCCCAGGGGGAAATGCCCTGCAGGGAGGGCAAAGTACCCCCAAACCCACCACCCTGCTTTGTTTTTTTTTTTTGTTTTCAGAAAAGGGCGTTAACCCACCACACCAGGTTTAATTAACCTTGGATATCATTGAGTCCAACCTATCACCCAACACCATCTAATCAATTAAACAATGGCACCAAGCACCCCATTCAGTCTCTTCCTAAACACCTCCAGAGGTGGTGACTCCACCACCTCCCTGGGCAGCACATTCCAATGGCCAATCTCTCTTTCTGGGAAGAACTTCCTAACCTTCAGCCTAAACCTCCCCTGGTGCAGCTTGAGACTGTGTCCTCTTGTTCTGGTGCTGGTTACCTGGGAGAAGAGACCAATTCCCACCTGGCTACAACCTCCCTTCAGGTAGTTGTAGAGAGCAATGAGGTCTCCCCTGAGCCTCCTCTTCTCCAGGCTAAACAATCCCAGCTCCCTCAGCCTCTCCTCACAGGGCTGTGCTCCAGACCTCTCCCCAGCCTCGTTGCCCTTCTCTGGACATGTTCAAGAGTCTCAATGTCCTTCTTAAACTGAGGAGCCCAGAACTGGACACAGGACTTAAGGTGTGGCCTAACCAGTGCTGAGTACAGGGGCAGAATGACTTCCCTGCTCCTGCTGGCCACGCTATTCCTAATGCAGGCCAGGATGCCATTGGCCTTCTTGGCCACCTAAGCACAATGCTGGCTCATGTTTAGGCAGCTGTCAATCAGCACCCCCAGGTCCCTTTCTATTTGTCAGCTCTCCAACCACTCTGACCCCAGCCTCTATCTCTGCATGGGGTTGTTGTGCCCAAAGTACAGTACCCGGCACTTGGATTTGTTGAATGCCATACACATGTTGTAGTTTAAAGGTAAGTGCCTTAGCTTAGTGTCATAGAAATCATAGAATCACTAAGGTTGGAAAAGACCTCAAAGATCATCAAGTCCAACCTGTCACCCAACACCTCATGACTACACATTCCAATGGCTAACAACTGTCTCTGTGAAGAACTTTCTCCTCACCTGCAGCCTAAACTTCCCCTGGTGCATATTGAGACTGTCTTCTTTAAGGCAGTGCCAAGCTGATGTTGCTCCCCTCTCCTATTTTTCTCTCCTGGAGAAGAGCTCTCATTCCTCTTTACCTCATGGTTCGTGTGTGGAAGATGGCTCTGGCTGGCAGGGGAGTTCTGAGCTGCATCACAAGGCCTGGTAGGTCTGCAGAGGTGGAGGTGGGGGTGAAGTTGCTACCTACTCTTGGGCTGCTGAGGCTTGTAGGGGTGGAAGATTTTGGAAGACTTTGGCCTGGTAGGCTCAGCTTAATTTGTGATAGCATTCATTCTAATTGAGTGCCTTCTGTATCATAGAATTGTCAGGGCTGGAAGGGACCTCAAGGATCACCCAGTTACAAGCCCCCCAGCCAAGGGCAGGGACACCACACACAAGATCAGGTTGCTCAGAGCCACACCCAGCCTGGCCTGCAAAAACTCTCCAGGGATGAGGTTTCCACCACCTCCCTGGGCAACCTGTGACAGTGTCTCATAGAATCTCCATTTAAACTTCCAATCTAGTTGTGCAGCCTTTTTATTTCTGCTCCCCAAGAAGGGGTGGGATATCTTCCTGCTCTCTGCTCCAGAGCAGCTCATGGCTCTAAACCAGGACACCAGCTCAGGAGGGATGCTCGTAAAACACTGCTGCCAGAGGAACTTCCATGAAGGTCCACTTGCTTGCCACCCAAAAGTTGCCTTCTCCTGAGAAAAAAAGAGAAGGTGTAACTTTGCAGAGCTTTGTGATCTCTCTGTGGCAAACCCTCATTAGTCAGAGAGTGTGAATAAGGTTGTCTGGGTGCAGAGCAGAAAGAGGGCATATTCTATAAGAAATGTTGTTAATATTAAAGACAAAAAAGATAATGAAACTTTGTAATGTACATGTGTGAATTCTTCTGGCAACTCCATCAAACCACAGCCCATGGAAAGCTGCTTGGAAAAGTAACCGTGTGCCAAAGGCTGGTTAGGATTAGTCACTAGAACCATAGAATCATAGACGTGTTAGGGTTGGAAGGGACCTCAAGGATCATCCAGTTCCAACCCCCCTGCCATGGCCAGGGACACCTCACACTATGTCAAGTTTCATAGTTTCATAGTTTCATTCAGGGTTGGAAGGGACCACAAGGATCATCTAGTTCCAACCCCCCTGCCATGGGCAGGGACACCCCACACTAGATCAGGCTGGACAGAGCCTCATCCAGCCTGCTCTTAAACACCCCCAGGGACGGGGCCTCGACCACCTCCCTGGACAACCCATTCCAGGGTTTCACCACTCTCATGGTGAAGAACCTCCTCCTCACATCCAGCCTGAATCTCCCCACCTCCAGCTTCATTCCATTCCCCCTAGTCCTATCACTACCTGATATCCTGAGAAGTCCTTCCCCTGCCTTCCTGTAGGCCCCCTTCAGATACTGGAAGGCGACAATTAGGTCACCTCGGAGCCTTCTCTTCTGCAGACTGAACAGCCCCAACTCCTTCAGTCTGTCCTCATAGGAGAGGTGCTCCAGCCCTCTGATCATCCTCGTGGCCCTTCTCTGGACACGTTCCAGCACCTCCACATCCCTCTTGTAATAGGGACTCCAGAACTGGACACAGTACTCCAGGTGGGGTCTCACCAGGGCTGAGTAGAGGGGGAGGATCACCTCCCTCGACCTGCTAGCCACACTTCTCCTGATGCAGCCCAGGATCTGATTGGCTTTGCGGGCTGCAAGTGCACACTGAGAGCTCATGTTGAGCTTTTTGTCCACCAGCACCCCCAAGTCTCTCTCCTCAGGGCTATCCTCCAGCCAGTCACTGCCTAGCCTGTATTTGTGCCTGGGATTGCCTCGACCCAGATGCAGGACCCTGCACTTGCTCTTATTGAACTTCATGAGGTTGGCCTGTGCCCACCTCTCCAGCCTGTCAAGGTCCCTCTGGATGGCCTCCCTTCCCTCCAGCGTGTCTGCTGCACCACACAGCTTGGTGTCATCAGCAAACTTGCTGAGGGTGCACTCAATGCCACTGTCCATGTCCCCCACAAAGATGTTGAATAAGATAGGTCCCAGGACTGATCCCTGAGGGACTCCACTTGTCACTGGCCTCCACTGGGACATGGAGCCATTGACAGCCACTCTTTGGGTGCGGCCATCAAGCCAGTTCCTTATCCAAGTTATAAGTTCCTTATCCAAGTTATAAGTTGCTTACAGCCATATCCAGCCTGGCCTTAAAACCCTTCAGGGATGAGGCTTCCACCACCTCCCTGGGCAACCTGTGCCAGTGTCTCACCACCCTCATGGGGAACAACTTCTTCCTAACATCCAGTCTGAATCTACCCAGTTCCCCCCAGTCCCATCACTCCCTGACACACCAAAAAGACCCTCCCCAGCTTTCTTTTAGCCCCCTTCAGATACTGGAAGGCCACAAGAAGGTCTCCTCAGAGCCTTCTCTTCTCCACACTGAACAGCCCCAACTCCCTCAGTCTGTCTCCATAGCAGAGCAGCTCTAGCCCTCTGCTCATCCTTGTGGCCCTTCTCTGGACACTTTCCAGCACCTCCAGATCCTTCTTGTCATAGGTTCTCCAGACTTGGAGACAGTACTCCAGGTGGAGTCTCAGCCTCATGAGAACAATTGCTTGCTTGCACGCTGCTCTGTGTCATTTAGAACACTGCTGTTCATGGCAGAGAATCAGACTTTTCAGCTGACCTTCTGTTTTACCTTTGGGCAAGCTAATGCTTGCACTGGGGAGGGGGAAGCTGGTTGGTTGTTTTTTCATCATGGAATTGTGCCACAGATGAGAATGTCAGGAAGGCCTGAAATTTCCTCTCCTTCCAATCGATTAGCGTTAATGTTATTTTCATTACGGTTTAATCGGGATTAATTAACGGAATCTGTGAATAATATGCTGCACACATTTGATATGCAAAACCAAATCAACTGTACAATTTATGTTTCCTTACAGCTGGTGTTTCACATATTGACAGTCGGGAGTATAGGCTACATGCATTCATCTGCACCACCTGTTTGTGACTAGCAGCTCGCATTCCTGAGCCGTGAGCTGCTCTGGGTGAGAGTGAAGCCTGGTGCTAGCAGCTGACTTTGCTGGACTCAGAGCTTCTGCAGTGGACAGTCACCTCAGAAAGCAATAGCTTCATTTTCTTAATCATAGAACTGTCAGGGTTTGCATTGGGTTGAACTGAGCTGGAGTTAATTCTCCTCACAGCATCTTTCTAGTGTGTGTCTTTGCAGCAGTAGTTGATAACACAGCAGCGTTTTTAACTGTCCCTTCTTTCTATTTTGTTGGCATATCACAGGGTAAAAAGTTGGAGTCCTCTGTACATTTTTCCAACCACAGCAAACTATCTTTACAGGCAACAAGTTTGCTGATGACACCAAACTGGGAAGCTCAGCTGATACAGCTAAAGGCTATACGGCCATCCATTGAGACCTGGACAGACTGAGAGCTGGGCACAGAAGAACCAAATGAGGCTCAACAAGGACAAAGTGCAGAGTCCTGTATCTGGGGAGGGATAATAAACTGCAGCAGTATAGGCTGGGAGGTGATCTGCTGGAGAGCAGCCCTGTGGAGAGGGACCTGGGAGTCCTGGCAGATTACAAGTTCTGCATGGGAAAGCAATGTGCCCTGGTGGCCAGGAAGGCCAATGGGATCCTGGGGTGTATTAAGAAGAGTGTGTCCAGCAGATGGAGAGAGGCTCTCCTCTCTGGATGTGTTCCTGTGTGACCTGAGCTTTATTGTGTGGTCCTGCTCTGGCAGGGGATTGGGACTTGATGATCTCTTTGGGTCCCTTCCAACCCCTGACACCCTGTGATCCTGTGAACAAGGCTTTGATGTATTGTTATATTCTGAGGCACAGAAACACCAATACTGCAAGTCTGTTTTCTGACTTCACTAGCCTTGGCACCGGCTCCTAGATATTCACATCTTCATTTCTTCCACTCAGATGTGGCATTTGATTTGAGAGTTTGTGAAATCTAACAATCTGACAGTCCTGCAGACTGAAATCTTCCATTTATTCACCTGTTAATTACAAAGTTCAGCTTTGTTTTTCCAAAGTGCCTGGATGAGACACTTGGTGCCATGGCTTAGTTGATCAGATGGATTGGACTCAATGATCTCAAAGGGCTTTTCCAACCTGGTTAATTTTATTCTACATTGAGGGAGACACAAGGCCATCCAAATTTGGTTTTGTATATTTCTCCTATTCATCCTTATTCCTTACCCTTGTAAACCCTCCCATTTAAAAAAACTTACTTCTCCTACTTCCAAACTGACTCCAGGTTATTTTCTTTTGGTAGATTAATCTCCAGTTAAGGCTTAAATCACCACATCAGCTAAGTTTATTTTACCAGATGAGAAGGAGTTTGTCACTGATATGCTTCCCCCCCGCCCCTATCCCCCCCTTCTCCTCCTCTGTTTCATACTTCTGAGAAGGACAGAAAAGAGAATAGATTGATTCTAAAGTAATGGAAGGAGAGGACCAGAGACAAAGAATGTTCCAGCTGGGTGGATTATGGGAGAAGTCCAAAACCTCCAGGTTTTCATTTTCCCACAAGATACCCAGTTCTGGCACTTTAGTATATAGACATGGATATGCCAGAGAGGGAGCTGCTGAATGAAGAGCCTCACTGTTTCAGGGAGGAAAGAGAGACCAATGTGATGCATCCAACAGAAGCTGTGCTGATGCTCCCATCTGTGCTGTTGCCTCTTGTTTGAGATGGAAAGGAGCTTGTCTAGGACTTCTGCATGCTGTATGTAGCACACTTGGTCCTTGGTGTGTAACCCACAGAGGGGGCAGAGCCTCATTGTTCTTCTTACATAGGCACACCTTTCTGAATTAGACTATTGATTTCTCTTGTGTTTTCCATTATACTGAGTGACTTGAAAAGCCACTATAAACTTCTTTGCTGGTAGGGAAAGCAGAAAAGTATTAGTACTGCTACTATGGGCTTTGAAAAAGGGTAGAGAAGGCAACTGGGGCAACTCATAAAATCATAGAATTGTTTAAATTGGAAAAGATGTTTATCAAGTCTAAACATTGTCTGACTCTACCAAGTCTGGTGCTAAACCATGTTCCTCAACATCACATCTCTGTGTCACTTAAACAACTCCAGGGATGGCAATTCAACCACCTCCCTGGGGAGTCTATTCCAGTGTTTGAGAAGCCTTTCAGTGCAAATGTTTCTTCTAATAGGCAATCTAAATCTCCCCTCATGCAACTTGAGGCCAATTCATCTCATCCTGTCACTTTTTACTACGGAGAAGGGACCAACACTCACCTCACTACAGCCTCCTTTCAGGTAGTTGTAGACAGCAATAAGGTCTCCCTACAACATGCTTTTCTGCAGACTAAACAACCCTGGTTCCCTCAGCTGCTCCTTGTAAGACCTGCTCTCCAGACCCTGCACCAGCTCCATTCGTGGAACCATGGAAACATAGAATCACAGAATCAATGGTCCAGACCAGAAGGGACCTCCAAAGGTCATCCAGTACAACCTCCCCACAGTCAGCAGGGACATCCCCAACTAGATCAGGCTGCCCAGGGCCTCATCCAGCCTCACCTTGAATATCTCCAGGGAAGGAGCCTCAACCACCTCCCTGGGAAACCTGTGCCAGTGTTCCTTCACCTTCATAGGAAAGAACTTGTTCCTAACATCCAATCTAAATCTGCTCTGCTGTAGTTTGAAGCCATTGCCCCTGGCCCTGTCCCTGCAGGCCTTTGCAAACAGTCTCTCTCCATCCTTCCTGTAGCCCCCTTCAGGTACTGGCAGGTTGCTCTTAGGTCTCCCCGGAGCCTCCTGTTCTCCAGGCTGAACACCCTCAGCTCCCTCAGCCTGTCCTTGTAGCAGAGGTGCTCCAACCCCCTGATCATACTCATGGCCCTCCTCTGGACTTGCTCCATCAGATCCATGTCCTTCCTATATTGAGAGCTCCAGAGCTGTGCACAGTACTGCAGGTGAGGTCTCACCAGAGCAAAGCGGCAGAAATTACTTCTATGGACCTGCTTCAGCACCTCAGTATCCATCTCTGGTCCTGTCTCAGCACCTCAATGTTTTCCTTGTAGTGAGGTCTCCAAGACTGAACACAGGACTCCAGGTGTGGCCTCACCAGTGCTGTGTCCAGGGGAACAATAATTTTCCTGGTCTTGCTGCTTACACTGTTCCTGATCCAGGTCAGGGTGCTGTTGGCCTTCTTGGCTGCTTGGGCAGACTGCTGGCTCATGTTCAGCTGTCTGTCAATCAACACCCCAAATCTTTCTCGGCTGGGCAGCAGATTTTATCAATCCTTTCCTCCAGAGTGGTAGATATTTCTGAAGTTACCCTGTTATCTTTTCTCTCTCTCTAAAAAGACCACATTTTTCTACTTAAAATAAAATGTACCTCGAGATTCTCATCTCTGCAGTTCTGATGCTGTAACACCTCCAGCTGACTAGGTAAAGTGATGATCATATCAGAAGAAGTTTTCAGCAGAACATGCAAAAAGATGCTGTTTCATTATGCAGAGGTAACACACTTCTCATTCCAGGAAGTTCTGCAGTCTTCTGACCAAAAAAACAAAAAGGCAATGAGAGATCTTGGACTAAAATCTCTGCCTCTGACTACTCTTGAAGAGGGTTCTCCCCTGTGGTCATTTTAAGTGGCTATGAAAAGTTCTGCACTTTGCACAGAGAGTGGTATCACAGCTTGTCTTTCATTTTCCTGCATATTTGTAATCATGGCTTGTGAAGGGCTAGGAATGAGGATGTGTAATGCTCCAGCTCTATCCTTCTGCCACCAGCACTAGGGACTGCTGCATTTTAAATCACTTCAGCAGACTGCTTTTGCAGTGACTCAGCCTGACAGGGGTGTCCACCCTGAGGGTGAGAAAATGATTCAGTATTCATTAGTCTACCTTAATGCAGTCTCCCCTCAGGGGGAAGAAGAGCCAATCCTGTGCCTTATCTCTGACTGTTTCTGTGTTTTATCCACTGAGGACTGACCTACAGCCAAGAACTTTACTTAAAACATTTTGACAGGCAGTGAGCTGCTGGTCAGAAGATAAAGATGAGCTAAACTCACACATCAGACTTTACCTTTCTTTCATTCTGAGAGCTCTCAAAAAAAAAAAAAAAAAAAAAAAAAAAAAAAAAAAGCAAGCAATTGAACAAAATAAGTCATAGAATCAATAAGGTTGGGAAAGACCTCAGAGATCATCAAGTCC
This sequence comes from Melanerpes formicivorus, assembly GCF_026170545.1. Lineage (NCBI taxonomy): Eukaryota > Metazoa > Chordata > Aves > Piciformes > Picidae > Melanerpes > Melanerpes formicivorus. Next base: position 5,619,387 of record NW_027142355.1, read on the forward strand.
AACCTGTTACCTAACACCTCCTGACTAACTAAACCATGGCTCCAACTGCCACATCCAATCCCTTTGTGAATGGCTCCAGGGATGGTGACTCCACCACCTCCCTGGGCAGCACGTTCCAATGGCCAGTGGGATCCTGGGGTGCATTCAGAGAAGTGCGTCCAGCAGATCCAGGGAGGTTCTCCTCCCCCTCTACTCTGCCCTAGTGAAACCTCACCTGGAATATTGCATCCAGTTCTGGGCTCTCCAGATCAGGAGGGACAGGGATCTACTGGAGAGAGTCCAAGGGAGGGCTACAAGGATGCTGAAGGGACTGGAGCACTGCCTGGTGAGGAGAGGCTGAGAGCCCTGGGGCTGTTTAGTCTGGAGTGGAGAAGGCTCATAGAGGATTTAATAAATGTTTATAAATATCTGAGGGTTGGGGGTCAAGAGGGAGGGCACAGGCTCTGCTCAGTCACACCCTGTGATAGGACAAGGGGCAATGGATATAAACTCCAGCACAGAGTTTCCACCTTAACATGAGGAGGAACTTGTCTGTGAGGTTCACAGAGACCTGAAACAGGCTGCCCAGAGAGGTTGTGGAGTCTCCTTCTCTGGAGTCTTTCCAACCCTGTCTGGATGCAATCCTGTGTGACCTGCACCAGATTCTGTTGTCCTGCACTGGATGAGGATTTGGACTCCAAGATCTTGAGAGGACCCTTCCAACCCCTAACATCCTGTGATAAGTGACTATCAATGACTTTCTTAGTTGCTTGTGACTTCTTCACATCTGTTCATAAACAAACCCTGTTATTCAGTACTGGGCAGGTACTTGATAAGCTTTTCCATTTCCTCTTTGCAAGAGTTTAATTTCCTTTTCTCATTTAATTGCTTGTAGTTCCAAACTTTCAAAGCCTATCTGCTCAAACATGGGCTGCAAAAGCAGAAGACAAACACTTCAAATTTTGGATTACCCTGATGGAATGTACATTTTCCAAGACTAAAAAAAAAAGGTGTCTTTGCCTATAGCTATTCTGTTTAGTATGTAAATGTTAACAGTTCACCAGCTGCCCACAGCAGCTATTTGCTCTTCACAAGACAGAGGAATTTCAGTCAAGTTACACTTGTAGAATCATAGAATTGGTAGGGTTGGAAGGGACCTCAAGGATCATACAGTTCCAACCCTCCTGCCATGGGCAGGGACATCTCACACTACAGCAGGTTGCTCAGAGCCACATCCAGCCTGGCCTTCAAAACCTCCAGGGATGAGGCTTCCACCACCTCCCTGGGCAACCTGTGCCAGTGTCTCACCACCCTCATGGGGAAGAACTTCTTCCTAACATCCAATCTGAATCTACCCACTTCTAGTTTTGCTCCATTCCCCCAAGTCCTATCCCTCCCTTACACCCTAAAAAGTCCCTCTCCAGCTTTCTTGTAGCCCCCATCAGATACTGGAAGGCCACAATAAAGTGACTTGGGAATCTTCTCTTCTCCAGACTGAACAGCCCCAACTCTCTCAGTCTGTCCTCATAGCAGAGCAGCTCCAGCCCTCTGACCATCCTCCTGGCCCTTCTCTGGACATGTTCCAGCACCTCCAGATCCTTCCTGTAATAGGGGCTCCAGAGCTGGATGCAGTACTCACAGAATCACAAAATCAAGCAGGCTGGAAAAGACCTCAGAGATCATCAAGTCCAACCTATTCCCTAATACCTAACACCTCCTGACAACTAAACCATGGCTCCAAATGCCACATCCAATCCTTTTTTGAACACCTCCAGGGATAGTGACTCTACCACCTCCCTGGGCAGCACATTCCAATGGCCAATTACTCTTTCTGGAAAGAACTTTCTCCTCACCTCCAGCCTAAACCTCCCCTGGTGCAGCTTGAGACTGTGTCTTCTTGTTCTGGTGCTGGTTGCCTGGGAGAAGAGACCAACCCACTCCTGGCTACAACCTCCTTTGTAGAGAGCAATAAGGTCACCCCTGAACCTCCTCTTGGTGGTTTTGAAGGCTAGGCTGGATGTGGCTCTGAGCAACCTGATGTAGTGTGAAGCATCCCTGCCCATGGCAGGGGGGCTGGAACTGGGTGATCCTTGAGGTCCCTTCCAACCCTTATGATTCTATGATGCCATGATTTTCTTGTTCTCTCGTTACTGCTGGCAAAATAGATGAAATATAACCAAACTGCAAACCCTGTATTAGTAAAGCCAGAGCTGAAGTTACACTGTGCACTGACATTCCCTATGGCTGCCATACATAGGCTGTAGAGTTTTTCATTTTAAATGAAACCAATTGGGTAAATAACCAGAAGTCAGAATCAGAGAGTATAGTTTATCGACATAGCATTATCTTCTGTGTCCTAAATATGAGTTGCTGCTTCTGTGATTAGGTGATGGAATAGAAAAGAATGGAATGGAATGGAATGGAATGGAATGGAATGGAATGGAATGGAATGGAATGGAATGGAATGGAATAGACCAGTTTGGAAGAGACCTCCAAGATCATTGTGTCCAACCTAACATCCAACACCATCTAATCAACTAAACCATGGCACCAAGTGCCACATCAAGTCTCCTCCTGAATACCTCCAGTGATGGTGACTCCACCACCTCCCCAGGCAGCACATTCCAATGGGCAGTCACTCTCTCTGTGTAGAACTTCTTCCTAACCTCCAGCCTATACCTCCCCCAGTGCAGCCTGAGACTGTGTCCTCTTGTTCTGGTGCTGGTTGCCTGGGAAAAGAGACCAACCCCCACCTGGCCACAACCTCCTTTCAGGTAGTTGTAGACAGCAAGAAGGTCACCCCTGAGCATCCTCTTTCCAGGCTAAGCAACCCCAGCTCCCTCAGCCTCTCCTCACAGGGCTGTGTTCCAAGCCCCTCACCAACTTTGTTGCCCTTCTCTGGACTCGTTCCAGCAAGTCAACCTCCTTCCTAAACTGAGGGGCCCAGAACTGGACACAGGACTCAAGGTGTGGCCTAACCAGTGCAGTGTACAGGGGCACAATGACCTCCCTGCTCCTGCTGGCCATACTGTTCCTGATGCAGGCCAGGATGCCATTGGCCCTCCTGGCCACCTGGGCACACTGCAGGCTCATGTTCAGCCTACCATCAATCAGCACCCCTAGGTCCCTCTCTGCCTGGCCACTCACCAGCCACTCTGACCCCAGCCTGTAGCACTACATGGGGTTGCTGTGGCCAATGTGAAGAACCTGGCACTTGGATGTGTTCAATCTCATGCTCTTGGACTCTGCCCATCTGTCCAGCCTGTCGAGGTCCCTCTGCAAAGCCTCTCTACCGTCCAGCAGATCAAGTCCTGCCCCCAGCCTGGTGTCATCTGCAAATTTACTGATGATGGACTCAATGCCCTGTGAGAGACTAAAAGTTTGTCTCTCTTGGTGTGACTCAACAAAGATAAAATCTCTTGGTGCTTGCCCAGACAATTGCTGATATGTTTTGGGCAGAGCCACTAGAAGGAAGGTGCAAAGATCATGTAGGAATCCTGTCTACCAATCCTGGATGCAAATCACCTTGTGATTGCATCGTGATAACACTGGACTACAACAATGGACCCAAGAACCCAGCCATCACGCCTTCAGGGCAAGATAATCTCCACCCATCAAGTACCCTGGAAAGGGTAGACAATGGGTTCACCACCTGTTTCCTGATGTGTAATGGGTATGGGGGCATGTAGATGAGGATGGAGGAGGTGGAGCCCCCCCCCCCCCCCCCTCCAGAACCTTGCCCAAACACACAGAAATACACAGAGAGATTTCTGGGGGAACGATACCTGGACATTTACCTAAGGATGATTTCCTGGCCCCAGAATTCCTGAGGCACAGTACTTGGACACATACCTAAGGACTAAAACTGTATAAGAGACTTGAGCAACTACTGGCTTGCAGAAGGAAAACGCAGAAGAAAAATGTGGGGGACTGTGTCCCCCAGACTGGATGGTTAAAAGAGAAGAAAAGCACAGGAGATGAAGGAAAACACAGGAGACGGACCATGCCGCTGAGAAGGGAAAGCCCAGGACAATGCTGCTCTGGAGAAAAGAAGCCTCAGCACCCTTTCCCTACAGACCCAGGCTGCCCAGAGGACCACAGCTCTTCTCCAGCCAGAGCCTCAGCACTGTTCCTGTACCAACCCAACATCTCCTGCAGCACCTTTCCTCCACAGACTCAAACTGTCTTGGGGGGGGGTGAGTGGTGTGGTAATATAATTCCTTTCCTCTTCTGTCTCCCTCTTCTCTCTCTCCCTCTCTATTTTCTCCCTCTCCCCTTCTTATGTCCACTTTATTTATGCAATAAATAGTCTAGCTGTTGATATTTTGGCCTCATTTGTGCCTCTCATTTCACATCATGGGTATATTCATAAGAACTGAGTCTCTTTCCCTCTCCGGACCGAGACATGCCCTCATCCAGATCATCAATAAAGATGTTAAAGATCATGGGGCCCAGCACTGATCCTTGGGGCACACCAATAGTGACTGGCTGCCAGATGGATATGGCACCATTCACCACCACTCTCTGGGCTCAGCCCTCCAGCCAGTTCCTAATTGGCTGGATAGGAGAGCCAGTTACTAACGGGAGATAGGATGTGTTCTCAGATATTCTGTTTTATTAAATCCCCTTTTTGTTACTTGATATGTAACTCCTACAGACTGAAGTGTCTGCCTGGCTTTGAGGGGTGATTTCCATCTCTGGGAATTTAGATCTGGTACAGCTGAGATTGTAGCCAGCAGTGATTGAGAAGCAAAGCAGCGATAAAAACAGTTGAGATGACTGTGAAGTTTGATCACAAGCCACTGAACTTTGTCAGCCTTACAGACTTCTTTCTGCAGAATATTTGTTGACATTCACTTTACATTTTCCTGCAGCACATATACACCAAGAAGATTCAGGCTGTCTGCTTCCTCACAGCTCAACAGGAGAGCAAAAGATCCACCACTGTATCATTTTAATTAATCATCTATCCAAAATACCTATAGATAAATATAGAACCATAGAATTGTTAGGGCTGGAAGGGACCTCAAGGATCATCCAGTTCCAGCCTCCCTGCCATGGGCAGGGACACCTCACACTACAGCAGGCTGCTCACAGCCACATCCAGCCTGCCCTTCAAAACCTCCAGGGATGAGGCTTCCACCACCTCCCTGGGCAACCTGTGCCAGTGTCTCACCACCCTCATGGGGAAGAACTTCTTCCTCACATCCAATCTGAATCTACCCATTTCTAGTTTTGCTCCGTTCCCCCCAGTCCTATCACTCCCTGACACCATAAAAAGTCCCTCCCCAGCTTTTTTGTAGCCCCATTCAGATTCTGGAAGGCCACAAGAAGGTCACTTGGGAGTCTTCTCTTCTCTAGACTGAACAGCCCCAGCTCCCTCAGTCTGTCCTCACTGGAGAGGTGCTCCAACCCTCTGCTCATCCTCCTATGCCAATCTGCCAAAATATCTGCCAAAAAATAATTACAGAGTCCAATGCTGTGGTAGTTCCAGGCTGTGCCTTGAAAATTTTCCACTGATCTTGAAAGAAAGTAGTAGAATGTAAATAAATCACCACTGGATGTAAAAAGGAATCCAATCATAGAATCATTGAATTGTTAGGGTTGGAAGGGACCTGAAGGAGTATCCACTTCCAACCCCCCTGCCATGGCCAGGGACACCTCACACTACAGCAGGTTGCTCACAGCCACATCCAGCCTGGCCTTCAAAACCTCCAGGCATGAGGCTTCCACCACCTCCCTGGGTAACCTGTGCCAGTGTCTCACCAGCCTCATGGGGAAGATTTCTTCCTAACATCCAATCTGAATCTCCCCATTTCTAGTTTATTTCCATGATAAGTTCTAAACAATCCCATTGGGCAGATTGCTAACAAATTAGTTTTGCACAGATTAGCTTTCTCTCTTTTGGCTTCCTCCCTCCAGCAGATACTGACTTGTGTTTCTGCTGGCTGTTTGCTGACCTTGAATGCAGTCTTGTTGTGTCTAAGTATAACAAATAACTCTCTGCTCTTTCCCTTGTCCCTTGTGTACAGGGGGGTAGGGAGGGGGAGTAGGGAAGGAAAAGCTACTATTAGCCCCCTGGTTTTGTCCAGGGGGGTTCTTGCACTGTTTATAAATTGTAAATACCTGTGAATGTAAGTATTGTGTATTTTGTCTATATTCATTGCACTTCGTTGTAGTTTGTAGTTTTACATGTAAATACATCTTCATTTGCTTCCAGCTGGGTTGGTCAGGCAATTTTATGCTGGGGGGGGAGTGGAGGGGAGGAAATTTTCAACCCACCACAAATGCCTTCCTTACTTTTGATGTGTACTTCCTTCCATAGTCATCTTTCTGCCTTTTCTTCCCTGTTCAAGATTTACATGCTCCTCTTTTGCTATTATGACTGACTGTAAATAAGGTGGATCACTATGTTGCTTTCAGAATATATCACCTGTCTCTCTGACTTATCACTCCCATTTTTCTTTTGCTTCCTATAGAGATGTCTGAATTTACTGTTGCTAGTCTTGTACATGAAGGAAAACATTTTGGAGGTGGTAACTAATGCTGGAGCCACAGCCACCATGTTATAAAGTGCAGGGAGCATGGAATTGAGCACCTGTTGTTTTCACTGAGCTTACCTGCATCTATTTTCTGCTCATTTTGAGTTTAAGCTTCACTATTACCTAGAAAGGCTGAACCACATGATCCTTGGGGTGCCTTCCAACCTGGCATTGCTGTGATTCTGTGTGATTCTGAAAGGGGCCTACAAGAAAGCTGGGGAAGGACTTTTGAGGGTGTCAGGTAATGATTGGACTGGGGGGAATGGAACAAAACTAGAAATGGGTAGGAACAGATTGAGTGTTAAGAAGAAGTTCTTCCCCATGAGGGTGGTGAGAGACTGGCACAAGTTGCCCAGGGAGCTGGTGGAAGCCTCATGCCTGGAGGTTTTGAAGGCCAGGCTGGATGTGGCTGTGAGCAGCCTGCTGTAGTGTGAGGTGTCCCTGCCCATGGCAGTGGGGTTGGAACTGGATGATCCTTGAGGTCCCTTCCAACCCTGACTCTTCTATGATTCTATGATGTGGTGATCATGTAACCTTCGCAGTTACTGCTGCTGGTCCCACTTTCTTCCCAGGCTGTCCTTTGGTCTGTTGCTCTCATGTTGGACCAAGTCTGCTGGGAGATGTGAGGGACATTTAGGTTTCCTTAACTGGTGGAGAGACCTGCCCCATGGCACCTGCAGGGCCCACTGAGGCAGGCAGGTAGCCAATTCCTGCCCCTGTATTAACTGCAAGAGCTCTTACCAATGACATGGAAACCATCTTCAAGGCAGATTTCCTCCACTATGAGCAGCCACCCAATCAAGACAGACTTACAGAATACAGAATTAAACAAGTTGGAAAAGACCTCAGAGATCATCAAGTCCACCCTATCACCCAACACCATATGATCAATCAAACCATGGCACCAAGTGCCTCATGCAGTCTCTTTTTAAATACTTCCAGTGATGGTGACTCCACCACCTCCCTGGGCAGCACATTCCAATGGGCAATCTCCCTTTCTGTGAAGAATTTCTCCTAAATCTCCCCTGGAGCAGCTTGAGACTGTGTCCCCTTGTTCTGTCACAGGTTGCCTGGGAGAAGAGACTAACCCCCACCTGGCTACAACCTCTCTTCAGGTAGTTGTAGAGAGCAAGAAGGTCTCCCCTGAGCCTCCTCTTCTCCAGGCTAAACACCCCCAGCTGCCTCAGCATCTCCACACAGAGCTGTGCTCCAGACCCCTCACCAACCCCAACCCCTTCCCACTGTTGCATACACAGCCAGCCGTACAAACCTCTTATGGAGACCCAGGTTGCTTCTTGCATCTGGCTGAACATCTGTGGCAGCAGAGAGGCAAAAGTGGCTGTTTTGCAGCCTGGTGCTTCTGTTTCCTAGGGAGTGCACCTAGCCCAGGGTGCATCTCCCTGCTGCAGAGCCTGCTGCAGAGCCTGCTGCTGCACTCACGGAGCCTAGAGACGGGTGGGAGGCGGTGGCTGCAGAGCCGAGTGTGCTGCTATAATGTATGGGAGTGTGCAGACTGCAGGGCCTGACTGTGACCTTAAGCAGAAGGGATTTTATGAAAGAATATAAACAGTAGCTGTTTCCTTGTCCCCTGCAAAAATAGCACCCAGCAGCGGTACCGGCGAGCTGGCTCATCAACATTTCTCATGAGCACGTTTCTCTCTCCTCATTATAGTTTCATAGTTTCATAGTTTCATAGTTTCATAGTTTCATTCAGGGTTGGAAGGGACCACAAGGATCATCTAGTTCCAACCCCCCTGCCATGGGCAGGGACACCCCACACTAGATCAGGCTGGCCAGAGCCTCATCCAGCCTGCTCTTAAACACCACCAGGGACGGGGCCTCGACCACCTCCCTGGACAACACATTCCAGGCCTTCACCACTCTCATGGTGAAGAACTTCCTCCTCACATCTAGCCTGAATCTCCCCACCTCCAGCTTCATTCCATTCCCCCTAGTCCTATCACTACCTGAGATCCTGAGAAGTCCCTCCCCAGCCTTCCTGTAGGCCCCTTTCAGATACTGGAAGGCCACAATTAGGTCACCTGGGAGCCTTCTCTTCTCCAGACTGAACAGCCCCAACTCCTTCAGTCTGCCCTCATAGGAGAGGTGCTCCAGCCCTCTGATCATCCTTGTGGCCCTTCTCTGGACACGTTCCAGCACCTCCACATCCCTCTTGTAATAGGGGCTCCAGAACTGGACACAGTACTCCAGGTGGGGTCTCACCAGGGCTGAGTAGAGGGGGAGGATCACCTCCCTTGACCTGCTGGCCACACTTCTCCTGATGCAGCCCAGGATCTGATTGGCTTTGCGGGCTGCAAGTGTACACTGAGAGCTCATGTTGAGCTTCTTGTCCACCAGCACCCCCAAGTCTCTCTCTTCAGGGCTACTTTCCAGCCAGTCACTGCCCAGCCTGGATTTGTGCCTGGGATTGCCTCGACCCAGATGCAGGACCCTGCACTTGCTCTTATTGAACTTCATGAGGTTGGCTTGTGCTCACCTCTCCAGCCTGTCAAGGTCCCTCTGGATGGCCTCCCTTCCCTCCAGCGTGTCTGCTGCACCACACAGCTTGGTGTCATCAGCAAACTTGCTGAGGGTGCACTCAATGCCACTGTCTATGGCACCCACAAAGATGTTGAATAAGACAGGTCCCAGGACTGATCCCTGAGGGACTCTGCTTGTCACTGGCCTCCACTGGGACATGGAGCCATTGACAGCCACTCTTTGGGTGTGGCCATCAAGCCAGTCCCTTATCCATCTGGTGGTCCACCCATCAAACCCATGTGTCACCAGTTTGGAGACCAGGATGTGGTGCGGGACAGTGTCGAAGGCTTTGCTCAGGTCCAGGTAAATGACATCAGTTGCTCGCCCCTCATCTATTAATTTTGTCACCTGCTCATAGAAGGCCACCAGGTTGGTCAGGCAGGATTTGCCCTTGGCAAAGCCATGCTGACTGTTCCAAATCACCTCTTCACTATTCTTCTGAGCGAGTATTATTCCCCGAGAGTGATTGTGCAAATGCCTACAGTTTTGAATAGATGGGCCTTACTGAGATTGGAGTTAAGAAACAGAGGTTCCTCTCTCCCTGTGACAGTCCTACCGCACAGACAATGATCCAGTCCTCTTTCTAGAGAGGAAATACACCATGCTGCCCTTAAATTTTCTTTACAAAGATATTATCTACTCTTATGCAATAGGGAGCTTTTTTTTTCCTTTCTCCCCACTCCCACATCCTTTCTTTCCCCCCACCAAGTTTATCTTTCCCATCATCCTGGTTCTGTCATTTGCTTCATAGAATCACAAAATGTTAGGGGCTGTAAGCCCTCAAAAGCTCATCCAGCCTAACCCCCTTGCCAGAGTAGAATCACCTAGAACACATCACACAGGAACTCATCCAGGCAGGTCTTGAATATCTCCAGACAGGGAGACTCCACAAGCCCCCCTGGGCAGCCTCTTCCAGGGTTCTATTGCCCTCATGGTGGAAAAATTCTTCCTCTTGTTTCCATGGAACTTCCTGTGCCTCAGCTTCCACCACTGCCCCTTGTGCTGGCATTGGGCATCACCCAGCAGAGCCTGGCTCCAGCCTCTTGGCACTCACCCTGCACATCTTCATCAACAGCAATGAGGTCACCTCTCAGGCCCCTCTTCCCCAAGCTACAGAGCCCTCATCTCCCTCAGGCTCTTCTCCTAAGGAAGATGTTCCACTCCCCTAATCATCTTTGTGGCTCTCTGCTGGACTCTCTCTAGTAGTTCCCTGTCCCTCCTGAACTGAGGGGCCCAGAACTGGACTCAATATTGCAGATGCAGCCTCAGCAGGGCAGAGTAGAAGGGGAGGAGAACCTCTCTAGACCCACTTACCACAGCCCTTCTAATCCACCCCAGGATGCCATTGGCCTTCTCGGCCACAAGAGCACATTCCTGGCTCATGGTCAATGTCCCATCCACTAGGACCCCTGGGTCCTTTTCCCCTTCACTGCTCTCCAACATCTCAGCCCCCAGCCTATACTGGTACATGGGGTTGTTCTTTCCCAGGTGCAAGACTCTATCCTTGTCCCTGTTGAATTTAATTCAGTTTCTCCCTGCCCAACTCTCAGCTGTCCACCCAGTTTGGTGCCTTCAGTAAACTTGCTGACAGTGCTCTCTGTGCCCCCATCCAGGTCATAGATGAATATATTGAACAGCTCTGGTCCCAGCACTGACCCCTGAGGGACTCCACTAGGTACAGGCCTCCAACTAGACTCCATCCCATTGACCACAACTCTCTGACTTCTTCCCTTTCATTAGGGATCTCCAGTTTGTTACAACCAGAACAAGAAGGGCCCACCAACATCAGTAAACAAAATAAAGATTAAAAACATATTGTCTCCTCAGCATTGAGAACTGTGGTTCTTCAAGAGCATATGACCTCCTTTGTTCTTAAAGAGCCTGATTCACCTTTTGATGTTTTTAAACTGACTATGGCTGCATTCCACCTTTTTTTTTGCTCAAGAATAGAAGGGCTGCACAATTCTTTAGGATGGTTTGGAACTCACCTTTGTGTAATAACAAATTTTAGTTTAGTTTAGTTTCCTTCAGCTAACAAGAAAAAGAGAAAGAAGCCTCCAGGCTTTCTGTGTTCCAGTCAAATAGATTCAGACAGATTGCAAATCATAAAAAAATGCACCACTTCAGCTGATAGGATAGGATAGGATAGGATAGGATAGGATAGGAATGGAATGGAATGGAATGGAATGGAATGGAATGGAATAGAATAGAATAGAATAGAATAGAATAGAATAGAATAGAATAGAATAGAATAGAATAGAATAGAATAGAATAGACCAGGTTGGAAGAGACCTTCGAGATCATCATGTCCAACCTATCATCCAATACCATCTAATTAACTAAACCATGGCACCAAGCACCCCATCAAGTCTCCTCCTAAACACCTCCAGGGATGGTGACTCCACCACCTCCCTGGGCAGCACATTCCAATGGGCAATCACTCTTTCTATGAAGAATTTCCTAACATCCAGCCTAAGCCTCCCCTGGCACAGCTTGAGACTGTGTCCTCTGGTTCTGATGCTGGTTGTCTGGGAGAAGAGACCAACCCCCACCTGGCTACAACCTCCCTTCAGGGAGTTGCAGAGAGCAATAAGGTCTCCCCTGAGCCTTCTCTTTTCCAGGTTAAGCAACCCCAGCTCCCTCAGCCTCTCCTCACAGGGCTTTCCTCCAGATCCCTCCCCAGATTTGTTGCCCTCCTCTGGACAAGTTCATTCATATGTTTGCAAAACTTTCTACTCATTACCTATGAAAATATTTATGTACTTCTCTACCCAAGAGAAAACATTCTTTAATTGGATCCAACAGGTATTACTTACACTGCCCACTGAACAAGCCAAACATGGAATTATTCAATGCCTCAATTTTGGAGCAGCTAGGAAAGCAAAGACAAATTCCTGATGCCAGGGAAATGCTTAGGAGTTTAAAAGCAGGTCTTGAGACATCAGATTTTATTCCAAAACCTGATATTCATATGTAGGTGAAATGGGTATGCTAGGCTGGATCCTCACATCATATTGCTGTCCTCATTACATACTTGGGTTGCCCAAGAGCCCTGGAGTTTCCATTCTAGGTTAATCAGGGTGTAAAAACCAGATGTTCCCTGCTTCAAAGAATAGATGCAGACAGGATACTGCAAAGAAACAAGAGAATATTGTTTAGCAGGAGTCATGACAGTATCAGCATAACAGCAACAGATGGATGTCACATCAGTACAAGAACATGGAGAAGGGCAGTAATGAGAAATGGCTATGCAGAACATCTCCAAAGTGGAAGGGGGAATACATGGGCCAAGCTAGAGGTCTCAAAGGGTTATATCTGCAGAAAGTGTGCCAGATGAACAGCAAAAGCAGAGTCCAGAAAAAAATCAGAGCAAAGACACTTTGCAAAGTTCATGATGCTTAGTAGAATCACAGAATTGTCAGGCTTGGAAGGGACCTCAAGGATCATCCAGTGCCAACTCCCCCCCTGCCATGGGCAGGGACATCTCGCACTACATCAGGTTGCTCAGAGCCACATCCAGCCTGGCCTTCAAAATTTCCAGGGATGAGGCTTCCACCACCTCCCTGGGCAACCTGTGCCAGTCTCTCACCACCCTCATGGAGGGAAGTTCTTCCTTCATGGGGAAGAACTTCTTCCTAACATCCAATCTGAATCTACCCATTTCTGGCTTTTGTTTTTTTTCCATCCCCTCCAGTCCTATCACTCTCTGACACCCTAAAAAGTCCCTCCCCAGCTTTCTTGAGGTGCAATATAATTAGAGGTACAGTATAATTTTAGAATGAAGTCCATCAGTACTTGTTTTACTCAAAGTGCCTTTTCCAGTCAGCAGCCATACTGGGGTACTCAGTTAAAGGGCATCAAAGAATCAAGTAATGACAAAATGGTTGAGGTTTAAAGAGACCTCTGGTCAAGCAAGGCCACTAGGAGGCCTTTGCCCAATAATATGTAGAGATGACTTTTGAATATCTCCAAGGATGAAGACTTCACAACCTCTCTGAGCAGCCTCTACCAGTGCTCAGTCACCTTCACAGCTCAAAGCATTTCCTGATTTTCAGAGGGAATCTCCTGTGTTCCAGTTTTTGCACATTTCTTCTTGTTCTTTCACTGGGCACCACTGCAGAGCCTTGCTCCACCTTCTGCACACTCTCATTTCAGGTATTTACATACATTGACAAAATTCCCCTGAGCCTTCTCTTCTCCAGTTTGAACCTTTACTAATGTGAGATGCTCCAATCCCAGTCTATTAATCATAGAATCATAGAATCATAACATGGTAGGGGTTGGAAGGGACCTCTGCAGATCATTGACAGGGTCTCATTGACAGGTCTCATTGACAGGGCTTTAAACTAGATTTGAAGGGGAAAGGGGCTGAAACCAGACACAAGTCTGGGGTGAAACCAGCAGTCCAGCTAAAGTACACTAATGCACACAGTATGGGTAACAAACAAGAGAAGCTGGAAGCCTTGGTACAACAGGAAAGTTATGATGTAGTTGCCATCACAGAAACATGGTGGGACAACTCTCATGACTGGAGCACTGTAATTGATGGCTACAGGCTCTTCAGGAGAGACAGGCAAGGGAGAAAAGGTGTGGAGGGGTGGTCCTGTACATCAGGGAAGCTCTAGACACCATGGAACTAGGGATTAAGGATGATCAGGTTGAGTGCCTGTGGGTGAGAATTAGAGGGCAGGCCAACAAGGCTGGCATCCTGGTTGGAGCCTGTTATAGACCACCCAACCAAGAGGAAGAGGTTGATGAATTATTCTGTAGGCAGCTAGAGGCTGTCTCAAGATTGCCAGACCTTGTTCTCATGGGCAACTTCAACCTGCCTGACATCTGCTGGGAACTTAACACGGCTGAGAGGAGGCAGTCTAGGAGGTTCTTAGAGTGCATGGAGGATAGCTTCTTATCCCAGGTGCTGTCTGAGCCTACAAAGGGTAAGGCTTTGCTTGACCTTCTTTTTACCAATAGAGATGGCCTGGTGGGAGATGTGGTGGCTGGAGGCTGTCTGGGGTCCAGTGACCATGAGATAATTGAGTTTTCAATATGCAGTCAAGCTAGGAAGGGCAGCAAGAAAACCTCCACTCTGGACTTCCAGAGGGCAGACTTCAGGTTACTCAAGGAACTAACTCAGAAGGTTCCTTGGGAAACAGCCCTTAAAAACAAAAGTGTCTAGGAGGGCTGTCAGCCTGACCTCAGTACCAGGCAAGGTCATAGAACAGGTCATCTTGAGTGCAATCACACAGCACTTAGAGGATGGCTAAGGGATCAGGCCCAGCCAGCATGGATTTAGGAAGGGCAGGTCCTGCCTGACCAACCTGATCTCCTTCTATGCCCAGGTGACTGCCTGGTGGATGTGGGGCAGGCTGTGGATGTAGTCTACCTGGACCTCAGCAAGGCCTTTGACTCTGTCCCCCAAGGCAAACTCCTGGCCAAGCTGTCAGCCCCTGGCTTGGATAGCAGCACTCTGAGCTGGGTTAGGAACTGGCTGGAGGCTGAGCCCAGAGAGTGGTGGTGAATGGTGCCACATCCAGCTGGCAGCCAGGCACTAGTGGTGTCCCCCAGGGATCAGTGCTGGGCCCCATCCTGTTCAATATCTTTATTGATGATCTGGATAAGGACACTGAGTCCATCATCAGTAAATTTGCAGACGACACCAAGCTGGGGGCAGGAGTTGATGTGTTAGAGGGTAGGAGAGCTCTGCAGAGGGACCTTGACAGGCTGGAGAGCTGGGCAGAGATTGGACTTGATCTTGACGATCTTTTCCAACCTATTCTATTCTACTCTATTCTACTCTATTCTATTCTATTCTATTCTATTCTATTCTATTCTATTCTATTCTGTTCTGTTCTGTTCTATTCTATTCTACCATCATGTCCAACCCCTTCTGCCAAAGCAGGTTCACCTATGGCACGCCACACATGAACACATCCAGGCTGGTTTTGAAAGTCTCCAGAGAAGAAGCCTCTGCAACCTGTCTGGGCATCCTGTTCCAGTGCTCCCTCACAGGGAAGAAGTTTTGAGATGGAACTTTTCCTCATAAGTTGGTATGGAATTTCCTGTGCTCCAGTTTGCACCCATTGTCCCTTGTCCTGTCACAGGGGTACCACTGAAAAGAGACTGGTCCCTAATCATATTGGCAGCGATGTGCTGCACTCTTCACAAGATGTCCATGTTTCATTTGTACTGCAGAGCCCAGCACTGGACATAGCACTCCAGGTACAGCTTCTCCAGTGCTGAGGGAAAGGATCATCTTTCCTGATCCACTGGCAGCACTCCTCCTAACACAACCTGGGACACCAGCAACTGCCTTTGCAGCAAGGACACATTGCTGGCTCGTATTCAGTGTTCATCAGTATGGAAAAACCCAGCAACACTGAAGAATTTTCCTCTTCAACTTGATTTTATTTTAGAAGAAGGTTTATTTTGTTAAAGGAGTGTGTAAAGGAAAGCTATGAAATCTGTACCTGACTGCCATGGGTTGAAATCACCTCCCAGCTAACTGGGAGGAACTACCCCTCACAAATAAATTGCCAGACCAGCTCAGTTTGGGATGGAAGCAAACGAAGCTCCATTTAGGAGCAAATTAAACTCTAGAAATATGAAATGCAATGAGTATGTACCAAATATACAATAGATGTACAGTATAGATACATTTGGGTGCTTGGTGCCATGATTTAGTTGATTACATGGTGTTGGATGATGGGTTGGACACGATGATCTCGGAGGTCTCTTCCAACTTGGTTTGGTCTATTCTATTCTATTCTATTCTATTCTATTCTATTCTATTCTATTCTATTCTGTTCTGTTCTGTTCTGTTCTGTTCTGTTCTACTCTACTCTACTCTACTCTACTCTATTCACAATTTATGAACAACACAGAAACTCCTCACACCCCCCTGGATGGATCCAGGGGAACAGTTCACATCCTTCCCCACTCCTCCCTCCCTCAAACAGTAGTCACAACAAAGATCCCCTGGCAAAGCCATGGAAGAGAGAGAGAAGTTGCAAGCAGAAGTGACAGGAGAAGAAAAGAGCAAGAACTGTTTATGCCTCTGTGCTATATCCCGCTGCCAAGCCAATGAATACTACAGATCTTATTTTCCTTTTGCATCCAATAGTAATTTATTTTACTTTCAGTCTTTGCATTCAGGGACCAGGCTAAAGTTCCCTCTTCAGACTGTAATACTGACCAAGAGGAATCCAAGGTCATTAGGTATGGGATTAGAAATCATTACTTTGAAGGGCTGTTTGGTAAGCAGCTGCCACTCCATAATAAGGCCTTTGACTCTGTCCCCCATGGCAAACTCTTGGCCAAGCTGTCAGCCCCTGGCTTGGACAGCAGCACTCTGAGCTGGGTTAGGAACTGGCTGGAGGGTCAAGCCCAGAGAGTGGTGGTAAATGGTGCCACATCCAGCTGGCAGCCAGGCACTAGTGGTGTCCCCCAGGGATCAGTGCTGGGCCCCATCCTGTTCAATATCTTAACTGATGATCTGGATGAGGGGATTGAGTCCATCATCAGTAAGTTTGCAGATGACACCAAGCTGGGGGCAGGAGTCGATCTGTTAGAGGGTCGGAGAGCTCTGCAGAGGGACCTCGACAGGCTGGACAGATGGGCAGAGTCCAAGGGCATGAGATTGAGCACTTCTAAGTGCCAGGTTCTACACATTGCCCACAACAACCCCATGCAGTGCTACAGGCTGGGGACAAGGTGGCTGGAGAGCAGCCAGACAGAAAGGGACCTGGGGGTACTGGTTGACAGCTGGCTGAACATGAGCCTGCAGTGTGCCCAGGTGGCCAAGAGGGCCGATGGCATCCTGGCCTGCATCAGGAACAGTGTGGCCAGCAGGTGCAGGGAGGTCATTCTGCCCCTGTACGCTGCACTGGTTAGGCCACACCTTGAGTCCTGTGTCCAGTTCTAGGCCCCTCAGGACTTGAAAGCTGTTCAGATGCTGAAATGTGTCCAGAGAAGGGCAAAATAGCTGGGGAGTGGTCTGGAGCACGGCCCGTGAAGAGAGGCTGAGGGTGGTGTTTATCCCGGAGAAGAGGAGAATCAGGTGAGACCTTCTTGCTCTCTACAACTAACTGAAGGGAGATGGTAGCCAGGTGGGGGTTGGTCTCTTCTCCCAGGCAACCAACACCAGCACAAGAGGACACAGTCTCAAGCTGTGCCAGGGGAGGTTTAGGCTCAAGGTGAGGGTGAAATTCTTCCCTGACAGAGAGATTGGCCTTTTGCAATGTGCTGCCCAGGAAGGTGGTGGAATCACCATCACTGGAAGCGTTTAAAAAGAGCCTGGATAAGGCACTTGTTGCCATGGTTTAGTTGATTAGATGGTGTTGGGTGATAGGTTGGACTCGATGATCTCAAAGGTCTCTTCCAACCTGGTCTATTCTAGTTTAGTCTTGTCTAGTCTAGTCTATTCACTTCATCCTTTGGTAAAACAAAGTTAGGGAGGGGGTAGAAGCCTCATCCCTGGAGGTTTTGAAGGCAAGGCTGGATGTGGCTCTGAGCAGCCTAATCTGGTGTGAGGTGTCTTTTCCAACCTGGCTAATTCTGCATTCTGTAATTCTGTCTAAGTTTCATCAGGAGTTAAGGTGTAGAAAAGCTAGTTACATCAAGGAGAAAAGCAGAATCCCCCATTTGTGGCTGCCTCTATTCTCCTCTCTTTACCTCCACATTAATCTCCTGTGAAATGAATGTAGACAGCATGTTAAAGGTCAAGTGGATTATTCTTCCTGGCACTGGGAGAAAAAAAAAATCACCCTCCTTTTGCAAACATGTTCATTAAAATCTCAACACCTGGCTGAGCACACATTTTGCAGGTAAAACCAGCAGCTGCTAGGTCATCTGAATTAATCTACACTGGGAGCTTTTGTAAGTTTTTACACTCTGCCATATTTCTCTCTCCCCCTCTCCAAAATATTTTGAAAGCTAACGTGCTCCATTCTCAGTGTTGCTCCTCTGTGTTTAGTCAGAATGATTAAGTGATGGTCACTGCAGCATGACTCATTGCTTTTGGCTAGGAACATTTGCACAGTATTATGTTTGCTACGAAGTGCAGTTATGATTCACACCAATCCAGGCCTTCTTAGAGCGAGCACAGTCATGAAAGTGTTTGGAATACTTGACTCTGTGCAGTGATTTACTGGTACTCAGTACTTCTGCTGATGCTTTCTGAAGGGGAAAAAGGAGGCTAACTGCATTCCTTAAAGATGCCAAAACCATATGTTCTCATTAGATGAAAATGAACCTCTTTGGAGGAAAATTCATGAAAACTCCTCTATTAGAACCTTCCCACAGAGAACAGGAGGTTGCTGACGCATTTGGTCTTGTACAAGGTACCGACAGAGACAGAAGGTAAAGTCACAGAGCTTCACTCTTCAGTGAAGCTTTGATTTTACTTATCACAAAATCACAGAAACAATCATTCAGGTTGGAAAAGACCCTCAGCATCACCAAGTTCAACCTAGAACCCCTAAGGTTCACCCCTAAACCATATCCCCACACACCACATCCGAATCACCTTTAAACACATCCAAGGTTGGTGACTTAACCACCTCCCTGGGCAGCACATTCCAATGCCTGAGCACTCTTGCCCTGAAAAAATGTTTCCTAATGTCCAGTCTAAACCTACCCAGTCATAGTTTAAGGTCATTCCCTCTTGTTTTGTCACTAATTACCTGTGAGAAGAGGCTGGCAGCATCCTCTCTACAACCTCTTTTCAGGTAGTTGTAGACAGCAATGAGGTCTCCCCTCAGCCTCCTCTTTTTCAAACTAAACAGCCCCAGCTCCCTCAGTCATTCCTCATAAAATTTATTCTCCAGGCCCTCCAGTTCTGCCAGGAAGACTGGGATAAAAAAGGATCATTTGGAATAGATTTACTGTAAAACAAGTCCCCATTAAGCTGAATTATTTGAACTGGTGTTTGAAATAAACCAGCTGAGTTCAGCTTGTATGCTGATACCATTATCTGGGACTGTATCCTTTCATCTCTGCATTATCTAACCCAGCCTTTTGCTGTGTTGACCTTGTACACCATATTCAATGTTTCAAAGCCAGCTCAGTATCTGATTGAATATGGCCATTTCTGTCCCAGGAAAATGATGCTCTAATAGTAAAGAGAAAGAAAAGATCTCTGATATCCTTTTTATTTTTTTTTCCTTGTTCTTTAAATTAGAGGGATAACAACATCATTTTGGCCACAACAACCCCATGCACTGCTACAGGCTGAGGTCAGAGGGACTGGAGAGCAGCCAGGC
Source organism: Melanerpes formicivorus (assembly GCF_026170545.1). NCBI lineage: Eukaryota > Metazoa > Chordata > Aves > Piciformes > Picidae > Melanerpes > Melanerpes formicivorus. Next base: position 5,638,708 of record NW_027142355.1, read on the forward strand.
AGAGAGGGACCTGGGGGTACTGATTGATAGTAGGCTGAACATGAGCCAGGAGTGTGCCCAGGTGGCCAAGAAGGCAAATAGCATCCTGGCCTGCTTCAGGAACAGTGTGGCCAGCAGGAGCAGGGAAGTCATTGTGCTCATGTACTCAGCACTGGTTAGGCCACACCTTGAGTCCTGTGTCCAGTTCTGGTCCCCTCAGTTTAGGAAAGATGTTGAGATGCTGGAAGGTGTCCAGAGAAGGGCAAAAAAAGTGGGGAGGGCTTTGGAGCACAGCCCTGTGAGGAGAGACTGAGGGAGCTGGGGTTGCTTAGCCTGGAGAGGAGGAGGCTCAGGGAAGACCTTCTTCCTCTCTGCAACTCCCTGAAGGGAGGTTGTAGCCAGGTGGGGGTTGGTCTCTTCTCCCAGGCAACCAGCACCAGAACCAGAGGACACAGTCTCAAGCTGTGCCAGGGGAGGTTTAGGCTTGATCTTAGGAAGAAATTCTTCATAGAGAAAGTGATTGCCCATTGGAATGTGCTGCCCAGGGAGGCAGTGGTGTCACCATCACTGGAGGTGGTTAGGAAGAGACTGGATGGGGTGCTTGGTGCCATGGTTTAGTTGATTAGATAGTGTTGGATGATAGGTGGGACTTGATGATCTAAAGATATTTTCCAACTTTCTTAATTCCATTCCATTCCATTCCATTCCATTCCATTCCATTCCATTCCATTCCATTCCATTCCATTCCATTCCATTCCATCAATTAAACTGTAAATTTTTAACAAACCTATAGTATTCTCTTGTGATTAGTCTACTAAGGTAAGGGAGAGATGTAAATATCCTCTCTATTTCAGAACATAGAGATCTACTTTATTTTTTTTTTTTCATGTAAAGTAAGGATGTGAATCTTGAAACAATCAAAACATTCCAGGTATGCTTGAAAAGGAAAGGTTTCGACCTTATGAAAAAGCAGCATTTCATCTTTCTCTTCCCTAAACCAAACAGACACATTGACAGACAACAAGGGAACTGCTGAATTTTAAAGATGCTCTGTTCTCTGAGAGAAAGCAAAAAAAAAACAAAACCAAACCACATTTGCGACTGCAGGTTTTGACCACTACTCCTTCACATGTCTTAGTGTGCACTTTGAAAAGTCACAATGATACCTCTGCTTGATTTATGCAGGGCATGCCTAATACACGAGTTAGCTATGCATTAGTTCTGCTGTCTTCTACATAATGAGTCAATCAAGGAGCTGCATTTGTCATTTCTATGTCTCAGAAGGTGTGTGAGCATGGGCTGAGCTGTATTTATTTCACAGAATCATGTTTACCTTCCCTTTTCTCCATTTCCATGATGCTTAGACTGGAACAATTAGTGTTTACAAACTATTTCACACAGGGCATATCTTATTTAACATAAGCAGGTGGACAGATGATGGTGGAACAGTGGATGTGGTTGATCTTGATTTCAGTAAAGCATTTGACACTCTCTGCCACAGCATGCTTGCAGCTGAACTGAGGCAGTGTGGTCTGGATGTCAGGAAGTGAGGTGGATGGAACTGACTGAAGGAAAGAAGTCAGAGATTTGTGGTCAATGGGATGGAGTCTAGTTGGAGGCCTGTGTCTATTGGAATCCCTCAGGGGTCAGTCCTTGGACCAGTTTTGTTCAATATATTCATCCACAACCTGGGTGAGGGCACAGAGAGCACTGTCAGCAAGTTTGCTGATGACACCAAACAGGAGTGGCTGACACAGGAGAGTTGTGCTGCCATTAAGTGAGACTTATCCAGGGTGAGAGTTGGGCAGGGAGAAATGGAATGAAATTCAACAAGGGCAAGGATAGAGTCTTGCTCCTGGGACAGAGCAACCCCAGGTATCAATACGGGTTGGGGACTGAGCTGTCGGAGACCAGTGAAGGGGAAAAGGACCAGGGGGTCCTAGTCGATGGGAGGTTGACAATGAGCCAGCAGTTCTAGGGTGGATTAGAAAGTCTGTGATTAATAGACTGTGAGAGGTTTTTCTCATCCTCTACTCACTTCTGGTAAGGCCTCATCTGGAATATTGTGTCCAGTTCTGGGCCCCTTGGTTCAAGAGGGACAGGGAACTACTAGAGAGAGTCCAACAGAGAGCCACAAAGATGATTAGGGGAGTGGAAGATCTTCCTTAGGAGGAGAGCCTGAGGGAGCTGAGGGCTCTGTAGCTTGGGGAAGAGGGGCCTGAGAGGTGACCTCATTGATGTTGATAAAGATGTGCAGGGTGAGTGCCAAGAGGCTGGAGCCAGGCTCTGCTGGGTGATGCCCAATGCCAGCACAAGGGGCAGTGGTGGAAGCTGAGACATAGGGTGTTCCATGGAAACGAGGAAAATTTTTTTCCCTGTGAGTGTGACAGAACCCTGGAGCAGGCTGCCCAGGGGGGGTGTGGAGTCTCCCTGTCTAGAGTTATTCAAGACCTGCCTGAATGAGCTCCTGCATGATCTGGTCTAGGTGATCCTGCTCTGGCAGGGTGGTTGGGCTGGATGAGCTTTCAAGGTTGCTTGCAGCCCCTAACATTCTCTGCTTCTGTGATTCTGGGTTAAGCCAAGGAAAGGCGAGTCGTCTGCTCAGCTTGGCTGTCTCAGAGTCTAAGGAAGTGAAAAGATTATGTTTCTTCAGTTGTTGGAATTAATAAAAAAAAAGCAAATCATCAAAATGAATCTCTCATCCTCCTACTCACAGGGAGAGACTTTGCAGAAGTGCCGAAACGACCGAGAAATGCCTTTGCAATACAGTTTGGCAGCACAAAGCCCAGAGCGTTTTTAATAGCATTCAATCTGCGAGGAGTGTTTCATCTGTGTAGGACAATAAATACAACTGCACCTGCAGCAGCTCTGGACATCTCATTACAGGCAGACACTGACAGATTGGAAGAAATCTGGGATAGCACAGCAGAAGTGATAATTCACATGCAAGACAGACTTATGGAGATATTAGATGGGCTAAAAACATACCAGTTAGACCAAAGAGTATGTCAATGGAGACAGAATTCCACTGCTGTTTGAATAATGCAGACAGAAGAGGTAGAGACAGATGTTTTTTTGTTTGGCTTGTCTTAACCTTGATATAATGGAATTTCACTGAGTTCATAGCAAGAACGGAAAGATTTAGGGCAATGCCAGGGAAAAAAACCTCAGCTGTCTCACTCAAAGTACTGGTTTATAATAATCTGTGTATACCACATCTAGATGTAGATACAGCTAATAAAAGATGCATTTCAAATTGGCCAATCAACTCTCTCCATCCTTTAAAAACCCACCATAACGCAAGAGGAAAACAAAGAACCTCTAGAGTGCACCTATTTAGCTGTACAATGAGGGAAATATACTCACTCACACAAATAAACTAGCCCCTGAGGTTTTATGAAGTTTCTGACATAGTATATTGCTGTAAGAAGCATGGTAAGGATATGGTAGTGATCCTGTCTTCCACTGACTGAATAAAGCTCCCTTCTCAGAAGAGACTGAGAATCAAATAACAAACAAGATCTTATATTCTGGAGAGAACAGAACAGAATTAACCAGGTAGGAAAAGTCCTTCAAGATCATCTAGTCCAACCTATCACCCAACACCATCTGACCAACTAAACCATGGCACTAAGTGCCTCATCCAGGCTCTCTTTGAACCCTGCCAGGGATGGTGAGATCAGAGATCATCAAGTCCAACCTGTCACCCAACACCTCATGACTACTAGACCATGGCACCAAGTGCCACATCCAATCCCCTCTTGAACACCTCCAGGAATGGTGACGCCATCACCTCCCTGGGCAGCCCATTTCAATGGCCAATCTCTCTTTCTGTGAAGAATTTCTTCCTAACCTCCAGCCTAAACCTCCCCTGGTGCAGCTTGAGACTGTGTCCTCTTGTTCTGGTGCTGGTTGCCTGGGAGAAGAGACCAATCCCCACCTGAGGCTTGAGACTCTTATGTATGGACTATGGGTAAGAGTGGGACTAGGCATATTAGAATTTTGGACTACATAGTGAAAAACCCACATCTTTGGGACACAAGGTATCAAGAGAGCTCTGAAAGTTTATCTCTTCATGTCCAAAAGTCCAGTTTTCCAGTCCAAAGGCTAACTGCACTGAAATATTTCCACTTAGTACAGAGGTACTGAGAAAAGTTTTCTGACAGGGAGATAGCAGAGTGTAGTGGATTAAAGTTATCCCCCTCCCAACAACAAATTTTGGAGGATTACCCCCAAAATAAACCAGCTCAGTTGGTTTGAAAGCAGAATGAAGGTAGATTTACAAAGCAAGCAAAATCCAGAACTACAAAATGCAATGAATATGGACAAAATATATAGACACAAATATTTACAATTAAGAAACAACACAAGAATGTCCTTGAATTGTTCCCAGACCCTTCTGGACAGTCTAGGAGGGCTGCTCAAAACCTCCCCTCTTGCCCCTCCTACCCCTTCCCTTCTCAGTACCTCACAGACACAGTATATACCAGCAGAAGGTCAGGAAAGAGAAGAGATAAGGGAGCAAGCATTGCAAGCTGCAAAGAGGAAGAAGTGAAAAGAGGCAGAAATGTTTGTGAAGCTTTTACCCTAATTAGTAAACAAATAGCATTGTCCATGGATCTTATTATTTTTCTTATGTATTTATCTTCCACTACTTTTCTACTCTGGAATTTTCCTGTTCTTGTCTGTAATTAAGATACCAGCTCCAAACCATGACACAGCAGTATGCTGTTCCCTAGGCATGAATTTTAGGAACTGGCTGGAGGGCTGAGCCCAGAGAGTGGTGGTAAATGGTGCCACATCCAGCTGGCAGCCAGGCACTAGTGGTGTCCCCCAGGGATCAGTGCTGGGCCCCATCCTGTTCAATATCTTTATTGATGATCTGGATAAGGACACTGAGTCCATCATCAGTAAATTTGCACATGACACCAAGCTGGGGGCGGGACTTGATGTGTTAGAGGGTAGGAGAGCTCTTCAAGGGACCTTGCCAGGCTGCACAGATGGGCAGAGTCCAAGGGCATGAGATTGAAGACATGCAAGTGATGGGTTCTGCACATTGGCCACAACAACCCCATGCAGTGCTACAGGCTGGGGTCAGAGTGGCTGGAGAGCAGCCAGGCAGAGAGGGACCTGGGGGCACTGGTTGATGGTAGGCTGAACATGAGCCTGCAGTGTGCCCAGGTGGCCAAGAAGGCCAACGGCATCCTGACCTGTATCAGGAACAGTATGGCCAGCAGGAGCAGGGAGGTCATTGTGCCCCTGTACACTGCACTGGTTAGGCCACACCTTGAGTCCTGTGTCCAGTTCTGGGGCCCTCAGTTCAGGAAGCATGCTGACTTGCTGGAACGTGTCCAGAGAAGGGCAACAAAGCTGGTGAGAGGTTTGGAGCACAAGCCCTGTGAGGAGAGACTGAGGGAGCTGGGGTTGCTTAGCCTGGAAAGAGGAGGCTCAGGGGTGACTTTATTGCTGTCTACAACTACCTGAAGGGAGGTTGTAGACAGGCAGAGGTTGGTCTCTTCTCCCAGACAGCCAGCACCAGAACAAGAGGACACCAGGGGAAGTTTAGGCTGGAGGTTAGGAAGAAGTTCTATACAGAGAGAGTGATTGCCCATTGGAATGTGCTGCCCAGGGAGGTGGTGGAGTCACCATGATTGGAGGTGTTCAAGAGGAGACTTGATAGGGTGCTTGGTTGCATGGTTTAGTTGAATAGGTGGTATTGGATGATAGGTTGGACTTGATGATCTTGGCCTATTCTATTCTATTCTATTCTATTCTATTCTATTCTATTCTATTCTTGCTTTTGGCTCCTGAGAGCCCCTTCCCTAGATTCATCTCTAGGATTCTGGAAAGATTAGAGTTTTCAGACCTTTGTCACATACCAGGGGTTTCCTCAAAGGAGAGCAACAAAAGGGCTGTTTTGTAAAAGCAGTTTTCAAAGGTTTCCCATTAATAGCTATAACTTGAAAAGAATCCCGGTGCCCTGAGAACATGATTGACTTCTTATGCACTAGCTTAATGGGAAGAATCCATAATATTATATCTCCATTCAGGGGGTCAGAAGGAAGAAATACTAAACCCTTCTAAACTTATTCAGTCAGGAAATAGGCATGGAATCAGATATGTCAGCAGGACGACCATAATCTGATCAGTAATGGTGCCTCTTTCTTTTTGGATTGGAATGGAATGGAATGGAATGGAATGGAATGGAATGGAATGGAATGGAATGGAATGGAATAGAATAGAATAGAATAGAATAGAATAGAATAGAATAGAATAGAATAGAATAGAATAGAATATAGAATAGAATAGAATAGAATATAGACCAGGTTGGAAGAGACCTATGAGATCATTTTGTCCAACCTATCACCCAACACCATCCAATCAACTAAACCATGGCACCAAGCACCCCATCAAGTCTCTTCCTAAACACCTCCAGGGATGGTGATTCCACCACCTGCCCGGGCAGCACATTCCAACAGCCAATCTCTCTTTCTATGAAGAACTTATTCCTAACCTCCAGCCTAAACCTCCCCTGGTGCAGCTTGAGACTGTGTCCCCTTGCTCTGTCACAGGTTGTCTGGGAGAAGAGACCAGCCCCCACCTGGCTACAACCTCCCTTCAGGTAGTTGTAGACAGCAAGAAGGTCTCCCCTGAGCCTCCGTTTCTCCAGGCTAAGCAACCCCAGCTCCCTCAGCCTCTCCTCACAAAGCTATGCTCCAGACCCCTCCCCAGCTTTGTTGCCCTTCTCTGGACACATTCAAGAGTCTCAATGTCCTTCTTAAGCTGAGGGGCGCAGAACTGGACACAGGACTCAAGGTGTGGCCTAACCAGTGCAGTGTACAGGGGCAGAATGACCTCCCTGCTCCTGCTGGCCACACTATTCCTGACGCAGGCCAGGATGCCATTGGCTTTCTTGGCTGCCTGGGCACACTGCTGGCTCATGTTCAGCCAGCTGTCAACCAGTACCCCCAGGTCCCCCTCTGCCTGGCCACTCTTCAGTCACTCTGACCCCAGCCTGTGGTTCTGCATGGAGTTGGTATGATCATAGAATGGGCTGGGCTGGAAGGGACCTCCAAAGCTCATCTGCTCGGACCTCCCCACAGTCAGCAGAGTCATCCCAAACTAGATCAGGTTGTCCAGAGCCCTGTCCAGCCTCACTTGGAATATCTCCATGGAAGGAACCTCAACAACCATCCTGGTCATCTTTTTCCAGTGTTTCACCACCCTCATAGGAAAGGACCTCTTCCTGACATCCAACCTAAATCTTGAATATCTCCACAGAGGGAGAATATCTTGAATATCTTGAGGGAGGGAAACTCCACAACCCCACTGTGCAGCCTGTTATTATTTGCTCATATGTAAGGAATTAGAGGACAGGCAGTGTTTACTTCAGAGAGATGCACAGCCAGAAGGGAGGAAAGTAATAAATGATATGGCTTAGTGAGACAAAGAATTAGACAGAAATTAAGGTATTGGGGTTTTGGTTTTGTGGGAGTTTTGTTGTTTGGGGGGGGGGGGGGTTGTGTATGTGTATGTGTTTGTTTGTTTTTTCCAGTTAATATCCTTGAAAACTTTAAAAGGGAAGTCATAATGACAAGAGGAAAGCAGATGGGAGAGATCCAGGAGGGCTGCTCAGCAGGGCAGTGTACAAGTGAGCCCTGTTTACACAACTGGACATCTGTACCTGAAAGCTCCACTCTGCCTTTCCAGAAAGGAGGCCCTGAGCTCCTGAAAACTGCTGCCAGCAACAGCCTACACAAACTCCTTTGGCTGCCAAACCACAGCAACATCAGGCTGTGAAGTTGTTTTTCCCTCTTTTTGCCAGAATTATGAATCATAGACCTCAAAGATCATCAAATACAACCTGTGCCACCCTGGTACACTGCTGGCTCATGTTCAGCCTACTATCAACCGGTATCCCCAGGTCCCTTTCTGCCTGGCTGCTCTCCAGCCACTCTGACCCTAGCCTGTAGCACTGCATGGGGTTGTGGTGGCCAAGATGTAGAACCCAGCACTTAGATGTGTTCAATCTCATGCCCTTGGACTCTGCCCATCTGTCCAGCCTGACAAGGTCCCTCTGCAGAGCTCTCCAACCTTCTAAAAGAGCAACTCCTGCCCCCAGCTTGGTGTCATCTGCAAACTTACTGATGATGGACTCAATGCCCTCATCCAGATGATCAATAAAAATATTGAACAGGGTGGGGCCCAGCACTGATCCCTGGGGGACAAGTGAGACGTTCCCTAGCAATATCTCACCTTCTTTCCTCATTCTGTTCTCTCCGCTGGCATGCATGTTTCCAAGGCTGGAAAGAGGACCCTTATCTGTTAGCTTTGACATAAGCCTTACTAACTTTTTTAACAACAGTTTTGAGCTAATTGAAACCTATTTCTAACATTGCTCCTTTTCTATTTTCTTCTAATTAACCAGAGAAAAAAGGGGAGGGAGAGGTTAGGGGGGAAGCAGGGCAGAATCGTCCTGCCCAAGAAGGATTTCTGTGCTGTTTTTTCTCTTTCTAAACACCTGTATAATATTGTAAATACTGTATATTTTGTACATATTCATTGCATTCCATTATTGCTTGTAATCACAGCTTGTCCATTTTGTTTGTGGGTAAGCTAAACCATCACAAGCAGAAACAAGTTAGTATCAGCCCTGAGGAGAGAGACTTGGGGGTGCTGGTGGACAAGAAGCTCAACATGAGCTCTCAGTGTGCACTTGCAGCCCGCAAAGCCAATCAGAGCCTGGGCTGCATCAGGAGAAGTGTGGCCAGCAGGTCAAGGGAGGTGATTCTCCCCCTCTACTCAGCCCTGGTTAGACCCCACCTGCAGTACTGCATCCAGTTCTGGAGCCCCTATTACAAGAGGGATATGGAGGTGCTGGATGGTGTCCAGAGAAGGGCCATGAGGATGAGCAGAGGGCTGGAGCACCTCTCCTATGAGGACAGACTGAAGGAGTTGGGGCTGTTCAGTCTGGAGAAGAGAAGGCTCTGAGGTGACCTAATTGTGGTCTTCCAGTATCTGAAGGGGGCCTACAAGAAGGCTGGGGAGGGACTTCTCAGGATCTCAGGTAGTGATAGGACTAGGGGGAATGGAATGAAGCTGGAGGTGGGGAGATTCAGACTGGATGTGAGGAGGAAGTTCTTCCCCATGAGAGTGGTGAAGCCCTGGAATGGGTTGTCCAGGGAGGTGGTTGAGGCCCCGTCCCTGGGGGTGTTTAAGCCCATGCTGGATGAGGCTCTGGCCAGGCTGCTGTAGTGTGGGGTGTCCCTGCCCATGGCAGGGGGTTTGGAACTAGATGATCCTTGTGGTCCCTTCCAATCCTGACTGATATACTATGATACTATGAACTCTCCACAGCCATGGAGGAAGAAGAGAAGAAACAAGAAAAAGGAATTGTTTTGGTAAAACCAATCTTAAGGTAGATACCTCTCCAATGAAATTGTTTGGAATTGTCTCTATTTTCCTTTTTACAGCCAATAGTGATTTATTTACATTTTATTACTTATCTGCTCAAGAGCTGTGAAAAAAAATTTAAAGGCATAGCCTAAAACTCCCACACCTGTGCTCAGAATTATGCACCTGTAGTGTGAGTCCTGTTGTAGTAGGTTGAAATTCACCCACCTCAACATAAACTTTGCCAGACCAGCTTGGTTAGAAGCAAATGAACACTGTATTTACAGGCAAAACTACAATCTATAATGGAATGCAATGAACACGTACAAAAGCAGGGAAGACATTGTGCCCCCATACTCTGCAAAGGTTAGGCCACACCTTGAGTCCTGTGTCCAGTTCTGGGCCCCTCAGTTTAAAAAGGACATTGAGACACTGGAACGTGTCCAGAGAAGGGGAACAAGGCTGGTGAGAGGCCTTGAGCACAGCCCTGTGAGGAGAGGCTGAGGGAGCTGGGGTTGCTTAGCCTGGAGAAGAGGAGGCTCAGGGGAGACCTCATTGCTGTCCACAACTACCTGAAGGGAGGTTGTAGCCAGGAGGGAGTTGGTCTCTTCTCTCAAGCAACCAGCACCAGAACAAGAGGACACAGTCTCAAGCTGCACCAGCAGAAGTTTAGGCTGGAGGTGAGGAACAAGTTCATCCTACAGAGAGTTGTTAGCCATTGGAATGTGCTGCCCAGGGAGGTGGTGGAGTCACCGTCACTGGAGGTGTTCAAGAGGAGATTGGACATGGCACTTGGTGCCATGGTTTAGTCATGAGGTCTGTGGTGACAGACAGCAGACACCAGAAGAAGAGGACACAGTCTCAAACTGCACCACACCTTTGCTCAGGGTGATGCACCTGTAGTGTGAGCCCTTTCTCTCTTCCAGCTGACTGAGGAGGTGGAATGATTAAAACAAGAAATAAAAACAAATCGTGGCAAGGGTTTTTAGTTCAGTTGAAATATAATAGAAACATTAAGCATGCTGAGCACTGTCTCACAGCTTGTTAGAAAGAGTTATCCGTTTGAAAGCAATATAGAGGCAGACACCTTATCCGGTGTGCTCATTGACAACAAGCCATCATAAAGCCTCAGACTGAGAAATCATGGAAGTGAAGAAAATGGGCAGAGAAAAAAAAAAAAAAAAAGCCAGCTAGAGACAGAGTGGAGAGGAAGGAGAGTCCATGTGGGTTTCTAGCCAAAAAGTCAACAGCTGTAAGATGCTGTAGCAGGGTTAGGATTTGAGACAGTCTACTCCCCCCCAGAACAGAGGGGAATAGAATAGAATAGAATAGAATAGAATAGAATAGAATAGAATAGAATAGAATAGAATAGAATAGAATAGAATAGAATAGAATAGAATAGAAGTAGAGTAGAGTAGAGTAGAATAGAATAGAATAGAATAGAATAGAATAGAATAGAATAGACCAGACCAGGTTGGAAGAGACCTTCAAGATCATTGTGTCCAACTCTCAACCAATCCAACTCACCTAAACAACTAAACCATGGCACCAAGCACCCTATCAAGTCTCCTCCTGAACCCCTCCAATGATGGTGACCCCACCACCTCCCCTGGCAGCTCATTCCAATAAATCAGCAGACTAGCTCAGGAAAGTTTTGGAAACAAAATGAAGCTATATTTGAAAAGAAAGAAAAAAAAAGAGAGAGCTATGTATGAAATGATATAAGGTGCTAAGACATAGACAAAATATATTGACATACATTTACAACTCAACAACCATCAGAAAACACTCCCTGATACAAATTCAACTCTTGCCCCTGCCTCCCAAAGGAGGCTTTATGCAGCCTAGCAGTGTAGTCAAAGTAAAAATTATCCCAGCAAGGTCAAAGGGAGAGAGAAGTTGCAAGCAGAAGTGACAGCAAAGAAAGAGAGAGAGTTATCTGTGATACAAAATACAAGCTTCTCAGCACACCAGTGGAATGATTTTAACTTATCTGTTGTTATTATTATTCTTATTCTGTGTCCAGTCCCTAATTTTATTTATCTTTTACTCAAAAGTCTTTGTGTCAGAGCGAGATACTAGCTGAAGCTGTCACAGATGCTCCAATGCAAATGCCAAAGGTTGCCTTCTTGTTGTGTTATCTGTACAGATAACTGTCAGTTAACTGTCAAATAACTGTCAGCCCCTGCTATTGAGGGTTGATATGGATTTAAGACAGGATGCCTTAATAACCATAGAGTTCCTTACAGTCCTCCAGAAGGGAATAGATTGCCTGGGAAGTGGACACTGGAAATCTTTTGTTATTTCATTCCCATCACACCTGCATCTCCCCTTTATAAACAAGCAGCACAGACTGTCCTGCACATAGAATCATAGAATTGTTAGGGTTGGAAGGGACCTCAAGGATCATCCAGTTCCAACCTCATTTCCATGGCCTGGGACACCTCACACTGCATCAGGTTGCTCAGAGCCACATCCAGCCTGGACTTCAAAACTTCCAGGGATGAGGCTTCCACCACCTCCCCGGGCAACCTGTGCCAGTCTCTCACCACCCTCATGGGGAACAACTTCTTAACATCCAGTCTGAATCTACCCATTTCTACTTTTTTCCCCTTCCCCCCAATCCTGTCACTCCCTGACACCCTAAAAAGTCCCACCCCAGCTTTCTTGTAGCACCCTTGAGATACTGGAAGGCCTCCTCAGAGCCTTCTCTTCTCCAGACTGAACAACCCCAACTCCCTCAGTCTTTCCTCATAAGAGAGGTGCTCCAGCCCTCTGATCATCCTCATGGCCCTGCATGATGGCAGCATGGTATCAAAAACTCAGAAACAGATTCAACTGGATAAACCCATGACACCAGCTGATCATGCATGTGTGGTCTCAATGCCCATCACTGTTAAAGACACCCAAATAACCCAACAGGTCAAACCACTGACTACAATGATAGCTGTTCCTCATACCAGCTTGGCTGTGTCAATTCACCTCCGTGACCTCCATGAGCCTTAGCATAGCTTCTAGGAGGATGTCCCACGTTAGTTTTGATGCAACAGAAATTCATGACACTTTGGTGATGCAAATTGTCCCTAATAGGCACTGTGTGTAATGACGGGTGAATAAATGCTCTTATCTACATGTGGTAGTTTTAGGCTATGCCTCTGAAGATTTTTCACAGAGCTCTAACAGAAAGTAGTAAAATGTAAATTAATCACTATTGGGTGTAAAAAAGAAAATAATGATAATTCTAAACTATCCCATGGGAAGAGATAAGGGACTACAACTACTTGTACCAAAACAATCTCTTCTCTCTTCTCACTTGTTCACTCTGGGAGAGATACTAACTCACTTCTGCTTGACCAAGGCTGCATTGTTTTGCTTAAGTCTAACATCCCTCTGTTCCTGTTTCCTTTCCTTTTTGTACAGGGAGGTAAGGGGAAGGCAGAGAGGGAGAGCTAGTTGCTTCCCCTGATCTTTGGCCAGGGAGGTTCTTGTACTGTTTATTAATTGTAAATCACAGAATCACCAAGGTTGGAAGAGACCTCAAAGATCGAGTCCAACCTCTCACCCAAGACCTCAAAGATCATCGAGTCCAACCTCTCACCCAAGACCTCATGACTAGACCATGGTACCAAGTGCCACGTCCAATCCCCTCTTGAACACCTCCAGGGATGGGGATTCCACCACCTCCCTGGGCAGCACATTCCAATGGCTACCAACTCTCTCTGGGAAGAACTTTGTCCTCACCTCCAGCCTAAACTTCCCCTGGTGCAGCTTGAGACTTTGTCCTCTTGTTCTGGTGCTGCTTGCCTGGGAGAAGAGACCAACCCCCACCTGGCTATAACCTCCCTTCAGGTAGTTGTGGAGAGCAATGAGGTCTTCAATCCTGGATATTTTGTACATACTCATTGCATTCCATTGTAAACTGTAATTTTGCCTGTAAATGCAGCTTTCATTTGTTTCCAGCTGAGCTAGTCTGGCAAATTTAATGTGGGGGGTGAGGGGGTGTGAGGGGGTGTGTGGAAATTTCAACCCACCAGAGTACACAACAGAATTTGTAATGGTTAATTCCTGTCACTGGAGTTTTTTCTGAGCTGCAGCCCTGGAAAAATCATTACAGTGGAATCACAACTCCCCACAACTGCTTTCAGCTGTGGCCACTGGGTAGCTGCATACCATCTGTCATGAATGCTGCAGAGAAGAGAATTTGAAACATTGGCACTGGCTACATGGCAGAGTGACCAGGTGCTTCATGAAGGAGGTAACAGCTTCCTGTTGTAGCCTCCTGAGATATGGCAGGCAGTCATTGCAGAAAACAGATCTAGGCTCTCAAGGAGCTAAACCAAGCACCAGTGAGAATTTGCAGGCAATTATCTACACTTGTATGAGACCCCTCATCTGCTCTTGCTCAGCTGCTCTTAATGGTATATGGGAGAAACAAAGCCTACACCAAAAAGATAAAGAGGAGGGATATGCTATAGCTATAAACTCTATCTATTCTGCAAAAGAAACTGTGAACTTACAGTGAATGTCTCCCTCCACCTAGTGTACTTTAAGTTTTGAATTTCATGTGCATCAAATTCATGGCCAGCAGTGCCCAGCTGGCCAAGAAGGCCAATGGCATCCTGGCCTGCATCAGGAATAGTGTGGCCAGCAGGAGCAGGGAAGTCATTCTGCCTCTGTACTCAGCACTGGTTAGGCCACACCTTGAGTCCTGTGTCCAGTTCTGGGCTCCTCAATTTAAGACATTGAGACACTTGAATTTGTCCAGAGAAGGGCAACGAGGCTGGGGAGAGGTCTCGAGCACAAGCCCTATGAGGAGAGGCTGAGGGAGCTGGGGTTGCTTAGCCTGGAGATGAGGAGGCTCAGGGGAGACCTTCTTGCTCAACCTCCCTGAAGGGTGGTTGTAGCCAGGAGGGGATTGGTCTCTTCACCCAGGTAACCAGCACCAGAACAAGAGGACACAGTCTCAAGCTGTGCCAGGGGAAGTTTACGCTGGACATGAGGAGAAAGTTCTTCCCAGAAAGAGGAACTGGCCATTGGAATGTGATGCCCAGGGAGGTGGTGGAGTCACTGCCCTTGGAAGTGTTCAGAAAAGGACTGGATGTGGCACTTGGAGCCATGGTTCAGTCATGAGGAGGTGTTAGGTATTAGGTAATAGGTTGTTCTTGGTGATGTCTGAGGTCTTTTCCAACCTGGTCGATTCTATGATTCTATGTGCTGTAGATGCATTACATACCCAATGTGAAATCAATGGTAGTTACTTGGTACCTAGCAGGGTATTTGTCAGCTTTTTGAACCAGAAGCTGATCAACCACTTTAGAGTTGGAGAGACAAGAGGGAAGGCTAGGAAAATAATGCAGGGAAATCCTACAGGGTCATGGTTCAAGCAGAAAGCTTAGTTCAGAGCCTTGTGAAATCAGAGAGAAACTTCCCATTAATTTCACAGTGAGTTGTGATGACCTTTAGCAAAGAAACATACAAACTGAGGAGGGATTGACAAACTCCACGAGGCTGGACAAAGGTCTTCTTTCATTAAAGAAAGAAATCAGCTGCAGAGGCTCTGGAGTTTTGTAAGTATTGGAGGAACAGCTGGAATCCTCTCAGGATGCATCAGAGGCTGGTAACTTAAATAGAATTGTTCTTACAAAACTGCCTTTCCTGAAAGATAGCAAATGTAGTGGCCAGTCAGAGATTGTTGTCTGAGGTTTATCTGTAGTCAGTGGAGAGACAGGAGCAGCCACAAAGCAATTCACTCCGTCTCCTTCTTTCGGCTGGCAACAAAGCAGGCTGAGATTACTATCTTATACTGCACCAAAGGAACTCTTAAAGGACTAAATTTATGTACAAAGAATACAACTCCCTGTTGTTATTAAGCAGTGCAGCTTGAAAGCACGCTTTGAAGAGCCCAAAAGATAATCTAGAGTCTACTTCTTGGAGCCTGTTGAACATTGCTTCTTTGCAGATTGAGTTGTGATTGTGTAATTGTATCTTTTCCGTTTATTTTTTTTAGAGAACAGTTTACTTGAAAGAAGAAAATTACATTTAACCACACTTTTATTAAATAAAAGCCATTTTCTGCAAAAGTGCCTGTTTAGAAAGCACTGACAATGTAATCACTGTTTATACTGGCTGTGCAGAGCTGAAATGCAGGGAGGCTTCCTAACTCTAATGGCTGTGATTAGAATAGTTGAACACTTCACAGAATCACCAAGGTTGGAAGAGACCTCAAAGATCATCAAGTCCAACCTGTCACCACAGACCTCATGACTAAACCATGGTACCAAGTGCCACGCCCAATCCCCTCTTGAACACCTCCAGGGATGGTGACTCCACCACCTCCCTGGGCAGCACATTCCAATGGCAAATGACTCTCTCAGTGCAGAACTTTCTCCTCACCTTGACCCTAAACTTCTGCTGGTGCAGCTTGAGACTGTGTCCTCTTGTTCTGGTCCTGGTTACCTGGGAGAAGAGACCAAACCTCACCTGGCTACAACCTCCCTTCAGGTAGTTGTAGACAGCAAGAAGGTCTCCCCTGAGCCTCCTCTTCTCCAGGCTAAGCAATCCCAGCTCCCTCAGCCTCTCCTCACAGGGCTGTGCTCCAAACCCCTCCCCAGCTCTGTTGCCCTTCTCTGGACATGTTCCAGCAACTCAACATCTTTCCTAAACTGAGGGGCCCAGAACTGGACACAGGACTCAAGGTGTGGCAAATTGACTGTGTCATGTTACAAGAGCTTTACTAGTTTACATGGAGAGGCAAGAAAGTGGAAAATACTACTTGAATGCAAAAAAACCCAAACATATATGTAGGTGTTAACAGTTAAATTGTGTTTAAAGTCTGTGTGAAGTTCAAATGCTTAGTAAGGCCAAATGCAGAGTGGTTAAGCATTCCTAATAACATCAGGCAAAATGTGTCTGTAGAAATGAGGGAGGGAAAAGGTTAGGAATTTTTTAAAAACCTTGTAAAGTAGAAGCTGTTTCCACATGGTGCAGGGTTCTATAAAAATCCTTGAGGACTGATTCCTTTAATCCTATTTTGTGCTCCTTGTGGTGGGTTAATGCCCATCCTGAAAACAAAGTGGGGAGGGCTTGTGGGTGCTCTGCCCTCCCTGCAGGGCATTTTCCCTCTGGGAAACTGAGTCTGTTCCACTCCCCCCTCCCTGCCCAGGTAGGGTTTAAAAAGCAGTACATTGCAGCCAGTAGGCCTCCTTTTGGCTCCTGCCTCTCCTGCATGAGAGCTACTGTGGCTGCCCTCCTGCTCCTCTGCCACGTGGTCGGGCCTGATCCTTCTCCCTGATGTCTCCGTGCCTCTTCAGAGAGAGACTGGTTTTGTACTCTTCTTCTTTATCCCACTCCCATCCATCCTTGTTCCTTGCCCTTGTGAACCTTACCTGTTACTGTTATATATATATATAGTTATATAGTTATACATATTGTTTAAAGAAAACTCTTTACATCTCTACTTCCAAGCCAACTCCAAATTATTGTTTGGTGGATTTGCTCCTTCCTTTTTATCCCTTCTCTGTTGGGAGGGAGGAGGGGGGAGTGGGGGAGAGATTTTCAGCCTTGCCCCCATCTGAGCTCTTAACTCCCAGTTAAGGCTTAAACCACCACACTCTTTTTGTTTGCTTTGCCTGCAGGTAGCAAGCATTAATACTGGCTTGACAAAATATTTTCCTGATGCAGTGTTAATAAAGTTCCCTAAGTTAAATGGTTTCTAGCAGATTGCACACTCTCTTCACTTTCCCACATAAGCTGCAGCACAGAGTACCCTTCTTAAATTCAAAAGTGTGGGTGCAGTCTTCTTTACACCTCTTACTAAACATACAGTCACTGGAAAGCTAAGGCACACGGGAAGAGAATGTCTTCCAAGAGAGATAAAAAGCTACATAAAAAGCAGCTTTGGAATTCTGTGGACAAAAATTTGTCACAAAGGAAGGAAATGAAGAAGTGTTTGTTTTTCCACTGGATCTGGTTTGGAAAAAAAAAACAAACAACCAGAAAAGTTCACATTTTGCCATCTTCACAGAATTACTTCAGTGTGACTATCAGAAAATTGAGAGTAAATGTATCTGCTGTACTGAAAAAAAGAAAAAGGGAACTGGACTAAGCTGTTGGAAAAGTGAATATGTTGAGTTACACCCATCCAGGGGGGGAGGGGGGCTGAAAGAACCCAGCCCCCCAGGATGACAAAAGAAACTTGATCCAGGTGGGCAGAGAAGGATTTGGTTTTTCATAGAATCATAGAATCAATAAGGTTGGAAAAGACCTCAAAGATCATCAAGTCCAACCTGTCACCCAACACCTCATGACTACTAAACCATGGCACCAAGTGCCATGTCTGATCCCCTCTTGAACACCTCCAATCATGGTGACTCCACCACCTCCCTGGGCAGCACATTCCAATGGCTAACACCTCTCTCTGGGAAGAACTTTCTCCTCACCTCCAGCCTAAACCTCCCCTGGCACAGCTTGAGACTGTGTCCTCTTGTTCTGGTGCTGGTTGCCTGGGAGAAGAGACCAATCTCCACCTGGCTACAACCTCCCTTCAGGTAGTTGTAGAGAGCAAGAAGGTCTCCCCTGAGCCTCCTCTTGTCCAGGCTAAGCAACCCTAGCTCCCTCAGCCTCTCCTCACAGGGCTGTGCTCCCCTCTCCTCCTGCCTAATTTGCTTTCCCTACTGGGAAAAGGGGAGAGGGGAGGCAACTTAAATCTCTTCCATTGGGCTTTTGGGCTCTGGGAAAATCTTAAACCATAACAATAATACAAACCCCATATGCTCCTAATCAGAGCTATAAAACAACACAACACTTTTCCTGAATATGATTTTATTGGATGGATCCTGTACCATAATCTCAACATCAAACAAAATACTCTAAGGTATTGCTGGAAGACATTGTTATAGAATTTTGCAGCTTTATATCCCTTGCTGAAAGATAAATTCAGTGGAAGTTGTACTTGGTAGTAAAATTTGGCAGTGCTGTTTCTAGCCACTGATCTTTAATAAAAATGCCTCCTGAAGCTTTTCAGTCCTACCTATAAGCTTTGCATGTGTCTGCATAGATAAACAAACCACAAATGGCTTGAGTCTGCATGGTTTTAGGCCCGGATTTACTCTTCCAAGGCAGTTGGTGACTTCATCTTGGCCTAAGTGAGGCCATAGGTTATCCTGCAGATATATGGTTTTTGTAAGTTAAGACATGTCATAGCCCAGAAACAAGGGTGAAGTGTGCTAAAACCACAAGAATTAAATTGGTTTGTTCTCTCTCTAGTGGTCATCTCTAAGCACATGGAAGAAAAGAAGTTTATCAGGAGCAGCCAGCACAGATTTACTAAGGGAAAAATCACTTTTATCTAATCTGATAGCCTTCTGTGGTGGTGTGACTGGCTGGGTGGCTACAGGAAAAGCAGTGGATGTTGCCTGCCTTGACTTTAGCAAGGCTCTTGATGGTCTCCCATAATATCCCCATGGGAAAGTGTAGGTTAGATGAGTGGATGGTGAGGTGGATTGAGAACTGGCTGAATGGCAGAGCTCAGAGGGTCATGATAAGTGGTGCAGAGTCCTGTTGGAGACCTGTAACTGGTGGTCCCCAGGGGTCAGTCTTATTGAGTATCTTCATCCATGCCTTCCTGTGTGACCGATGGTAGATTCTATGGTCCTGCTCTGGCAGGATTTGGAGTTAAAGATCTCTGGAGTTCTCTTCCAACCCCTAACATCCTGTGAGATCCTGTGACCTGGATGATACCCTCAGCACCTCAGCAAGTTTGCTGATGGTAACTGAGGGGCCCAGAACTGGACACAGGACTCAAGGTGTGGCCTAACCAGTGCTGAGCACAGTGGCAGAATGATCTCCCTGCTCCTGCTGGCCACACTGTTCCTGATGCAGGCCAGGATGCCATTGGCCCTCCTGGCTGCCTGGGCACACTGCAGGCTCATGTTCAGCCTACCATCAACCAAAAAAACTTACTATGGTGACATAGTAAAACTTACTATGGTGACTTGTAATGAATTTTCCTCCTTCCCTATCAGTTAAGAGCTCCCAGGTCATGCAGGAGTTCTCATTGTGGAGTCTGGCAATTACTGACACGTCAGGCTCATGACGTGTGTTTAAATCAGCTTAGTCTGCCCAGACTGATTTCTCTGTGTGTGTGCCAGGCACTTACTGGGTGCTATTTAAGCACTAAAGGGAGTTGCACCCGTGATATTCAGGGCAGCGATCCACTTGCTATTTATATTTTGAATTGAGCCAAGCTAAATGGATTTTTGAAAGCTTCTTAAGGAAGATTTAAAGGAAGGAAAAGAAAAAAATCCAAGAATAGAATAAACTAATCAAAAGAGATGGTGTGGTGGTTGGTTTTTTTTTACCCTGAATGAGTTATGTGCCTCAGTTTGCTTGTTTGGTCACACATGGGGACAAAATAATTACATTTGAAGATGACAAAAAAAGAAGGGAAGGAAAAGTGTATTTGCATAGGAAACACTCACCCTCAGCCATGCTTGCAGGGTTGTGTTGCCTTAGGCCTGTGCTTCAGGGTTTCCAGCAGTGTAGACAGAAACTGAAAGTGAATTTCTGAGGCAAAGGGAGCAGCTAAATGCCGTAAGGGTAGTCTTGTGTCCCCACGTCAGAAACGAGGACACCTGAGTTGTACTAAACTTAGCATAAACATGCTAGGAAAGAGGGTACATGAATTTGCATGGCCAAGGGGAGCATACAGTTCTTCAGCCACTGAAATTCTTTGAACTGCCATACCTTCCTTTTAGCAAAGCTGAGCAGACTACATTTCCTGGTCACCAGGTAAATTGCTCCTCTTTATGGGAAAGCAATGTGATGAGCAGCAGGGCTGAAACCCCGGTGTGGCATTAGCTCCATTTCACAGAATCACAGAATCACCAAGGTTGGAAGAGATCTCAAAGATCATCAAGTCCAACCTGTCACCACAGACCTCATGACTAAGCCATGGCTCCAAGTGCCATGTCCAATCCCCTCTTGAACACCTCCAGGGATGATGACTCCACCACCTCCCCTGGGCAGCACATTCCAATGGCTAACAACCCTCTCTGGGAAGAACTTTCTCCTCACCTCCAGCTTAAACTTCCCCTGGCACAGCTTGAGACTGTGTCCTCTTGTTCTGGTGTTGGTTGCCTGGGAGAAGAGACCAACCCCCACCTGGTTACAATCTTCCTTCAGGTAGTTTAAGACAGCAAGAAGGTCTCCCCTGAGCCTCCTCTTGTCCAGGCTAAGCAATCCCAGCTCCCTCAGCCTCTCCTTGTAGGGCTTGTGCTCAAGGCCTCTCCCCAGCCTCATTGTCCTTCTCTGGACACATTCAAGTGTCTCAATGTCCTTCTTAAACTGAGGGGCCCAGAACTGGAATATTTGTCAGGAGAGAGAAAGAAAATGGACTGAAAGCCTGCAGCAGAGCAAGATGCAGAAAGCTAGCTACTCTTGAAAAGGGCAGACTAACCCCACAAGTTTAAATCTTTCATATGACCAGCTAAGTACAAACCATCTGAGGCTTGCTGAAAAGATGCACAGGTTGTCACTTTGGAGCATAAGCTACTGACATGCAGATGTTTTCACAACCTGAGGCTTTGTTCTCTAACTGCTTAAATAAATATCAAAGCAGCATCTCTTAAAAATTGATTCCTGAAGAGAATGCTGAGGAGAGAATGTAGCTTCATTTACAAGTAAAATTGCTTGATGTTGTCAAGTACTCTGCATACTGTATCTGAAGTTGTTTTTTTATCACAGTATCACAGAATCACCAAAGTTGCAAGAGACCTCAAAGATCATCAAGTCCAACCTGTCACCACAGACCCCATGACTAAACTATGGCACCAAGTGCCACATCCAATCCCCTCTTGAACACCTCCAGTGATGGTGACTCCACCACCTCCCTGGGCAGCACATTCCAGTGACAAACAACTCTCTCTGTGAAGAACTTTCTCCTCAGCTTGAGCCTAAACTTCCCCTGGCACAGCTTGAGACTGTGTCCTCTTGTTCTGGTGCTGGTTGCTTGAGATAAAAGACCAAACCTCACCTGGCTACAACCTCCCTTCAGGTAGTTGTAGACAGCAAGAAGGTCTCCTCTGAGCCTCCTCTTCCCCAGTTCCCTCAGCCTCTCCTTGTAGGGGAAGGGACCTCAATGATCATCCAGTTCCAACCCCCCTGCCATGGGCAAGGACGCCTCACACTACAGCAGGTTGCTCACAGCCACATCCAGCCTGGCCTTCAAAACCTTCAGGGATGAGGTTTCCACCACCTCCCATAGTTTAGTTGATTAGATGGTGTTAGATGATAGGTTGGAATCAATGATCTCAAAGGTCTTTTCCAACCTGGTTAATTCTAATTCTATTCTATTCATGTCCAAGCTCTGCAGGCATTTAACCTTTCCTCACTGACTCTGTGACTACATGAATAGGAAAGGTGGGAAAAAGCCTTTACCTACTGAATTGTAAACCATAAAGTGAGTGACCAGAGGGCAGTATCAGATGATTATCTTTAAAAATATTCTTTTGTCACCTGTGGTTTAGGATATTAAAGAAGTAGCAGAAATTTCTGCAGAGGGCTTTACACATAAGTATCATAGACTCATAGAATTGTTAGGGTTGGATGAGACCTCAAGGATCATCTAGTTCCAACCCTGCTGCCGTGACCAGGGACACCTCACAGTACATCACGTTGCTCACAGCCGCATCCAGCCTGACCTTCAAGACCTCCAGGGATGAGGATGGGGCATCCACTACCTCCCTGGGCAACCAGTGCCAGTCTCTCACCACCCTCATGGGGAAAAACTTCTTCCTAACATCCAATCTGAATCTACCCATTTCTAGTTTGGTTTTTTTTTTCCTTTCCCCTTTTTCCTGTCACTCCCTGACACCCTAAAAACTCCTTCCCCAGCTTTCTTGTAGCCCCCTTCAGATCCTGGAATGCCACAATAAGGTCTCCTGGGAGCCTTCTCTTTTCCAGACTGAAGATCATCAAGTCCAAACATTATCTAACTCCACCAGGTCTGGTGATAAACCATATCCCTTGGCATCACATCTGTGTACCTTTTAAACACCTCTAGGGATGGCGATACAACCACTATCAAGGGGAGCTTATTCCTGTGTTTGATAACCCCTTCAGTGAAGAGGTTGATTTTAATATCCAATCTAAACCTCCCCTGGCAGAACTTGAGGCTATTTCCTCTCATCCTATTATTTGCTGTTACACTCAACAGCAAATGCTATTATAGTTCATAGCAAATAACAAATAGCTTTTATACTTCATTGCTAATAAGGTTCATATATTGTTGAAGGCATTTTTATTAACATCTGTGTAGTATTTAATAGATCTTGAGCATCATTCCCTTTTGTACCTATACTATTGTCTTAAGTAAACATATTTAAGTGTCATTCTGAATCAGTTTCTGAGAGACATAAAAGAGAAAGTCACAATAGAATAATTGGCATTAAAATGCCTGAGCACTCGGGCAGAATTTCCCTAAAAGAAAACATATCACTGTGCCACAGGAACTCAGCAATGAGACATCATGGAACTGCTTGAAAGAGTCCAGCACAGAACCACAAGGATGATTAAGGCAGTGGAATATCTCCCTGATGAGGAAAGGCTGAGGGATCTGGGGCTCTGTAGCTTGGAGAGGATGAGACTGAGAGGTGACCTCATTCACGTTGATAAAGATGTTCAGGGTGAGAGTGAGGAGGACAGAGCCAGGCTCTTCTCAGTGATGTTCAATGATAGGACAAGGGGCAATGGGTGCAAGCTGGAGCAGAGGAGGTTCCATGTGAATAGAATAGAATAGAATAGAATAGAATAGAATAGAATAGAATAGAATAGAATAGAATAGAATAGAATAGAATAGAATAGAATAGAATGGAATGGAATGGAATGGAATGGAATGGAATGGAATGGAATAGAATGGAATGGAATGGAATGGAATAGAATAGAATAGAATAGAATAGAATAGAATAGAATAGAATAGAATAGAATAGAATAGAATGGAATGGAATGGAATGGAATGGAATGGAATGGAATGGAATAGAATAGAATAGAATAGAATAGAATAGGATAGAATAGAATAGAATAGAATAGAATAGAATAGAATGGAATAATAGAATAGACCAGGTTGGAAGAGACCTTCAAGATCATCACATCCAACCTATCATCCAACACCACCTAATCAACTAACCCAAGCAACCAAGCACCCTATCAAGTCTCCTCTTGAGCACCTCCAATGACGGTGACTCCACCAGGAAAATCTTTTTCACTGTGAGTGTGACAGAACACTGGAGCAGGCTGCCCAGAGAGGTTGTGGAGTCTCCTTCTCTGGAAACATTCAAAACCTGCCTGAACATCTTCCCGTGTGACCTGCTCTAGGTGATCCTTCTCTGGTGGGGGAGCTGCACTAGACAAACTTTTGAGGTCACTTGCAAGCTGTAACAATCTGTGATTCTGTGATTCCATGATGCAGCACTGGTGTTCCTTTGTTGTCTTCAAGAATGTGCATGACTTTCAGTGGCCAAATTGAAAATTAGCTTTGTTTTGGTTGTTTGTTCCAGAAGAGTGTGTGTAACTCTACTGTGATGGTTGATTACTCTGTGTCAATTCCATTTCTCAGGGAGATTCAAGTTGCCGCAGAACATTTAGCTTATGTATATGGTGCTTAAATCTCAACCACCCACAACTGACCTTTCCCCCAAAATCCTTAGGCAAGAGTACAAGACACACCAAAGCATCTGGAGGACATCTAGAAGACATTTCTGCAGATCAAATTCTCTATTGCTTGGCGAGCTAGAGCCAGCCTTTTCTTGGGGGTACAGCAAAGATGTGATGCCTGCATAAGACTTTACCAAGTGAATGAATCCTGACTTGTTCAGTTTTTGGCTAAATGAAACTGGACAGGGAGGTGGTTGAGTCCCCATCCTTGGAGGTGTTTAACCAGGCTGGATGAGGCTCTGGCCAGCCTGATCTAGTGTGAGGTGTCCCTTCATCAAAAGCAGTGTGGCCAGCAGATAGTGAGAGATGATTCTGCCATGGTACTCTGCTCTGGTGAGACCTCACCTGGAGTACTGTGACCAGCTCTGGGGCTCTCCAGGTGGGGTCTCACCAGAGTTGAATGGAGGGGGAGAATCACCTCCCTTGACCTGCTGGCTACACTTCTCTTGCTGCAGCCCAGGATGTGATTTGATTTCTGGGCTGCAAGTGCTCACTGCTGGCTCATGTTGAGCTTCCCATCCACCAGCACCCCCAAGGCCTTTTCTTCAGGGCTGCTCTCAAGCCAGTCCCTGACCAGCTGTGGCCATTACCCTGACCCAGATGCAGGACCTTATATTTGTTCATGTTGAGCCTCATGAGGTTCATGAGATAGGTCAGCTGCTCCAAAAGGCTCCCTTCTCCTGCTGAGGTAAGAGCTGCTGCCATCCTCATAGCAACTGCCTTTCACAATCGTTCTCACTGGGCCTGCTTATGCCCCCAAAAGAACAATGCCAAACTGTTCTCTGACATCCTTAGAGTGCGTATTTCTCAGGTCAACAAAATTCACATGTTTAAAATCCTCCCATATTTTTCAGGATCTTTGAACACAATCCTGCCTGTGCCTTCCTAATCTGTGACAACATGAAGTAAAGTGGGTCAGCACAAACCCCAACAGCTCCACCAGAGATGGAGGTAACTTTAGATCTTTCCAGAAGAAGAACTCCTTTCATCCTGCCCTACCTAAATGTAGTGAAAAACAACAATTCTGTAGGAAGAGAAATACAAATTGCTGCTCTCACTTCTGTTGATGGGAAGATAAATGGTTACTTGATTTCTTTGTTTCCTCTGCAAATCACAGACCTGGAGAAGAAGAATTGGTTTACTACGAAAGCCAAATATGGTTTCAGTGCTGTTCTGCCCACTTACACAATGACAACAACAGGACAAAACTGCAGATCTATGCCCAAGACAAAGTGGATTCTAAGCAAGAGAGAGTAGGAACAGATGAAAGAATCTTAATAGGAAGTTGTAAGATACATATGGCTTAAACAATAGCTCTTGAATGAGGCACTGGCAGTACAAAAGCTTTCAATGGTATTATGCTGTCTGAAATCCTTCCAATACTCACCCTTGAAGTTAAATCTCAGAAAATACATTAAGGATGATTGTGTACTAGCCAGAAAAAGCAAACCCTTCCTTCCTGACTCTTGATGAATCATGTGAATGATGTGATAGAACAGATAGCGACCATTAGTGAATGGCAAATACATTACAGAAGGCTGCTTTGAGATGACGACTCTACTCCATAATATGCTGTTACACTTTGAGGCTGGTACTTTAGCCTAGTGTCTTAGCTATAAACCTAATTTCCCCTGGCACTGAGGTCAGGCTAACAGGCCTGTAGTTACCAGGTTCCTCCACCTGGCCCTTCTCTGGCTTGCATCAAGAATAGTGTGGCCAGTAGGAGCAGGGAGGTCATTGTGCCCCTGTACTCAGCATTGGTTAGGCCACACCTTGAGTCCTGTGTCCAGAGGGCTTTGGAGCATAAACCCTATGAGGAGAGGCTGAGGGAGCTGGGGTTGTTTAGCCTGGAGAAGAGGAGGCTCAGACTCTGCCTAACCAATGCAGAGTACAGGGGCACAATGACTTCCCTGCTCCTGTTGGCCACACTATTCCTAATGTAGGCCAGGATGCCATTGGCCTTCCTGGCCACCTGGGCACACTGCTGACTCATGTTTAGGCAGATGTCAATCAGCACCCCCAGGTCCCTCTCTATTGCTCAACTCATTCCCAAACCAGATGTGTTTCTTAATCAGCATCTTCCAAACCCAGAAATCAAAACAGAGGAAATAAAAGGAGGAACTAATTACATACACGAAGGAAAATGCAGGTTAAGAAATCGGGGAGATGAGGATCCAAACAAACTCACATAAGGGAATCACATGAGTGTTTTGCAAGTGCAACTTGGTGAATGATAATGAAGTCAGAGCAGTTATGCCACTGGGTTATCAAAGCAGCAGACAAAAATACTGAATGCAATGTGAAATCATCAATTCTCTACAGTACCACAGAGGACTTAATACATAATATTAGACATTGCATGACTGTTAACACACTGCTGAGATTGGGCTCTGTGTACTCTGGACTCCTTTTGTGCATCTGAGTTATGATTTTTTAAATTATTATTATTATTATTACTATTATTTAAAGCACAATCTGAAATGTCACATTATTCCTCTCAAGAATATTTGCTGGAGCTTTCTACTCACCAGCTAGGATTAGCTGCTGCCTAGCAGGGTGAGAATAATTCAGGTTGCCTTCATTGCTTCTGCAATTATGTTAAGTGACTTCTAATCAGGATTTAAGGACCAAAGCTCTCCTCGTATTTTTAGTCACAAACTGAGTTTTGAAGAGCTTTAAGTTGGCTCAAGTGGCCCTGATGCATGCAGCTCACGGCTCATTCATGCTAACCTACCAATTATTCCATTGAGGTGAGGGAAGAGAAAACCTACCTTTCCTTTTAAAGAGAAATCAGCCACTAAAATAGGTGACTCCTGAAATCACAGTATCTTAAAGTCTACCTCACATAATGCAATGGCTTTGAAACCAACTGAAGCAGCTCATAATTTTATCTAGGTCTGCAATTCAGTGCCTCTGATAGAGAAATGTTTTCTCTAATGAGAAATGTTCTACTGATTAAGAAAGATCTCTTTAACCTAATTTTCAAGATAGGCTTCCTGGCAGAGTCAGTTTTAAATTAAAGCTCTCCAGGAGCTGCATGTTATCAACACTGAATTTGGAAGCTGCAGGCTGTGACAGTTACATATTTTCCAGAGAGAGTGGGTATGTATAAATGGAGGATGATTACTGCTAAAATATGACATTTTACCCTCTAACCTGGGTGCAGGCAGCCAGGGCCCATCAGGTTTGTGATAAGATTCAGTGCAGAGAGTCATGGTTCAAGAGCAGGCAGCAAGAGGACACAGCCTTGCCTCCAGAGCCCCTTTCTGGCTGCTGCCAGTACAGAGATCCTGGGCCTTTTGCCCAGGCACTGCAGGGATGCTCTCGATGCTGGCAGAGGTATCTTGCCTATCTAAGCAGAACAGAAATGCAACACATTTCCCACCAACCTGAAGGTTACAGTATTCAACATGAAAGTTCCCCCAGCTTCTTACAAAGCAGCATTTTGCACACAAGTCTGCCTACAACAACAATAAAAAGTATGTTTTCACTTTTCCCATTCTCTGAATCTACCCTTAATGTTGTACCTTTTCTCAAGCAATGGTTAACCCAGCAAGAACTTCTTGAGTTTGGTGGTAAGCATCATCAGATCTGTGGAACTGACTCATAGACATCACACACAAAAAATGGAGGGATCTTGAGTTCCCTCTCACCTCAGTAGAAAACAAACTGAATTAGAAAGTCCATATAAAGAAGAGAGAGTCATAGAATCATAGAATCAATAAGGTTGGAAAAGAGCTCAGAGATCATCCAGTCCAACCTGTCACCCAACACCTCATGACTACTAAACCATGGCACCAAGTGCCACGTCCAATCCCCTCTTGATCACCTCCAGGGATGGTGACTCCACCACCTCCCTGGCCAGCACATTCCAACGGCTAACAACTCTCTCTATGAAGAACTTTCTCCTCACCTCCAGCCTAAACTTCCCCTGGCACAGCTTGAGACTGTGTCCTCTTGTTCTGGTGCTGGTTGCCTGGGAGAAGAGACCAACCCCCTCCTGGCTACGACCTCCCTTTAGGTAGTTGTAGACAGCAATGAGGTCTCCCCTGAGCCTCCTGTTCTCCAGGCTAAGCAACCCCAGCTCCCTCAGCCTCTCCTCATAGGGCTTGTGCTCCAAAGCCCTCCCCAGCTTTGTTGCCCTTCTCTGGACACATTCAAGTGTCTCAATGTCCTTCTTAAACTGAGGGGCCCAGAACTGGACACAGGACTCAAGGTGTGGCCTAACCAATGCAGTGTACAGGGGCACAATGACCTCCCTGCTCCTTCTGGCCACACTATTCCTGATGCAGGCCAGGATGCCCTTGGCCTTCTTAGCCACTTGGGCAGCCTGCAGGCTCATGTTCAGCTGCTGTCAATCAGTACCCCCAGGTCCCTCTCTGCCTGGCTGCTTTCCAGCCACTCCAACCCCAGCCTGTAGCACTACATGGGGTTGTTGTGGCCAATGTGTAGAACCCAGCACTTAGATGTGTTAAATCTCATGCCCTTGGACTCTGCCCATCTGTCCAGCCTGGCAAGGTCCCTCTGCAGAACCCTTCTACCCTCTAACAGATCAAATCCTGCTCCCAACTTGGTGTCATCTGCGAATTTGCTGATGAGTCATTTCAGGCCTTGTCTTTTTACCTGTGAATGATGAGTATGTAAAGTTTAATGAAACCCATTTTTTTCTGACAGGTGGAAACAGAGATACTGGGGCCAAATTCATCTCAGGTGACAATTCATTAGGCTCAGCAGGGCAGTTTTTAACATTGTTTCAACACCAAAACACAACAGAAAGCTCTCCGCTTTTCAATGAATAAACACTGAACAGGGTTTTCTGTCTTCATTTACTGAGCTCTCTATAAAGGAAAGAATTTGCAAAGCTATGAGATAATTTCAGTGTAGTCAAAGAAACAGGGCTTTTATCCTTGAGCTCCTGTGTCTTCTAGAAAATTAATCAACTATGTTCTCCTAAAACCCAAAGTACTATGTTATAAACTAATTTTGCTGAATGGATGTGAGAGGCCAAAACTTGTCTCTCCTGCTGTGACTCAGCAAAGATAAAATCACCTTTGCTGCTTGCCCAGACAATAGCTTATGTGTATTGGGCAGAGCCACTGGAAGGACTCTCGGGAAGGTGCAAGGATAAAGATTGCTCACTGGACTGCAGCTGGCCTGACAACAACAGACTGAGGCCACTGTTAACCATACCTTCAGGAATATGCATAAGACAATATCATCTCCACCCATCAGGACCATTCCTGGATGCAAATCACCTTGTGATTGTATCATGAACTGAGATGTGCCCCAACAAAGGAAAATGACTGCTCACTGGACTGCAGCTGGCCTGACAACAATGGACCGAGGCCACTGCCATTGACACGATCATCTCCACCCATCACGTACCCCAGAAAGGGAGGATGCTGAGACAACAGATTCACCACTTGGCCCGTGATGTGTATTGGAAGTGTGGGCAGGTAAGTGGAGAAGGAAGAGGTGGAGGCCCCCCCTTCCCCTTCTTCCTCCACACCCCTGTCCAAACACAAAGGAATACTCAGGAAGATTTCCTGGGGGACAATACTTGGACACACACCTAAGGACAAAAATCTGTATAAAAATACCTGAGCAACTACTGGCTCAGAAGAAGAAAAACACAGGAGAAGGAAAACACAGGAGGAAAAGACCTGGACCATGCTGCCAAGAAGAAAAAACTGAGAGAATACCAGGACAAAGATATCACCATGTAGCTTGGAAGAAGCAGACCAAGAGGAACCCTCTCTCCGTGTCCTAAGTTCCACCTGCTGCAACTCATGGAGCTGAAGAGGCTGCTCAGAGGACAACACAGCCAAAGCTGCAGTGCCCTTCCTCTACAGACCCAACATCTCCTCTACATCCAAAATTGCGGCACCTTTCCTTCACAGACTGAAACTGTCTTGGGGAGTGAGGGATGTGGTAATATAATTCCTTTCCTCTTCTCTCTCTCTCTCTCTATTCTATTCTCTCTCTATTCTCTCTCTATTCTTTCTCTATTCTGTCCTATCCTATCCTATCCTATCCTATCCTATCCTATCCTATCCTATCCTATCCTATCCTATCCTATTCTATTCTATTCTATTCTATTCTATTCTATTCTATTCTATTCTATTCTATTCTATTCTATTCTATTCTTCTCTCTCTCCCTCTCTATTTTCTCTCTCCCCTTCTGATCCATCCACTTCATTTGTGTAATAAATAGCCTAGCTGTTGATATCTTGGCCTTGTTTGTGCCTCTAATTTCATAACACAGGAACATTCAAAAGAACTGAGTTTCTTTCCCTCTCTGGACCGAGACAATGGCCTAGCAAAGTGATTCTGAATAGGAGTGCAAAACACTATTGCATTTTAATATGGACAGCAACAGAAGCCCCATTTAATGTCACTTGGGGCCACTGGGGTCACTCTCCTCTGCAGGACAAAGGACTGAGGATCAGGACACTGGACTTATGTTTGGCATTCTTTGAAGAAACTCCTCTCACATCCTGATCGGATAAAACCGTCTGCTTGAGCCGTTGCAAAGCTTAACCAGTAAGAACCTTACTCTGCCAGCCCAGTTGTCTGCAACTTTCAAGTGAGTGGCACATTTTCCTCTGCCCTAAAGTTCAGAATTCTTGATTATTAATGTATCTGTTAGTTAAGTAGGTTCCCACTTTGTCAGCCTAGCTTCTGGTTGAGACAGTTCAAATCCCAACCCAGCATCTCAAGTGGAGAGACACCATGGTGAGCAGCCAAAACTCCGTCATGGACAACAGACCTGAGGAATAAGTTGGGTTCTGTGCTCTTGGGTGGGGGGTAACATGGGATTTTCTCTTCTTCTTTCTTTAAAATAAACTATTTGATTGCACAAAGAAACCAATGATATCTACACGTCTTGCTTGGCATATGTCCAGTTCTGGGCCCCTCAGTTTAAGAAGGACATTGAGACACTTGAACGTGTCCAGAGAAGGGCAACGAGGCTGAGGAGAGGCCTTGAGCACAGCCCTGTGAGGAGAGGCTGAGAGAGCTGGGGTGGTTTGGCCTGGAGAAGAGGAGGCTCAGGGGAGACCATATTGCTATCCACAGCTACCTGAAGGGAGTTTGTAGCCAGGAGGGTGTTGGTCTCTTCTCCTGGGCAACCAGCACCAGAACAAGAGGACACAGTCTCAAGCTGTGCCAGGGGAAGTTTAGGCTGGAGGTGAGGAGACAGTTCTTCCCAGAGAGAGTTGTTAGCCATTGGAATGTGCTGGCAAGGGAGGTGGTGGAGTCCCCATCCCTGGAGGTGTTCAAAAGGGGACTGGACATGGCACTTGGTGCCATGGTTTAGTCATGAGGTCTGTGGTGACAGGTTGGACTTGATGATCTTTGAG
This sequence comes from Melanerpes formicivorus, assembly GCF_026170545.1. NCBI lineage: Eukaryota > Metazoa > Chordata > Aves > Piciformes > Picidae > Melanerpes > Melanerpes formicivorus. The sequence continues at coordinate 5,670,150 of NW_027142355.1, forward strand.
GTCTCTTCCAACCTTGGTGATACTGTGATTCTGTATAAGCCACACTTGTCTATCTAGACAGGCTAATATTGCACTCAGAATGATGCAGCTTCTTTTAAACTCCAGTGGGGAATTAGCAAAGAAAATGTATAGCACTTTACCATCCTGCTTTCACCTGCTCACTTTCTGGGGGACACTCTGAATAGACAGATTAAGCTTTTAGCAGGGGATACATTCACCAAAAACCCAGTCCAGACTCCCATCCACTCTCATATGTGACAAAGTGTATCATATTCATCTTGTGAAGGTCATAGAATCACAGAATGGTCAGGGCTGCAAGGGACCTCCAAAGGTCATCCAGTCCAACCTCTTCACAGTCAGCAGGGACATTGCCAACTAGATCAGGCATGTTAGTTATAGGATATATGATTTTATTAGCAACTGCATCAGGCTCAGAGAGTCAAATTTGATTCTTTCCAGTTCAGTCTAGAATTAGGAGCAGGGATTTGTGTTGTTGTTGTGGCTGGTGGTGCCTTATTCGGTTTTGTTTTTTCCCCTGCCTGCTCTAAGTCAGATAAACAACCTTTCACAGCAATGAGATAAAGCTTTCTGAGGTTGTACCATCCACCAGCTTCCTGGAGATGAGATACAGCAAGCTGAATTTAACTGTATGATGCTATACTGTTCTGTTGCTTCTGTGTTTCAGGGACAGGTCCTGGCTCAGAAGAGTACTTTAATTCAATTTTGATTCTATTCTGGGAACCCTGTGTGTAGCCCTTCCAGCTGTGTTCTGTTATGAACAAAGGCTGCACCTCAAAGATCTCTCTTGCCATGTAGAAATCAAGTTCTTAAGACAACAGTTTCTCCTCATAAGGGAGTGGAACATCTTTCTTATGAGCAGAGATTGAGGGAGCTAAGGGCTCTTTACCTTGGAGAAAAGGGGAATGAGAGGTGACCAAATTCGTGTTTATAAAGATGTTCAGGGTGAGTGCCAAGAGGCTGGAGCCAGGCTCTGCTGGGTGATACCCAATTACAGCACAAGGGGCAGTGGTGGAAAGTGAGGCATAGGAAGTTCCATGGAAACATGAGGAAAATTTTTTTCCCTGTGAGAGTGGCAGAACACTGCAACAGACTGCCCAGGGTTGTTATGGAGTCTCCCTCTCTGGAGATATTTGAAACCCACCTGGATGCATTCTTGTGTGATCAGTCTGGGTGATGCTTCTCTGGCAGGGAGGTTGGACTGCATGAGCTTTTGAGGTCCTTTCCATCCCCTAATATTCTGTGAGTCTGTGATTCAGTTTATGAATATGTATTTCCCTATTCAGTCATCTGAAAAAGCAAAACTACCCCGTGCTGTTTATCACAAGTTATTTATTTGTTTTCCCCAAGTTCTGCAAACTGTAATTGGAACAAGAAACATTACCTCATGCTCTAGAATTTGGTTTTGATCACCACTTTTTTTCTTTCGATGTAAGAGTATTAACATCTTTCTTGTACCACTTGCTGGTGCTCTCTGTTTGTATTTCACCACTCTTTTCCTAAGAATCAGACCCCGGGAGTGAACTCCTGGCCAAGCTGTCAGCTCATGGCTTGGACAGCAACACTCTGAGCTGGGTTAGGAACTGGCTGGAGGCTGAGCCCAGAGAGTGGTGGTGAATGGTGCCACATCCAGCTGGCAGCCAGGCACTAGTGGTGTGCCCCAAGGATCAGTGCTGGGCCCCATCCTCTTTAATATCGTCATTGATGATCTGGATGAGGGCATTGAGTTCATCATCAGTAAATTTGCAGATGACAACAAGCTGGGGGCAGGAGTTGATCTGCTGGAGGGTAGAGAGGCTCTGCAGAGGGACCTGGACAGGCTGGACAGATGGGCAGAGTCCAAGGGCAGGAGATTGAACACATCCAAGTGCCAGGTTCTGCACATTGGCCACAGCAACCCCATGCAGTGCTACAGGCTGGGGTCAGAGTGGCTGGAGAGCAGCCAGGCAGAGAGGGACCTGTGGGTACTGGTCGATGGTAGGCTGAACATGAGCCAGCAGTGAGCCCAGGAAGCCAGGAGGGCCAATGCATCAGGAACAGTGTGGCCAGCAGGAGCAGGGAGGTCATTCTCCCCCTGTACACTGCACTGGTTAGGCCACACCTTGAGTCCTGTGTCCAGTTCTAGACCCTTCAGTTCAGGAAGAATGTTGACTTGCTGGAAGAAGTCCAGAGAAGGGCAACAAAGTTGGTGAGGGCTTTGGAGCACAAGCCCTGTGAGGAGAGACTGAGGAAGCTGGGCTGCCTGGGGAGGTGGTGGAGTCACCACCATTGGAGGTGTTCAGGAGGAGACTTGATAGGGTGCTTGGTCCATGGTTTAGTTGATTAGATGGTGTTGGATAATAGGTTGGACATGATGATCTTGAAAGTCTCTTCCAACCTGGTCCTATTCTATTCTATTCTATTCTATTCTATTCTATTCTATTCTATTCTATTCTATTCTATTCTATTCTATTCTATTCTATTCTATTCTTTCAAACACTGCCCACTGCTCATAAGATGTGTATGGTTGGAGTGGATGATCTCTAAGGTCCCTTCCAGCCTCAGTCATTCTATGATTAATTAAAACTAAACATGTCTTAAGACCTGCCTAATTGCAGTCTTAAGACTCTTAGCATTATTTATAATCTCCTCTTCTTAGTCTATAAGTCACTCTGGAGAAATTTGGACAGTGAGCTGCTCCAGAGAAACTTCCACAGTCACAAGGATGGTCTAATCATAGTCCCCATTTGAGGAACTGATCTGGGCAAAGTGCAATATCTGTGTACATCAACTATCCCATGGGGCTTGGGGGGCTATACGTTTTTAATTCCTATTTATGGAGTTTGTCTTCATCATTTAACCAAACACAATAAATTCATCACTGCTCTGTATTATCAGTTAATAACATAAACAATGCAAACCCCAAAAGAGTGGAATGTGTATGAAATGTGTGTGTGTGTGTATATATATATGTATCAAAAGAGAGCAATGTATATTTCTCTCATGAAAACCATGGGAGAAATACAGAGCAGATACACTGCAGAACAATAATACAACTCCAGATTCCCTCTACAAGTCCTAGAGCAGTTTTGCCCTCAGTGCTAAATCCTTCTGGCTGATCATCATCAGAACCATAATGATACCTTTTCCCTTTAAGCTATTTTTCTATTCCCTGCATTGCCTCATTCCTCCTTCTACTGCCCCAAATCTTACAGACCTGCATCAATAGTCATCTGTATTTATTGGTACAGGCTTTGCTAAATGTTTCCACTTAATTAATTGATTTGGTTTGTTTCAGCACTGATTGACTCAAGCCCCAGCTTTCATTAATCTTCCCTGCTCAGCATGACAAAGCTCTCATAAATTTGCCCCACTCACACAGGTGACAGATCATTTTTCAACTCCATTGCATGTTATTTTGTTCAGGAGAAGCCTCTTGTTCCTTTGGCCAAGGGCAGTGCTTGTGCAGCAGCAACGCAGCATTTAAGAGCCAAGTGACGATTTCTGGTTTTATCAGACCAGGTAGCCTCCAAAATAACCTGATGCAAAGCCTGCACCAGATTGTCAAGCAGAACACAGTTAGGGAGACAGAACTGCTTCAAATTGCATGCTTTTTTTTTTGTTGTTGTTGTTATTGGATAGAAAAATATTCCTCTTAGTTCCAGTTTAAATATGAAACTAAATATGTGGCCTTCCAGTGCCTGAAGGGGACCTACAAGAAAGATGGGGAGGGACTTTTTAGGGTGTCAGGGAGTGATAGGACTGGGGGGGGATGGAAACAAAGACCTGGGTAGATTCAGATTGGATGTTAGGAAGAAGTTTTCCCCCATGAGGGTGGTGAGACACTGGAAGAGGTTGCCCAGGGTTGTCCTCTTGTTCAGACAACCAGCACCAGAATAAGAAGACACAGTCTCAAGCTGCACTAGTGGAGGTTTAGGTTGGATGTTAGGAAGAAATTGTTCATAGAGAGAGAGATTGGCCATTGGAGTGGGCTGCCCAAGGAGGTGGTGGAGTCACCATTACTAGAGGTGTTTAGGAAGAGACTTGATGGGGTGCTTGGTTGCATGGTTTAGTTGATTAGATGGTGTTGGATGATGGGTTGGACACGATGATCTCGAAGGTCTCTTCCAACCTGGTCTGGTCTATTCTATTCTATTCTATTCTATTCTATTCTATTCTATTCTATTCTACTCTACGCTACTCTACTCTACTCTATTAACTTCATCCTTTGGTAAAACAAAGTTAGGGAGGTGATGGAAGCCTCATCCCTGGAGGTTTTGAAGGCCAGGCTGGATGTGGCTCTGAGCAACCTAATCTAGTGTGAGGTGTCCCTGCCCATGGCAGGGGGTTTGGAACTGGATGCTCCTTGAGGTCCCTTCCAACCCTAACAATTCTATGATTCTATGACTCTAAGTCTTTTTCTTTTTCTAGATTGAAAACAAGAAGTGAGTTCAAAGCCTCTCAGCAGCCAATTTCAAAAGGAGTTCTGAGAGAGCTGCCTATTGCCTGAATTCTCTGGCAAACGTGCTTTTATGACACCATTCCCAAATGGTGTTTTGAGGCTTGCAGAACTGAGTGGTGTCACCCATAATAAACAGATTTTTCCGCTGCTCTGTTCAGGAGAAACTGTTTCCACTCCTCCCTTCCAGCTTCAGGAAGCTGAAGAAGAAAAGACAGAGCAGATGTATGTATTCATCCCCATGCTAGCAGAGAAGTTTGGAGGTAAAGGATAGACAGCTGTGTGCCTTGAGATGATGGAACAGTGAAATCCCATAAATCAGATTGTGGGGGAGACTGTGGAGACCTTTTAGAACAGCAAAAGATATTCTTGCACATTAGCTTCATCTTCTTAAAACTGCTTTTGTGTTTACCCTGGCATAAGAGGACAGAGCAGCAGTGTAGACATGGTTAGAGCAATTGGTTAGGACAATGGCTTCAATGGCTTGAAGTCCAGATGGAGAGCAGTGACAGTGGTGTCCCTCAGGGGTCTGTACTGGGACCTGTGCTCTTTAATGTTTGTATCAATGACACAGACAGTGAGATTGGATCAGCAAGTGTGCAGATGGCACCAAGCTATGTAGTGTGCTCAATACAGCACAGGAACAGGATAGCATCCAGAGGGACCTGGACAAGCTGGAGAGGTGGGACCAGGTGAACCTCATGAGGTTCAACAAGAGCAAGTGCAGGGTTCTGCACCTGGGCTGGAACAATCTTCACTGTCAGTACAAACTGGGGGAGGAGGTGAGAGAAAGCAGCCCTGAGGAGAAGGACTTGGGGGTGCTGGTAGATGAGAAGCTGGACAGGAGCAGGCAGTGTGAGCTTGCAGCACAGAAGACAAATCCCATCCTGGGGTGCATCAAAGGATTGCATTGCCAGCAGATCTAGAGAGGTGATTCTGCCACTTTGATCTGCTCTGCTGAGGTCTGGAGACCTCAATATAGGAAGGCCATGGACCTGATGGAGCAGGTCCAGAGGAAGGCCACAAGAATGATCAGGGAGTGGGAGCAGCTCTGCTATGAGGACAGGCTGAGGGAGCTGGGGGTGTTCATCCTGGAGAAGAGGAGGCTCTGGGGAGACATAAGAGCAGCCTGCCAGTACCTGAAGGGGGCTACAGGAAGGATGGAGAGAGACTGTTTGTAAGGGGCTGCAGGGACAGGACAAAGAAGAATGGCCTCAAACTAGAGCAGAGCAGATTTAGATTGGATGTTAGGAAGAAGTTCTTCACAATGAGGCTGCTGGAACACTGGCACAGGTTTCCCAGGGAGGTGGTTGAGGCTCCTTCCCTGAAGATATTCCAGATGAGGCTGGAGGAGGCCCTGGGCAGCCTGATCTAGTTGGATATGTCCCTGCTGACTGTGGGGAGGTCAGACTGGATGAGCTTTGGCGGTCCCTTCCTGCCCAGACCATCTTACGATTCTATGAATTAAATTTGTTGTCTGTGATTAGCTGGGCAGTAGACCCCTGTGACCGTTTGGGGCTGTGCCTTTAAGAAAGGGACAGTTGCTGGAACACTCTGGCTGAATGTTTTGAAAAACATTCGGATATTCTAAATTAATTTCATTGGTAGATTGGTAGAATGCAACTTTAAGTTTTAGTTCAGTTTGAGTCTGTCTCTGTTCCAGTCTGTTCTGCCTTTCCAGCCTGTCTGCTTCTGAGCAACTAGCCGGAGCTGACCTTGAGATAAGAAAACTACTCCCTGCATGCGCTTTTGAAGCCTAACAGTATTTCATCCTTATTAATTACCTTTTCTCTCTCTCTAGCCCTTTTTGGGAAAAAGGGAGGTAGGGGGAGAGAGAGGGTACAGGGAGGGAACCCTCCTCTGTCTGGAGGATGGAGTTTTGTTCTGTATTGCTTTCTTTGCTGCGTATTTCTGTGTATATTGTGGGTACTGTATATACTGTGTATATACAACCTGCATTTCATCTTGCTTGTAAATATAGCTTTGCTTCTCCGACTGAGCTAGCTGTGGTTTCTTTCTTTGTGGGGGAGGGAGAGCTGGGCCTTCTCTCACCACCACAACCCCCAGTTCTAGTTGCATCTGGGATTTTTTTCCTTTAATAGAGAAAAGGACATGCATAGTCTATACCAATTAAATTCAATAGAAGTTATGGAAATTCCAGCTCCAGCTTTTCTGCATAAGTCTTTGAACACTATTTTTCACCCAGTGCCACATCCTTCTGGATCATGATCATCATAAGACACTGTGAGACTTTTCAGCTGTCATTGGCTAAGCAGAAGACGAGACCTTGGTGATCCTGTGATTCTGTGTCCTGGGAAAGGCAATGAGGCTGGGAAGAGCCTCAAGCACAAGCCCTATGAGGAGAGGCTGAGGAAGCTGGGGTTGCTTAGCCTGGAGAAGAGGAGGCTCAGGGGAGACCTTCTTGCTCTCTACAACTACCTGAAGGGAGGTTGTAGCCAGGTGGGGGTCGGTCTCTTCTCCCAGGCAACCAGCACCAGAACAAGAGGACACAGTCTCAAGATGCACCAGGGGAGTTTTGGGCTTGAGGTGAGGAGTAAGTTCTTCACAGAGAGAGTTGTTAGCCATTGGGATGGGCTGCCCAGGGAGGTGGTGGAGTCACCATCCCTGGAGGTGTTCAAGAGGGGACTGGACGTGGCACTTGGTGCCATGGTTTAGTAGTCATGAGGTGTTGGGTGACAGGTTGGACTTGATGATCCTTGAGGTCTTTTCCAACCTTATTGATTCTATGATTCTAAGGTGTTTAGTCCTAACTGTATGCAGAATATTTCTTTTTCAAATTGTGGTGGGTTGATAATTTCCCCAGGTGAGGCAGAAGTGAGTTAGTGTCTCTCCAGAGCGAAGAAGCGAGAAGAGAAGAAGAATTGTTCTGGTACAACCAATCTTATGGTACGTATCTCTCCAATGGGATTGTTTAGTATGATCTTTGCTTTCCTTTACACCCAGTAATGGTTTATTGACATTTTACTGCTTTCTCTTCAAGATCTGTGAAACATTTGAAAGGCATAGCCTAAAACTACCACAAAAATACAGAATAAAGCAAGAATAAACAGCCTATGGCCATAACATTAGATATAAGCTATCAAAATCTTACTCTGCCCCTGGGAACTTCTACTCTACTCGCCCCCTGTAAGACTCTACACAGCTCTGGAGTAAGCACTCTTTTGGGAAACACTCTCTGCTGTTCAGGCTGACACAGAAGAACATCACCATTTTATTATGCAAAATAAACCTCTTCCTGACAGATTTAAACAGGAGAAGTAATTAATTTTCTGTGGTACACACACAAGCAATTTATCTCTTAGCCAGACTGCTTTAGTGAGGTGACAATGGAACCCATTTGGTTGTTGGAAGTGTTATGCTGCTAAATCAGAACCACAGAATCACAGAATCACCAAGGTTGGAAGAGACCTCAAAGAGCATCAAGTCCAACCTGTCACCACAGACCCCATGACTAAACCATGGCACCAAGTGCCACGTCCAATCTCCTCTTGAACACCACCAGGGATGGTGACTCCACCACCTCTCTGGGCAGGGCATTCCAATGGCTAACAACTCCGTGAAGAACTTTCTCCTCACCTCCAGCCTAAACTTCCCCTGCTGTAGCTTGAGACTGTGTCCTCTTGTTCTGGTGCTGGTTGCCTGGGAGAAGAGACCAATCCCCTCCTGTCTACAACCTCCCTTCAGGTAGTTGTAGACAGCAAGAAGGTCTCCCCTGAGCCTCCTCTTGTCCAGGCTAAACAACCCAGCTCCTTCAGCCTCTCCTCATAGGGCTGTGCTGAAGACCCCTCCCCAGCCTTGTTGCCCTTCTCTGGACCCGTTCAAGTGTCTCAATGTCCTTCTTAAATTGAGGGGTCCAGAACTGGACACAGGACTCAAGGTGTAGCCTAACCAGTGCTGAGTACAGGGGCACAATGACTTCCCTGCTCCTTCTGGCCACACTGTCCCTGATGCAGGCCAGGATGCCATTGGCCTTCTTAGCCACCTGGGCACACTGCTGGCTCATGTTCAGCTAGCTGTCAACCAGCACCCCCAGGTCCCTTTCTGTTTGGCAGCTCTCCAGCCACTTCAACCCCAGACTAATCCACCAGACTAATTTTTTACAGCATGGCCATGTTTGGTGGGCAGCAAAGTTGAGGGGGCTTTTTTGGTTACAACTTCAAAAGTGCAAAGAAATAAGCTTGCAACAAACCCTGTCTGAAACCACAGGCTGCTTGAGAAACTGACAACCCAGGAAGCACTGTGTGCTGAAGGACTAAATCCTGGGACAACAGATGTGGGAAACTCAGTAAGAAATGCAAGCAAAATTAATGCCACCTGGGCACACTGCTGGCTCATGTTCAGGTGACTGTCAATCAGCACCCCCATATCATTTTATTTGGTTCTGTTTTTACCTTTGGGAGTGTGTGTGGGGGAAGTAAAATATTGGATAGGACAGCTTGCAGGGCAAGCTGAAGAATGAAATTTGAATGCTTCAATAAGGTTGCAAGCACCTGGAAACAATATCAGAATGAGAAGTGCTTTGCAAAGGGCGCTGGGGCAGGCACTTGCACACACCACTGCAGTTTGGCAATGCATTCTTTCTAGAACAGGTAATCGAAGGCATCATGTCAAATTTCACACTGCTAGCACCAATTACATCTGCCAAGATTCTCCCTTGCTGCCTGCCCTGTTCACACAGCAGCACTTTCTCCCTTCAGGCAACTGCAGGCACATCAGTAGGACTGAAAGCCATTCGTGTGCCAGTAGTACTGCCAGCTGGACTGAAACCTGAATGTGCTGAGTTTACAGAGCAAAAAAGGGTCCAGAAAGCTGCTGAAGGGAGACTGCAGCTGGAAGGCAATGGGGTACCTGAGATAGAGGAAGATAGGGAATAAGAGAGGGGAGGGGAGGGTGGCTGTGGCTACTCAACATTAAATAAAGGCAAACACTGGAAAAATTGACCTTCAGATATCACAGGGGGAATGACCAGAGGGAGAAACCCCCAACATTAAAATCTCTCTACTCCTTTCTACTTCTTGTTATTTCTTGCTTACTTCATAGCTTTAAGAAAAAAGGGGAGAGGAGGGGAGGGGAGAGGATGGGTGAGGAGGGGGGAGGGGAGATAGAGGAGGAAGGGAAGGGAAGGGAAGGGAAGGGAAGGGAAGGGAAGGGAAGGGAAGGGAAGGGAAGGGAAGGGAAGGGAAGGGAAGGGAAGGGAAGGGAAGGGAAGGGAAGGGAAGGGAAGGGAAGGGAAGGGAAGGGAAGGGAAGGGAAGGGAAGGGAAGGGAAGATATTGAATCATACAACAGAGGCACTCAATTTCATTGCTTAGCTCCAAAGAAAATGAATAGGCAGAAAGAAATTTGGGGGAACCTGACTGTCTCCATCTGGCCTGTTTTAAGGCAGTATTTCTGGAGTATGACTTCACTTATTAGCCAAATTAAGGCTTTGCTCTATGGCAACATTCAATGCCCTGGGAAGAAAATGCATTTGAGTTCCAATGGTAAACATTTTCCATTTTCCTTTCTTCATGTCAGCTAGAGTTTAAAAGTTAATCCTTAAGCTTTTTGTTAAGTGTTACCTTGTCACCAAAGGTTTCTCCACTCCCACTGATACAACCATTTTATGGAAGACTGGGTGCTTTTCTTCTCTTTACTGGTCAGATGGTATCTCATAATCCCTAGCACCGCCTGCACTGTACACATTCTTGCTGATGGTAGCAGAGCTGAGTGACTCACTGCATCACATGCCTTTTGATCACACAGCACAGGAACCTCAAATGTGATGCTGGGAGACAGGCAAAGAGACACAGTCCAAATGAGAATTAATTTATCCTGCTCATGCCCAGACTTTCCCTGAGGCAGAGCAGCAGGACAATGCAGGAAAAAAAAGCTAACTGTCTTTCCCAGAACCACACAAAACACAAGAGAAAAAGCCCTATGGAAGAGTTTAAAAAGAGACTGGGTGAGGCATTTAGTGTCATGGTTTAGCTGATTAGATGGTGTTGGGTGATTGTTTGGACTTGATGATCTCTAAGGTCATTTCCAACCTGGTTAATTCTGTGTTTTCTGTTCGGTATTCCATAGAGTCCTCTGACTTACCAGTGTAGAACTGCCCTTTACAGTGCACAGTACACTGCAGTTTCAACAGCCACTGAAGCAACTACCATTTCCCTTAGGAATTTATTCTGTGATCTGTTATGCCTCATTCTGAGGCAATAAATAGATAATAACTGCAAAAGCTTTCCACCTGTCAGATTTGTAGAGTCATCTATAATAAAAAATTACATCCAAAACTACACTAAGAGGTCATGGAGTATAACACTCCAGAGTTTAGAACTGTGGAAACCAAATCCAGAGTACTCAGCCTCATGCACACCTACACAGAATCATAGAATTGTCAGGGTTGGAAGGGACCTCAAGGATCATCCAGTTCCAAGCCCCCTGCTATGACCAGGGACACCTCACACTGCATCCAACATTATTGATTCTGTGATCAGGTTGCTCACAGCCACGTACAACCTGGCCTTAAAAACCACCAGAGGTTCCACCACCTCCCTGGGCAACTTCTTTCAGTGTCTCACCACTCTCATGCTGAAGATATAGTCTCCAGTTAAACAATTATAGACTCCCCACCCTCCCCATACTGTTTCATTAAGAATGGACAGAGCTCACTTAATGAGCTGCCTGTGCCTGTTTTGCCTTCTTCCCAGCTTTCAGGTGTTGGATTCAGGCACTACACATCAAATAAACTCTTCTGAAAATTAATCTTCTTAAAGGCTTTTCTCTGCTGCTCTTCACAGTACCATTTCGATGTTTCATGCTCGCTGTGCCAAGGGCAATCTGGGGATCTGCTAGGAGCAGCGTTAATTCCACCTAACAGTCAAAGAGCCTACATGTGGAGCCTGCCTAACCTTTGGGTGCTCAGCCTGAACACCCAGAGCCTAAATGTTTGCAATGTTTGGACTTACACACAGCCCTAGACACTCAAGTGTAGCTGCTACTGCAAACCTTACAGTACATCCAGACAGTGCTCCTGGTGGAGGAGAAGCTCAACATGAGCTCTCAATGTGCACTTGCAGCCCAGAAAGCCAATCAGATCCTGGGCTGCATCAGGAGAAGTGTGGCCAGCAGGTCAAGGGAGGTGATTCTCCCCCTCTACTCAGCTCTGGTGAGACCCCACCTGGAGTACTGCCTCCAGTTCTGGAGCCCCTATTACAAGAGGGATATGGAGGTGCTGGAAGGTGTCCAGAGAAGGGCCACAAGGATGATCAGAGGGCTGGAGCACCTCTCCTATGAGGACAGACTGAAGGAGCTGGGGCTGTTCAGTCTGGAGAAGAGAAGGCTCCAAGGTGACCTAATTGTGGCCTTCCAGTATCTGAAGGAGGCTTACAGGAAGGCTGGGGAGGGATTTCTTAGGATCTCAGGTAGTGATAGGACTAGGGGGAATGGAATGAAGCTGGAGGTGGGGAGATTCAGGCTGGACATGAGGAAGGAGTTCTTCACCATGAGAGTGGTGAAGCCCTGGAATGGGTTGTCCAGGTAGGTGGTTGAGACCCCATCCCTGGACGTGTTTAAGCCCAGGCTGGATGAGGCTCTGGCCAGCCTGCTGTAGTGTGGGGTGTCCCTGCCCATGGCAGGGGGGTTGGAACTAGATGATCCTTGTGGTCCTTTCCAACCCTGACTGATACTATGATACTATGATAAATCAAAACACAGGACCCAGGTTAAGCTCTAGAAACCAAGGAGTGAAGCAACAAGAATCAGTGCAAAGTGCTGTTTTAATGCTAGACAGGCCAACACCCCAGACTCCACAGACTGGCCCCAGACCATTTATAGGCTTCTAGAGCTTCTTGCTCCCCTGTACAGTATCTAAGAGCGTGATTCACAGACTTCACTGCTTCACAAATCCCCAGTGGAACCTATTGCCCATTGCATCAAGCAAACACACATTTGCTGAACCAAAAAACCAGAGGAACCTACAGATTTAACACATGGGCATTTGTAGACATGCGCTTATGGGTAATAGGTGCAAAACCAAGGGAGATGACTTCTGATCTTAGCTCAGGTGAATGGTTTTACTATTTCAGTCAAAAGGGAGAAAATTCAGCAGAAACCACTGAGATTTTTTCTCAGACAAAGAATACTGTTCATTAAAGTCATTTCTCTACAGAGGCTGGTTAGGGAATTTAAGGTGAATTTCCCACCCCTAAGTGGGTGTTCTAGAGACTGGAATTCTGAAAACAAAACAAAACAAAACAAACACACCACTGGTTGCAGTATCTTGGCAGTGATGCACTGTATTGGCAATGCTGTGTCCAGCAGGAGCAGGGAGGGGATTGTCCTCTTGTGCTCAGCTCTAGTGAGGCCACACCTGGAGTGTTGTGTCCAGTTTTGGACACCTCAATCCAAGAGAGATGTGGAGGTGCTGGAGCCAGCGCAGAGGAGGGCAAGGAAGCTGTGAAGGGCCTGGAGAATAAATCTGCTGAAGAGAGACTGAAGGAGCTGGGGATGAAAAAGAGGAGGCTGAGGGGAGACCTCATTGCTGTCTACTACTACATCAAAGGACCTTGTGGGGAGGCTGCTGCTGGTCTCTTCTCACAGGTCATTAGTGATAGAACAAGAGGGAATGGCCTCAAGATGCCACTGGGAAGGTTTAGATTGGACATTAGGAAACATTTTTTCAGGGCAAGAGTGGTCAGGGATTGGAATGTGCTGCCCAGGGAGGTGCTGGAGTCCCCAGGCCTGGATGTGTTTGAAGGTGGTTTGGATGTGGTGCTTGGGGCTATGGTTTAGGGGTGACCCTTGTAGAGCAGGATTCTGGGTTGGACTTGGTGATCTTGAGGGGCTTTTCCAACCTGAATGTTTCTGTGGTTCTGTGATTCCATATCGTGCAAAGCATCATTCAGAGATTCATAGAATCATGGAATGGTCTGGGCCAGCAGGGACCTCCAGAGCTCATCCAGTCCCACCTCCCCACAGTCAGCAGGGACATCCCCAACTAGATCAGGTTGCCCAGAGCCCTGTGGAGCCTAACCTTGAATATCTCCAGGGAAGGAGTCTCAAGAGATATGCTATAGAATGAAATGTGGTCTTGAATTGGATTAACTGTGTGCTGAAGGCTGCAAGGCTGAGAGCCCTGGGGCTGTTTAGTCTGGATAGGCAAAGGTGGAGGGAGGACTCTGGTGGGTTGATGCCCATTCTGAAAAAACAGGGTGGAGGGCTTGTGAGTGCTTAGACCTCCCTGCAGGATGTTTTCCCCCTGGGAAGCTGAGTCTGTTCCACTCCCCACTCCCTGCCCAGCTAGGGTATAAAAGGGAAGGCATTGGAGTCGTTAGCTCTCCTTTTGGCTCCTGCCTCTCCTGGATGAGAGCTACTGCGGCTGCCTTCCTGCTCCTCTGCCACATGGTCAGGCCTGATCCATCTCCCTGCTGCCTCCGTGCCTCTTCAGAGAGAGACTGGTTTTGTATTCTTCTTCTTTGTCCCCCTCCCATCCATCCTTGTTCCTTGCCCTTGTGAACCTTACCTCCTATTATTTTATATATATATATATTGTTTAAACAATATATATATATATATATTGTTTAAAGAAAACTCTTTACCTCTCTACTTCCAAGCCAACTCCAGATTATTGTTTGGTGGATTTGCTCCTTCCTTTGTTTTCCCTCTCTGTTGGGAGGGAGGAGGGGGGGTCAGGGGAGAGATTCTCAGCCTTGTCGCCATCTGAGCTCTTAACTCCCAGTTAAGGCTTAAACCACCACAGGGACCTTATCAATGTCTACAAATACCTGAAGGGTGGCTGTCAGGAGTATGGAGCAAATCTCTTCAGGAGTATGGAGCCAATCTCTTTTTGCTCATAAGCAGTGACAGAACATTTTCCATCATTTTCCTCCAGTCCTGGCTCACTGGTGAGGTCCCAGATGACTGGAAACTGGCCAACGTGGTCCCCATCCACAAGAAGGGTCGGATGGAGGAACCTGGAAACTACAGGCCAGTCAGCCTGACCTCAGTGCCAGGGAAAGTGATGGAGCAGATTATCCTGGCAGCAATAACTGCGCACCTGAAGGATGGCCAAGGGCTCAGGTCCAGCCAACATGGATTCAGGAAGGGCAGATCCTGCCTCTCCAACCTGATCTCTTTCTATGATCAGGTGACCCGCCTGGTGGATGTGGGGAGGCCTGTGGATGTGGTCTACCTAGACTTCAGCAAGGCCTTTGACACCGTCCCCCACAGCAAACGGCTGACTAAGCTGTCAGCCCGTGGATTGGACCATTACACTCTGTGCTGGGTTAGGAACTGGCTGGAGGGCCGGGCCCAGAGAGTGGTCGTGAACGGTGCCGCATCCAGCTGGAGGCCAGTCACCAGTGGTGTCCCCCAGGGATCAGTGCTGGGCCCTGTCCTCTTCAACATATTCGTTGATGATCTGGATGAAGGGGTAGAGTCAGTCATCAGCAAGTTTGCAGATGACACAAAGTTAGGGGCAGATGTTAGTCAGTTAGAGGGTAGAAAGGCTCTGCAGAGGGACCTCGACCGACTGGACAGATGGGCAGAGTCCAATGGGATGGCTTTCAACAAGTCCAAGTGCCGAGTGCTGCACTTTGGCTATGGCAATCCCATGCAGAGCTATAGGCTGGGGTCGGAGTGGCTGGAGAGCTCCCGGACAGAGAGGGACCTGGGTGTGCTGATTGACAGCCACCTGAATATGAGCCAGCAGTGTGCTCAGGTGGCCAGGAGGGCCAATAGCATTCTGGCCTGCATTAGGAATAGTGTGGCCAGCAGGAGCAGGGAGGTCATAGTGCCCCTGTACTCTGCTCTGGTTAGGCCGCACCTTGAGTACTGTGTCCAGTTCTGGGCTCCTCAGTTTAAGAAGGACATTGAGACACTTGAGCGTGTCCAGAGAAGGGCAACAAGGCTGGTGAGAGGCCTTGAACACAAGCCCTATGAGGAGAGGCTGAGGGAGCTGGGATTGTTTAGCCTGGAGAAGAGGAGGCTCAGGGGTGACCTTATTGCCCTCTACAACTACCTGAAGGGTGGTTGTAGCCAGGAGGGAGTTGGCCTCTTCTCCCAGGCAACCAGCACCAGAACAAGGGGACACAGTCTCAAGCTGCGCCAGGGGAGGTTCAGACTCGAGGTGAGGAGAAAGTTCTTCACCGAGCGAGTCATTCGGCATTGGAATGGGTTGCCCGGGGAGGTGGTTGAGTCATCGACCCTGGAGGCGTTCAAGGGGAGATTGGACGTGGCACTTGGTGCCGTGGTCTAGTCGTGGGGTCTGCGGTGTCAGGTTGGACTCGATGATCCTCGAGGTCCTTTCCAACCTGGGTGATACTGTGATACTGTGATACTGTAACAAGGGGCAATGGACATGAAGAGGAAAGTCCATCCCAAGATGAGAAAAAACTTTTTTCCTATGAGCGTGACAGAAACCTGTAACAAGTTGCCCAGAGAGGTTGTGGAGTCTCCTTCTCTAGAGACCTTCAAAATCTGCTTGGATACATTCCTGTGTGACCTGCCCTATGTGGTCTTGCTTTGCAGGGGAGTTTGACCTCTTGATCTCTGAAGGTCCCTTCCAACCCCTAGCATTCTGTGATTCCACAAAAGTCATTTAAGAGTCTCTGAGAGGAGTTTGATTCCAAACTCCTGATTTTGCTTCCCAGTCCTACTCACAGTCTAAGCTACTCACTCTGCCATTCATCTCTCCAGTGCCTCTGTCTTGCTGTGCCTTGTCCCCTGTTCATCTGAACTGGTTATATCAGTCTTGCAAACACCAGAAGAAGAGGCAGGAAGAGAACTGGAGGAACACACAACTTATCCAGTGTAGGTGTGCAGACTGTGCAAAATCACAGCAGCCCAGAGCTGCAGTGGCAGAAGAATTCTCTCTTCACTCCACATGCAGAAAAAGTTACACTTTGGGCAACTCCAAATGCTGGTAACTCCAGCATTTATATGCTGGAACTTCAAGAAGTGTGAGCTGTCTGCATTGACTTACAAAGTGTATGTGTGGGTTTTCATGTATAAAGAAGTTACTCCTCACTAAATGCCAAATGAAATTCCCAGCCAGGAACTGCTGGAGCTCCTAAGCAAGAAGAATGCTTTGATAATACTCTCCAAAATTCCCTGATCTCCCTCTTGAAAGCAAACAAACAAACAAAACCCCAAACCCAACAACAACAAAAACCAAACCAACCAACCAAAACACACACACAGAGAAGACAAACAAAAAAAAAAACAAAAAGAGGAGTTGTTGGTTTATAAGAGCTTAATAGATCCTTTACATTTAACCACAAAAGAAAGAACAAGTTAAAGAGAACAAAACCCTCAAGAACCTGTTAATGCATCCCACAATGAGTGATCAGGCAGAAAGGGACCTGGGGGTACTGGTTAATAGTAGACTGAACATGAGCCAGCAGTGTGCACAGGTGCCCAAGAAGGCCAATGGCATCCTGGGCTGGATCAGAAACAGTGTGGTCAGCAGCAGCAGGGAGGTTATTCTGCCCCTGTACTCAGCACTGGTTAGGCCACACCTTGAGTCCTGTGTCCAGTTCTGGGCCCCTCAGTTTAGGAAAGAAGTTGAGATGCTGGAAGGTGTCCAGAGAAGGGCAACAAAGCTGGGGAGGGGTTTGGAGCACAGCCCTATGAGGAGATGCTGAGGGAGCTGGGGTTGTTTAGCCTGGAGGAGGCTCAGGGGAGACCTTCTTTCTCTCTACAACTCCCTGAAAGGGAGGTTGTAGCCAGGTGGGGGTTGGCCTCTTCTCCCAGGCAACCAGCACCACAACAAGAGGACAGAGTCTCAAGCTGCACCGGGGGAGGTTCAGGCAGGATGTTAGGAAGAAGTTCCTCACAGAAAGAGAGATTGGCTGCCCAGGGAGGTGGTGGAGTCGCTATCCCTGGAAGTGTTTAAGGAAAGCTTGGATGAGGCACTTAGATCCATGGTCTAGTTGGGGCTGGGTGATTGGTTGGACTTGATGATCTTGGAGGTCTCTTCCCACCTGGTTGATTCTGTGCTTCTATGTTTATCTAGGGTTTTTCTACCTATGTAATGGTTACTTCAGGCCATTTTACAGAAGTCATTTGGGCTGGTTTCCTTTGTAACTGCTTGGGGGGGAGGGATATGTTATTTATTTTTTCTTTCCCATAACTTTTAATTAAATATAACAAGCAAAATAGCAGTTGGATTAAATAACATGCTGTGAGAGTAAAACTACCAAGCAGCCGAAGATAAATAATAATGTAAGGCCTACAGTGTTAATGACATACTGTGAACGTACTGATCAGCTGATTAGCCATTTAATTCCTCATTTGAAAGAGCATTTACATCTTTAACTTATCAATTCAGATGTGACAGTAGCATTAAAATTAAACATGTGGTTGGGTCTTGCAGTAAATGACAGCCATTGGTTAAACAGCAGTAATAGTAGCCTTTGGGACAAATAGCTGGAGTGCACTGCCTAATTCATTTCATTTTCAGATGAACCAAGCCTGTCTCTCAATGCCCTGCTTGCCTACAAATATGCCTAGAAGGCCTTGTTGTTAAGTCTAGAGACTGAGAGATGGTGGCTGTAAAAAGGAGCCCCATTTACTATGTCAAACCCCAACCTTTCAAGCAGAAGGGTACCATTCAACCCAGATGTGGTCTGTACAGAGCTGCTCAGCAGGCAGGTTAACCCTTCAGGTAGTTGCAGACAGCAAGAAAGTCTCCCCTGAGCCTCCTGTTCTCCAGGCTAAGCAACCCCATTTCCCTCAGCCTCTCCTCACAGGGCTGTGCTCAGGGCCTCTCCCCAGCCTCATTGCCCTTCTCCGGACTATTCAAGAATCTCAATGTCCTTCTTAAATTCAGGGGCCCAGAACTAGACACAGGACTCAAGGTGTGGCCTAACCAGTGCTGAGCACAGGGCACAATGACTTCCCTGCTCCTACTGGCCACACTGTTCCTGGTGTAGGCCAGGATGCCATTGGCCTTCTTGGCCACCTGGGCACACTGTTGGCTCCTGTTCAGCCTACTATCAACCAGGACCCTCATGTCCCTTTCTGCCTGGCTGCTCTCCAGCCACTCCAACCCCAGCCTGTAGCACTGCATGGAATAAAGATGTCTATTCTGATGCATTTTTCCACTACTGCTAATTAATGCATTGTGGATTAGGAACAGGTGTCTGAGTATCACTTTACTTTATAACAATGTTCCCATTATATATTCCTGTTTATAAAGCTGGGAATAGAGATGCAGTACAATCCCTCATGGACGGATAATTGCTATGCTCTTTAAAGATGGTTGTGGGAGAGCAATGAAAAGTAAAACACTTCTTTTATTTATTTGTATCCAAGAGAACAGAACTGAACTTTGCCAGAGGCAGGCTACCATTTCTTCCATTCTCTCTTTGTGAAAAATTCACTTTCCTGTAGTTCTTGCCTTGATCTGGCTGCCATTGGGTGACAAATGGAGGCAAGAATGAGGCAGTAATGAGGTTCCAGAAATGCAGAGAGCAGAGAATCTCAGAAGTCCTATCAGAAGTCTTTTATTGCTGCCTTGTAGATTCCCCAACATTACAGAGTCTCAGAGTCCCACTTACAGCAGCAGAAGTCCTGGGAGCCCTTAACAGACAAAGCAGCTAACAGAAGTCCTGAGCAGATCCCTAGCAGCATCCCTGCACCCAAGCCCTAGACAGAAGTAGCTCACTAGCAGAAGCAGAAGTCCCTAGCAGCCCAAATCCCCCCAAGCTGTTCCTAACCTAAGTCCTTAACCCATGTAACTCTTGCTCAGAGTGGCTGTTTCTATACTCTCTGTTATCAGTCCCATAACCAGTAAAACCCAACAACATCTATAAGCTAATATCTTTTCCCAATGAGAGTTGCCAGTGTGTCAGGGAGGTGGCTGCTGCAGCACGTTCCAATCCAAGGGTGTTAATGTGAGGACATTGTTTTTGGCACCCATGGAATGTGATTGTTTTGCTTCAGGCAGTGCGCTAAGGAATTGGTCAGCTAAGGAATTCTGCACACATCCAGCAGCTGCCCTCAGCACAGGGGCTGCCTAGAATGTTAAATGACCCAGGAGGGAGAGAAGAAAAAGAAAACTCTGGCAGATCAGGACTCTATCTGCTACTGCACGTTTGGAATGATGGAAAGAGCCTAAGGAATCATAGAATTGTTAGGGTTGGAAGGGACCTCGAGGATCATCCCATTCCAACCCCCCTGCCATTGGCAGGGACACTCCACACTATATCAGGTTGCCCAGAGCCACATCCAGCCTGGCCTTTAAAATCTCCAGGAGGCAGAGAAAGAAGCCATAGTGCAAGCTGTGTGGTGAAGCTTGCATGCAGAAAGGCCATACCTATAAAGAGTGTGATACAAAGCTGTGGGTCATCAGGTGATGATCTTTGCTGACATCATGAGCGTACAGGGAGAAAATATTTTTGACCTGTGATGCTTAAGGGTGTCAATCACTTTTGCTGCTACTTACTGTGGTTACTTGTCCCATCTGCACAGCAATATGCTGTTCACCAAACCTGTGAAAACTATAGAAGAGCACAGCCTACATAAATGAGAATATAAATGGGAACATTCATGGACTGGGAAAAATATTGACTGTGGCCTTCCAGTATCTGAAGGGGGCTACAAGAAAGCTGGGGAGGGACTTTTTATGGTGTCAGGGAGTGATAGGACTGGGCAGGAATGGAACAAAACTACAAATGGGTAGATTGAGATTGGATGTTAGGAAGAAGTTCTTCCCCATAAGGGTGGTGAGACACTGGCACAGGTTGCCCAGGGAGGTGGTGGAAACCTCATCCCTGCAGATTTTGAAGGATAGGCTGGATGAGGCTCTGGCTAGCCTGCTCTAGTGTGGGGTGTCCCTGCCCATGGCAGGAGGGCTGGAACCAGATGAGCCTCGAGGTCCCTTCCAACCCTAACAATTCTATGATTCTATGAAATGCTGCATTAATTTTGCTTGCATTTCTTACTGAGTTTCTCACATCTGTTGTCCCAGGATTTACAGTCCTTCAGCACACAGTGCTTCCTGGGTTGTCAGTTTCTCTAGCAGCCTATAGTTTCAGACAGGGTTTGTTGCAAGCTTATTTCTTTGCACTTTTGAAGTTGTAACCAAAAAAGCCCCCTCAACTTTGCTGCCCACCAAACATGGCCATGCTGTAAAAAATTAGTCTGGTGGATTAGTCTGGGGTTGAAGTGGCTGGAGAGCTGCCAAACAGAAAGGGACCTGGGGGTGCTGGTTGACAGCTAGCTGAATATGAGCCTGCAGTGTGCCCAGGTGGCCAAGAAGGCCAATGGCATCCTGGCCTGCATTAGGAATGGTGTGGCCAGCAGGAGCAGGGAAGTCATTGTGCCCCTGTACTCAGCACTGGTTAGGCCACACCTTGAGTCCTGTGTCCAGTTCTGGGTCCCTCAATTTAAGAAGGACATTGAGACTCTTGAACCTTGGTGATTCAGCGATTCTGTGATTCTGTCCTGAGAAGGGTAATGAGGCTGGGGAGAAGCCTCAAGCACAAGCCCTATGAGGAGAGGCTGAGGGAGCTGGGTTGTTTAGCCTGGACAAGAGGAGGCTCAGGGGAGACCTTATTGCTGTCTAAAACTGCCTGAAGGGAGGTTGTAGCCAGGAGGGAGTTGGCCTCTTCTCCCAGGTAACCAGCACCAGAACAAGAGGACACAGCCTCAAGATGCACCAGGGGAAGTTTAGGCTTGAGGTGAGGAGAAAGTTCTTCACAGAGAGAGTTGTTAGCCATTGGGATGGGCTGCCCAGGGAGGTGGTGGAGTCACCATCCCTGGAGGTGTTCAAGAGGGGATTGGACGTGGCACTTGGTGCCATTGTTTAGAATAGAATAGAATAAACCAGGTTGGAAGAGACCTTCAAGATCATCGTGTCCAACCTATCACCCAACACCGCCTAATCAACTAACCCATGTAACCAAGCACCCTGTCAAGTCTCCTCCTGAACACCTCCAGTGACAGCGACTCCACCACCTCCCCGGGCAGCCCATTCCAATGGGCAATCACTCTCTCTGTGTAAACTTCCTCCTGACCTCCAGCCTGAACTTCCCCTGGTGCAGCCTGAGACTGTGTCCTCTTGTTCTGGTGCTGGCTGCCTGGGAGAAGAGACCAACTTCTTACCTGTTTACAACCCCCCTTCAGGTAGTTATAGAGAGCAAGAAGGTCACCCCTGAGTCTCCACTTCTCCAGGCTAAGCAGCCCCAGCTCCCTCAGTCTCTCCTCACAGGACTGTGTTCCAAGCCCCTCACTAACTTTGTTGCCCTTCTCTGGACTCGTTCCAGCAAGTCAACATCCTTCCTAAACTGAGGGGCCCAGAACTGGACACAGTAGTCGAGGTGTGGCCTAACCAGTGCAGTATACAGGGGGAGAATGACCTCCCTGCTCCTGCTGGCCACACTGTTCTTAATGCAGGCCAGGATGCCATTGGCCCTCCTGGCCACCTGGGCACACTGCAGGCTCATGTTCATCCTACCATCAACCAGCACCCCCAGGTCCCTCTCTGCCTGGCTGCTCTCCAGCCACTCTGACCCCAGCCTGTAGCACTGCATGGGGTTGTTGTGGCCAATGTGCAGAACCTGGCACTTGGATGTGTTCAATCTCATGCC
The DNA here is from genome assembly GCF_026170545.1 of Melanerpes formicivorus. Classification (NCBI taxonomy): domain Eukaryota; kingdom Metazoa; phylum Chordata; class Aves; order Piciformes; family Picidae; genus Melanerpes; species Melanerpes formicivorus. The sequence goes on from NW_027142355.1 coordinate 5,692,202, forward strand.
CTTGGACTCTGCCCATCTGTCCAGCCTGTCGAGGTCTCTCTGCAAAGCTATTCTACCCTCTAGCAGATCAACTCCTGTCCCCAGCTTGGTGTCATCAGCAAATTTACTGATGATGGACTCAATGCCCTCATCCAGATCATCAATAAAGATGTTAAAGAGGATGGGGCCCAGCACTGATCCCTGGGGGACTCCACTACTGACTGGCCGCCAGCTGGATGTGGCACCATTCACCACCACTCTCTGGGCTCAGCCTCCAGCCAGTTCCTCACCCAGCTCAGAGTGCTGCTGTCCAAGCCATGGGCTGACAGCTTGGCCAGGAGTTTGCTATGGGGGACGGTGTCAAAGGCCTTGCTGGCGTCCAGGTAAACTACATCCACAGGCCTCCCCACATCCACTAGTCATGGGGTTTAGTCATGGGGTCTGTGGTGACAGGTTGGACTTGATGATCTTTGAGGTCTCTTCCAACCTTGGTGATTCTGTGCTTCTGTGCGATTCTGTAAGTATTCAAGTGCTTCAGTTTTCCTAGCAGATATTTGTCTCAAAATGGTGTCTATACATTCTATTTGCAGTCAGAGAGAGAAGCCTGGCGATGTGCAAGCACAGAGGATTAGAGGAAACATCACAGAGTAGCAATTGAGGCTGTCCAAAGCATGCAGGGTACTCTGTCTTCTGGGCTTTGCACTAGCCTTCTGGTAACAGCAGACCTCTCTGCTTTTGGCAGCAATTAGAGGGTAATTTCATAGAGAAAAGTGCTGCCAGAAAAACTGTAAGACTAATGTATTTTGAACTACATGCTGCTCCTGGAGAATATTACACAGGACATAGGTTTGTCTCCTGGACTGCCTCTCTCAACAAAGTGTTGAGGGAAGAATTCAGACTCTGAACATTAGCCTGGTGCTGACCTTAACACCCTGAAGGGATTCAGTTAGCAAATCTGAAGTTTTTACTGACAGACTGGATGTTGGTGGCACACATCTAATAAGAAAATAAAAAGAGTTAAATGTGGCAGCTCTGCTGCCATTTCATTGAAGGATAAGGAAAAATCACACACTTTGTTTTTCAGGAATATTCAAATTGCAGAGCAGTGAAGGGGAAAAGGACCTGGGGCTCCTGGTGGATGGGCCAAGAAGGCCAATGGCATCCTGGGGTGGATTAGACGGGCTGTGGTTAGTAGGTCAAAAGAGGTTCTCCTCCCTCTCTGCTCTGCCCTGGTGAGGCTGCATCTGGAGTATTGTGTTCAGTTCTGGGCCCCTCAGTTCAGGAAGGACCTCAGGGAACTGCTTGAAAGATTCCAGCACAGAGCCACAAAAATGTTGAAGGGAGTGGAACATCTTCCTTAGGAGGAGAGCCTGAGGGAGCTGAGGGCTCTGTAGCTTGGAGAGGAGGAGCCAGACAGGTGACCTCATTGATGTTGATAAAGATACACAGGGTGAGTGCCAAGAGGATGCAGCCAGGCTCTGCTGGGTGATGCCCAATGCCAGCACAAGGGGCAATGGTGGAAGTTGAGGCATAGGAAGTTCCATGGAAACAGGAGGATTTATTTTTTTTTCCCTGTGAGGGTGACAGTGACAGAACCCTGGAAGAGGCTGCCCAGGGGGGCTTGTAGAGTCTCCCTGTCTGGAGATATTCAAGACCTCCCTGGATGTGTTCCTGTGTGATGTGGTCTAGGCGAATCTGCTCTGGCAGGAAGGTTGGACTGGATGATCTCTTAAGGTCCCTTCCAGCCCCTAACATTCTGTGATTCTGTGAAACGGTGCAGGTTTGTGGACACTGGCCCTTTGGTTACATTAAAACCCCAATTAATGCATTCAAACTCTGACAGGCAGACCATGACTCTGTTGCCATTATTTAGTGGCTTAGTAAGCAATCAAGTCATCACCATGGCATAAAAAAGCTACAGTTACTCCTTTGCCATCCCTCCACTCCAAGGTTAGCCACCAGAAACTACTGAGGAGTCAGTCCATCCATTCATCTTCTCCACAACAGGCCTAATGGCATTCTCAGAGTAGGCAGACAACATGAGTGACAGCAGCCCTGAATCTTCTTTAATGTGTCTCACAGACACAGGCTGGCATTTGTTACCTGAGGCTCAGGGATATGCTTCAATGTCTTAGTGCCTCTTCCTTCTTCTTCATATGTGATTTAAGCACTGTTCCCCTGTCCCAGAAAGTCAAGGCCAAACTGCAAGCTATTAGTTACTGCCTGGAGCAGCAGATAGACACAAGCATCTCAGAAGCAAGATCTTAGTCATGGGATTATTTGCCCCAGCTCTGTATGCAAATGATTTTTTTGCTCCAAAAGATTTTTTTCTATCTCTACTTGTTAGCTAAACTTTTGCTGTAGAGCTCTGTCAATGCAGCTTTTGTAATCAATAGGAAGCCAACAATAAGCTTGAAAACAAACTGTGATCTCATTCTCTTAATGTGTGGAGCTTACATTGTTTACAATGAGAGAGGGAAAAAAAGACACCTTCATGTACACAGGTAATAGCAGGTAGCATCACCATCCCCAGTCAATGCTGCCTAAGGATTTGCAGAGAGAGAAACTTAACTCTTGATGCTTTCTCACAGCAAAGAGGGAGAAACTGGCCTCCAGAATGTGACTGATTGCTTGAAGGTACTGTAATGAATCAATGGCATTGCTTCTGTCAGGTTGCTGGATTCCTGGTACTTAGACCTGGAACCCAGCAACCCAGTCACACTGCAGTCAACCCAGTCACACTGTAGCCAACCCAGTCACACTGAAAAAAAACCAGTTACACTGCAACCAACCCAGTCACACTGCAACCAACCCAGTCACACTGTAACCAACCCAGTCACACTGTAACCAACCCAATCGCACTGAAAAAAAACCAGTTATGCTGTAATCCACCCAGTCACACTGTAACCAACCCAGTCACACTGCAACCAGCCCAGTCACACTGGAATCCAACCCAGTCACACTGTAATCCACCCAGTCACACTGTAAGCAACCCAGTCACACTGTAAAAAACCCAGTCACACTGTAACCAACCCAGTCACACTGTAACCAACCCAGTCACACTGTAATCCACCCAGTCACACTGCAACCAACCCAGTCACACTGGAATCCACCCAGTCACACTGCAACCAACCCAGTCACACTGTAATCCAACCCAGTCACACTGCAACCAGCCCAGTCACACTGTAATCCAACCCAGTCACACTGCAACCAACCCAGTCACACTGTAATCCACCCAGTCACACTGTAAGCAACCCAGTCACACTGTAAAAAACCCAGTCACACTGTAATCCACCCAGTCACACTGTAAGCAACCCAGTCACACTGTAAAAAACCCAGTCACACTGTAACCAACCCAGTCATGCTGCAACCAACCCAGTCACACTGTAATCCACCCAGTCACACTGCAACCAACCCAGTCACACTGTAATCCACCCAGTCACACTGCGACCAACCCAGTCACACTGTAATCCAACCCAGTCACACTGTAACCAACCCATTTACACTGTAAAAAGCCCAGTCACACTGTAATCCACCCAGTCACACTGTAATCCACCCAGTCACACTGTAATCCACCCAGTCACACTGTAACCAACCCAGTCACACTGTAATCCACCCAGTCACACTGCGACCAACCCAGTCACACTGTAATCCAACCCAGTCACACTGTAACCAACCCATTTACACTGTAAAAAGCCCAGTCACACTGTAATCCACCCAGTCACACTGTAATCCACCCAGTCACACTGTAACCAACCCAGTCACACTGTAATCCACCCAGTCACACTGTAACCAACCCAGTCACACTGTAATCATGATCTGTTGTTCCTGAGGAAGATCAGAATCATTGCAGTAAACTCAGGCTGAAGGATGAAATAGCTCCTTGATGTATGAATAGAGAAACAGACACCCAACAGAGCCACAGCATTTCATAATGCCCAGGATGGGATAGGCATATTTAGAATAGAATAGAATAGAATAGAATAGAATAGAATAGAATAGAATAGAATAGACCAGACCAGGTTGGAAGAGACCTTCAAGATCATCTCATCCAACTCATCAACCAATCCAACCCAACCTAAACAACTAAACCATGGCACCAAGCACCCCATCAAGTCTCCTCCTGAATACCTCCAATGATGGTGACTCCACCACCTCCCTGGGCAGCACATTCCAATGGGCAATCACTCTCTCTGTATAGAACTTCTTCCTAACATCCAACCTAAACCTCCCCTGGCACAGCCTGAAACTGTGTCCTCTTGTTATGGTGCTGGTTGCCTGGGAGAAGAGACCAACCCCCCCGTGGCTACAACCTCCCTCCAGGTAGTTGTAGAGAGCAATAAGGTCTCCCCTGAGCCTCCTCTTCTCCAGGCTAAGCAACCCCAGCTCTCTCAGCCTCTCCTCATAAGGCTTGTGTTCCAAACCCCCACCAACTTCGTTGCCCTTCTCTGGACTCGTTCCATCTGTCTTATATCAGATAAACTCCCCATCACAGTTCCAGAACTATCCAAACTCCTATTTATTTACTCTATCTATCTATCTAATATATTCTTTCATCAGTATATATTCTGTCAACAGTTGGGGCTGTTCAGTCTGCAACAGAGAAAGCTCCAAGGAGACCTCCTTGTGGCCTTCCAGGATCTGAAGGGGGAGCAAGAAAGCTGGGGAGGGACTTTTTAGGGTGTCAGGGAGTGATAGGACTGGGAGGAATGGAAAAAACTAGAAATGGGTAGATTCAGATTGGATGTTAGGAAGAAGTTCTTCAGCATGAGGTTGTTGAGACACTGGCACAGGTTGTCCAGGGAGGTGGTAGAAGCCTCATGCCTGGAGGTTTTGAAGACCAGGCTGGGTGTGGCTGTGAGCAGCCTGCTGTAGTGTGAGGTGTCCCTTCCCATGGCAGGGGGTTTGTAACTGGATGATCCTTGAGGTTCCTTCTAACCCTAACAATTCTATTCTTCTTTCTTTCTTTCTTTCTTTCTTTCTCTTTCTTTCTTTCTTTCTTTCTTTCTTTCTTTCTTTCTTTCTTTCTTTCTTTCTTTCTTTCTTTCTTTCTTTCTTTCTTTCTTTCTTTCTTTCTTTCTTTCTTTTCTTTCTTTCTTTCTTTCTTTCTTTCTTTCTTTCTTTCTTTCTTTCTTTCTTTCTTTCTTTCTTTCTTTCTTTCTTTCTTTCTTTCTTTCTTTCTTTCTTTCTTTCTTGCCTCTTGCCTTTTCATTTTGATAGCATCCTGCTGGATGCTCAATTTTTATTTTGTCCTGCTTTTTTTCTGGGGGGGGAGCAATTTTTTTCTGTCTTTTGCTGACAGCTGTCATTGCTGGTACCTCACTGACCATGAATCAGGATGGAAGCAGACTCTGTCCCAGTGCACGTGGTCAGGGTTGCATTTCTTAAGTCATCTGATGGCATTGATAGAAATGACTTGCAAATGATGTGCTGCATTTTTTTTCTCCCAACCTAACTACATCTGCTGCAGGCCCACAGGAAGAGGAAGCTGCCCAGGAGATAACACTGATGGATTAGTGAAATAAGAAACTTGTTCCAAAGACAGATTTGCTGCTGATCCTGTTTGTCACACTTGAATGAAAAAGAGGTGGGAAAACATTATCCTTCATCACAGCTGCTACAACTGGGCAAAGCATACATTAGGTTTGGGGCTTGTTATAAACTGGTCCCTAATCAAATATCACTGTAATTCTCTTATCATTATCAACACACTCCTCAGTTTCTGTTTCTTCTTTTTATGCAATCCATCTTATTTCCCTCTGTCCTCCTAGTTCAGTCTCAGCTCCTACTTCTCGTTTGCAGCCATTCTCTTCATCATTTAAGGGACATGCAGAAAGCAGGACTGGGTGAGGAGCAAGGAGCTAAACCATCGAAGAACCACTGCCCTCCTTTATGCTTGCAGCACTCTGCCACCCCCCCCAGTTTAGTGGCAGTGCCTTTGCTAATTGCATTCTTGCCTGTGACTCGTGATTCTCTTGCACACTGACCATATGGAACACCCACACAGAGCCATCACTGAGCTCAGCAATGGCAGCAGCAAGGAATTTCTTTATTTCTTATGAAATATTACCTTTTGGGGAAAACCCCTACCTGACAGAGGTTTAGTTATTCAATGTTCACAGCATCACAGGCTCACGGGATGTTAGGGGTCGGAAAGGACCTCCGAGGATCACTGAGTCCACCTATCCTGCCAGAGCAGGATCACAAGTCTCAGAGGAACACATCCAAATGGGGCTTGAAAGCTTGAAAGAGAAGGAGACTCCACCACCTCTCTGGGGAGCCTGTTCCACCTGTGCCAGTGCGCTGCGACCCTCACAGTGAAGGAGGTCCTCCTCATGTTGAAGTGGAACCTCCTGTGCTGGAGTTTCTATCCATTGCCCCTTGTCCTACCTGAGTAGAGCCTGACCCCTCCCTCTTAGAATCATAGAATTGTCAGGGTTGGAAGGGACCTCAAGGATCACCCAGTTCCAACCCCCCTGCCATGGGCAGGGACACCTCACACTACAGCAGGTTGCTCAGAGTCACATCCAGCCTGGCCTTTGAAACCTCCAGGGATGAAGCCTAAATCCCCAGATATTAAATCCCAGATATTTATAAAAATTTATTAAATGTTCTGGATTCAAGGACTGTTTAAATTTTAATTTTTTTCTTTTTTAATATAAATTCTCCTGCATAGCATATTGAGCATGCAGAAAATATTCCCTGAAAGGCTGGTTTTAAGGAATTACTGAGTCTTTACAGATGTAGGGAATCAAATTCATTATAACCTGCTGATGGCAGCTATATACAGAATAAGGCCTGTCCCAGCAGCTAGAGAGCTAGATCTCCTCTACACCAAACACTTTACTGCCTTCCCTACCACACATTACCCTATCCACCTCAAATTAAATCCAAGTAAATTCATACAAATGTGACTAGTGGAGGAACTAGGACATTGAGACACTCGAATGTGTCCAGAGAAGGGCAAGGATGCTGAGGAGAGGCCTTGAGCACAGCCCTGTGAGGAGAGGCTGAGGGAGCTGGGGTTGCTTAGCCTGGAGAAGAGGAGGCTCAGGGGTGACCTTATTGTTGTCTATAATTAGCTGAAGGGTGGTTGTAGCCAGGAAGGGGTTGGTCTCTTCTCCCAGGCAACCAGCACCAGAACATGAGGACAAAGTCTCAAGCTGTGCCAGGGGAGGTTTAGGCTGGAGGTGAGGAGAAAGTTCTTCACTGAGAGAGTTGTTAGCCATTGGAATGTGCTGCCCAGGGAGGTGGTGGAGTCCCTATCCCTAGAGGTGTTCAAGAGGGGATTGGATGTGGCACTTGGTGCCATTGTTTAGTCATGAGGTCTGTGGTGACAGGTTGGACTTGATGATCTTTGAGGTCTCTTGTAACCTTGGTGATTCTGTGAAGTATATGAAGTTCTAGTGGACAACAAGTTCTCTGTGGGACAGCAATGTGCCCTTGTGGTCAAGAGAGCAAATGGGTTCCTGAGGTGCATCAAGAAAAGTGTGGCCAGCAGGACTAGGAGGTTATTCTCTCCCACTACTCTGCCCTGCTGAGACCACACCTGCAATACTGTGTCCAGTTTTGGGATCCCCAGTTAAAGAGAGACAGAGACCTGCTGGAGAGAGTCCAAGGGAGAGCCACGAGGATGCTTAGGGAACTTGAGCATCTCCCCTGTGAAGAGAGACTGAGAGCCCTGGGGCTGTTTAGTCTGGAGAAGAGAAGGCTGAGAGGGGATTTGATCAATGTCTATCAATATCTGAGGGGTGGGTGCCAAGTGGAGGGAGCCAAGCTCTTTTGGATGGTGCACAGTGATAAACCAAGGAACAATGGATACAAACTTGAACAGAGAAGTTTTATCTCAACATGTGGAGAAACTTCTTTCCAGTGAAGGTGACAGAGACCTGGAGCAGGCTGCCCAGAGAGGTTGTGGAATCTCCTTCTGTGGACACATTCAAAACTCACCTGGATGCAATCCTGTGTGGAGTACCCTGGGTGACAATGCTTTGGAAGGGGGGGTTGTACTGGATGACCTCTGGAGGTCCCTTCCAACCTCTGTTGTACTGTGGTTCTGTGACACTGTGACACAGGCATAAATTACTGAGAATACAGCACATGACTTAGAGACTGGCTGCAGAAAAGGGAACAAGTGCTGGTTTGAAAACTGTTATCCACGTGTTTTGGTTTTCTAACTGCAGGATGTCTGTGAATTTCTACTGCATAAGGACCATGGGCTCTCAGTGACTTCTTTGGGAATTGGAGGCACAGGCATTTGAACTCCCTACTGAAGTCTTATACATGCAAGCTAAATGTGTAGAGCACAGTATTTTGAGCATATTGCTGTATTCCTCTGAAGTCAACACAGTGAGCCAGGCTGATCTTCATCTCCAGGACTACCCCAGAGACAAGGGGCATGCTTGATATAACTCCTCCTGCATCCATCATGTCACATTAAATAAAGAGCTAAGGAAAGTGACAAGCTCTTAAGAAGTTTGAAAGTTTTGGTATATTTTCTTTTTTTTTTTTCTAATTAGCTTGAATTTCTAAACATCACATAGAGACACAAAATTGTGTGATGAAGCAGCTAAAATAGAGCATACAGAGCATGCATCACTCCACTTGACTGTGTCTTTGACAATAAAGGCAATTTTCCTTTCTGTTATACAAGCAAACAAACAAACAAACAAACAATACTGAAAAAGGTTATTCCCTGGGCTGACTGATACACCAAGTCCCTGTTTAATTTACTTGATGATAAACTTTAGTAGGGGCACAATAGAATCATATCATTGTTAGGATTGGAAGGGACTTCAAAGATCATCCAGTTCCAACCCCCCTGCTATGGCCAGGGACACCTCGCAGCACATCAGGTTGCTCAGAGCCACCTCCAGCCTGGCCTTCAAAACCTCCAGGGAGGAGGCTTCCACCACCTCCCTGGGCAACATATTCCAGTCTCTCTCCACCCTCACGGGGAAGAGCTTCTTCCTTACATCCAATTTCAATCTCCCCATTTCTAGTTGTGTTCCCTTCCCCCCAGTCCTCTCACTCCCTGGCACCCTAAAAAGTTCCTCTACAGCTTTCTTGTAGCCCCCTTCAGATACTGGAAGGCAACAATAAGGTCTCCTTGGAGCCTTCTCTTCTCCAGATTGAACAGCCCAACTCCCTCAGTCTGTCCTCACAGGAGAGGTGCTCCAGCCCTCTGATCATCCTCATGGGTGATGGATGTAATATGTAATGCTCCAGGAGGAAATGAGCGTGTCCCTTGCTGAACGAGGTAGTATCCGCTAGACCTGTGTCTATCTTTCATATTCTTCTCATTCCTTGGCTTCTTCACCCCTATTTTCAGCCCTTTGTACCAAGAGAGAAACACCAATTCTTCCCTGCAAGCACACCTTTGTAGTTCTCATTCCCCATTAAAATCAACAACTTGCAGCAAGTGACAGAGCTGCCAATATTCTGTTCGTGATCCATGCCCTCACTTAACCCCATTTCAGGGTTTCATCCATGCTGGGATAGATTTCTTCCTGTGTTTCTTTTAATGGGATCCAGAGTCATAAAACCTGGGATGTACAGAGCTGCACTTCACTTCTCTATTGTGTTAATTTGGTCTTTTGATGACACTTTCCAAGAAGGCTCTATTAACATTAGCATAACCAGCAGGTCAAGGGAGGTGATTCTCCCACTCTACTCCTCACTAGTGAGACCCCACCTGGAGTACTGCATCCAGATCTGGAGCCTGTGTTACAGGAAGGATCTGGAGGTGCTGGAGGTGTCCAGAGAAGGGCCACGAGGATGATCAGAGGGCTGAAGCTGCTCTGCTATGAGAACAGACTGAAAGAGTTGAGACTATTCAGTCTGGAGAAGAGAAGGCTCTAAGAAGACCTAATTGTAGCCTTCCAGCAGCTGAAGGGGGCTACAAGAAAGCTGGGGAGGGACTTTTGAGGGTGTCAGGTAGTGATAGGACTGGTGGGGAATGGAGCAAAACTAGAAATGGGTAGATTGAGATTGGATGTTAGGAAGAAGTTGTTCCCCATGAGGGTGGTGAGACACTGGCACAGGTTGCCCAGGGAGGTGGTGGAAGCCTCATGCCTGGAGGTTTTAAGGCCAGGCTGGATGAGGCTCTGAGCAACCTGCTCTAGTGTGAGGTGTCCCTGCCCATGGCAGGGGGGTTGGAACTGGCTGATCCTTGAGGTCCCTTCCAATCCTGACAATTCTGTGATTCTATTGTGCCCCTAATAAAACTTATAATCAAGTAAATTAAACAGGAATTTGCAGCCTTTGGTGTATCAGTCAGTCCAGGATGGGGCACTTGGTGCCATGGTTGATCAGATGGTGTTTGGTGATAGGTTGGACTTGATGATCTCAAAGGTCTTTTCCAACCTGGTTAATTCTATTCTATGCTATGCTATTCTATTCTATTCTATTCTATTCTACTCTACTCTACTCTACTCTACTCTACTCTACTCTATTCTATTCTTAGTAAAAGCATCCTTAATATGTGCTGGTACATGTGTGAACAGTTTTTCTGGCCTGGTAGGTTTTTCTAAGCAGATAAAACATCTTTTTTTTTTTTTCTTAACTCAAGCTTAGTTGCTGAGGTCCTGTGCTAGTCCACTGAGAGGAAAGAGCTGAATTTTCTTCTCTCTTATTCCCAAGGATCTCTGAAACCTTTTCAGGCTAAGCTGGCAATTAATTTGGTGAACCGAAATTCATTAAGTGCTCAAATTGCAAGCATGCATCTGAATGTCAGCAGTTTATGAATCACAGCTTTGCTGCTTTATGCAGCAAAATGTATTTTCAGTTGCCCTCAGCAGAAGGAGTCACACTGCCAAAGGGAGTGATCCTTAACTCAGGGGATGGGTGCACATACCTTCATAACATATATTCCTCCAAGAGAGCAAAGGCTGACAGTGAAGGTGAGCTAAATTGTGGATTAGAGTTCAAGTTTTGGATTATTTACTGGAGGAATTGTTATGAATGTGATGACCTGTCCTGTTAATTCAGATTTGTAAGTGAGAAGCCTAAAGCTAACACAACTGCTGTACAAGTGATACAGTTAGTTGAGATAAATACCTGCGCACATATGGGCACGGGCTGGCATGAGATTTACATGCCCTTTCCCCAGGCTCAGATGCTTCTGTCAGAGTAAACCTGGCTGTCATAGACAAAACAAAAAATTCCCTGGATCCCATTGGCTTTCCATGAGTGGTTACATGTCCAGAGAAGGGCAACAAGGCTGAGGGAGAGTTTGGAGCACAGCCCTGTGAGGAGAAGCTGAGGGAGCTGGGGTTGCTTAGCCTGGAGAAGAGGAGGCTCAGAAGTTACCTTATTGCTCTCCACAGCTTCCTGAAAAGAGGTTGTAGACAGCTGGGGATTGGCCTCTTCTCCCAGGCAACCAGTACCAGAACAAGAGGACACAGTCTCAAGCTGCACCAGGGGAGGTTTAGGCTGGATGTTAGAAAGTTCTTCACAGGAAGAGAGATTGGCCATTGGAATGTGCTGCCCAGGGAGGTGGTGGAGTCACCATCCCTGGAGGTGTTTAAAAGGAGCCTGGATGAGGCACTTGGTGCCATGGTTTAGTTGATCAGATGGTGTTGGGTGATAGGTTGGACTCGATGATCTCAAAGGTCTTTTCCAACCTGGTTCATTCTATTCCTATTCCTAATAACTTGGAAAATACCTTTTCTGTTGTTGTCTGTGAATCCTTAGCTCTGCCTTCTTTAAGTGCAGAGTGTATAAATTACTGAGACCTGGCTGGTGTGCTTAAAGCATTATGAAACAAGGCTGTTCATGAAAATTTGTACTTGAATGAAGATTGCACAGAGAATCTTATTACTGGAACATCCTATATTGCAGAGGTTAGCCCTTCAACTTAAGTATGGCAGAGCTTTCTATAGCAAACCCATCATTTACTGTCAGAAGTGTTTGAATTACACACCTTGGGAACAGACATCTGGCAGAACACTTACTCATAAATAGCTTTAGTTTGGAGAGGAGAAGCCTGGGGGGTGACCTCATTCATGTTGATAAAGATGTGCAGGGTGAGTGCCCAGAGGATGGAGCCAGGTTCTGCTTGATGGTGTCCAATGCCAGCACTAGGGGCAGTGGTGGAAACTGGGGCAAAGGAGTTTCCATGGAAATATGAAGAAGAATATATTTTCCCCTGTGAGGGTGATAGAACCCTGGAAAAGGCTGCCGGGGGGGTTGTGGAGTCTCCCTCTCTGGAGATATTCAAGTCCTGCCTGGATGTGTTCCTGTGTGATCTGCTCTAGGTGATCCTGCTCTGGCAGGGTGGGTTGGACCGGATGAGCTTTCAAGGTCCTTTCCAGCACCTAACATTCTGTGATCTGTGAAAAGAGAAGGCTGTTGCTTCAAAGGATGGTGCAGAAGAATCAAGTCCAGCAAGTAGTCATTTTGCACTTCTTCCACACCTAACACCTACACATAGAGAAGTGAGGGATATGGAAACCTCCCCAGCTTTTCATCATTGTCTCAGCACAGGAGTGAGGCTGGTCCCAGCTGCAACTTCAGAGAGCTCTGTACATTTTTCTCCACCCACCAGAATATGAAGGAGTGCAAAGGATGACCCAGACAAGATGAGATAGTGTCACTGCTGATCTGTTTTGAGTTCAGAGAGAAGGTAGGACATAGTAGGTTTATTTCTTTCATAATCCCTTCCATAATAGTCACTTCTGCAAGAGACAGCCTGGCACTGGTGATCCATCTGGTGTTGGAGACACTGATTAAGCTATTGAGCCAGCCTCTGCAGAACATTTCTAGACACTCATTAATTTAACACACTGCAGAGTCTTCCCAATCAACACACATTACTGAAGGCAGGGAGTTATTCTAAACAATCCTCACTTCAGCCAAAAGATAATGCAATTTCACTGGTCAAGAGTGAAATCTATCTCTACCTGAGGGTTCCCTACATTCAGGTTCAAAAAGCCTGTAGGGAAATTAAAATAACTCCAAAACACATCAAACAAACCAACCTCAGAATACACAACAACAACAACAACAAAGGAAGAGGGAGGAAAACACTCAAAAAATTACACATAATATTGCTGAAATATTGCTGAGTGCTGCACTTTGGCCACAACAACCCCATGCAGTGCTACAGGCTGGGGTCAGAGTGGCTGGAGAGCAGCCAGGCAGAGAGGGACCTGGGGGTACTGGTTGATAGTAGGCTGAACATGAGCCAGCAGTGTGCCCAGGTGGCCAAGAAGGCCAATGGCATCCTGGCCTGCATCAGAAACAGTGTTGCCAGCAGGAGCAGGGAAATCATTGTAGCCTGTGCTCAACACTGGTTAGGCCACACCTTGAGTCCTGTGTCCAGCTCTGGGCCCCTCAGTTTAAGAAGAATGTTGAGACTCTTGAACGTGTCCAGAGAAGGGCAATGAGGCTGGGGAGGGGTCTGGAGCACAGCCCTATGAGGAGAGGCTGAGGGAGCTGGGATTGCTTAGCCTGGAGAAGAGGAGGCTCAGGGGAGACCTCATTACTCTCTACAACTACCTGAAAGGTGGTTGTAGCCAGGAAGGGGTTGGTCTCTTCCCTCTAGCAACCAGCACCAGAACAAGAGGACACAGTCTCAAGCTGTGCCAGGGGAGGTTTAGACTGGAGGTGAGGAGAAAGTTCTTCACTGAGAGAGTTGTAGGCCATTGGAATGTGCTGCCCAGGGAGGTGGTGGAGTCACCATCCCTGAAGGTGTTCAAGAGGGGCTTGGACGTGGCACTTGGTGCCATGGTTTAGTAGTCTTGAGGTGTTGGGTGACAGGTTGGACTTGATGATCTTTGAGGTCTTTTCCAACCTTGTTGATTCTATGATTCTACTCTAAAAAAAACCTTTTCTTGCCTGAGGTTGTAAACTGATAAAAGAAAACAACACATGACAGGAAAGTGCTTTACTCTTAGAAGGTTTTAGTTTGAAGACAAGACATGTTTTTGTTTATGTCTTTTTCAGATCCAAGCAGGTGCTCCCTTTTTTATGTTAATGTCAGGAAAAAACTAAACCTGCAGAATTTGGCACAGGAATAACAGAAATGCAGTCAAAGAGAAGATACACTTTAGTTATTGTATCACCTTAAAAGCTGTATTTCTAAACAACCAGGAAGCTCTATTGATGAGTTTGTTTGTATTGTCTTTCACACAGTGAGCCTTCAGCCCTTCTGCTTTACTATTCTTGCTCTCCGAGCCTGAGATGACTAAGACATTCACTGCCTGTATGCCTGTGGGTGTTAACCCAGGGGCTCTGCAGCTTGTCTCATACAATTTGGGTGTTCCAGAGACCATTGTAAAAGTACCTATCCAGGCTGGAAAATAAAGCACAGGAAAGTGAGAGAAAAATAGCACTCATAGATCCATAGAATCAACCAGGTTGGAAAAGACCTCAGAGATCAAGTCCAACCTATTAGCTAATACCTAACACCTCCTGACTAACTAAACCATGGCTCCAAGTGCCACATCCAGTCCTTTTTTGAACACCTCAAGGGATGGTGACTCCAGCACCTCCCTGGGCAGCCCATTCCAATGGGCAATCACTCTCTCTGTGTAGAGCTTCTTCCTCACCTCCAGCCTAAATCTCCCCTGGCACAGCTTGAGACTGTGTCCTCTTGTTCTGGTGCTGGTTGCCTGGCAGAAGAGACGAACTCCCTCCTGGCTACAACCTCCCTTCAGGTAGTTATAGAGAGCAATAAAGTCCCCCCTGAGCCTCCTCTTCTCCAGGCTAAGCAACCCCAGCTCCCTCAACCTCTCCTCACAGGGCTGTGTTCCAAACCCCTCCCCAGCTTTGTTGCCCTTCTCCGGACACCTTCCAGCAAGTCAACCTCCTTCCTAAACTGAGGGGCCCAGAACTGGACACAGGACTCAAGGTATGGCCTAACCAGTGCAGTGTACAGGGGCAGAATGACCTCCCTGCTCCTGCTGGCCACACTGTTCCTGATGCAGGCCAGGCTGCCCAGGGAGGTGGTGGAGTCACCATCCCTGGAGGTGTTCAAGAGGGGATTGGACGTGGCACTTGGTGCCATGGTTTAGTCATGAGGTGTTGGGTGACAGTTTGGACTTGATCATCTTTGAGGTCTTTTCCAACCTTGATGATACTATGATTCTATGATTTTACAAGTAAAAGGCAAGCTGAGGCTTGATTGTTAAGTTCTACTCTCTTCAGTGCGTTCTATAGCAGGAATTACGAATCTTCACTCTCTTGTCTGCTGAACAAAACTGTTGCTGTATCATCTATAGTCTGAAGCTCTGGAAAGGACTATGGGTAATAGCTAATATGTTCTCAGCACCTCTCAGAATTGCATCAGGCTCCTCAGGGGTGAAATGTCCACTTTTTGATGCCTTTGGAAAGAGATGGCTTTTCATTTCAGAGAGAAATTATGAGACTGCATTGGCTTTCAGCCACTCTCACCATGAGCTTTCTACAGACAAATAGATTGTTCTGGAAACTGCTGCAGCACTCTCCCCCCGCTAATCATCTGAAATACTCCAATATTGGTCAGGCTGGCTGAAATCTTTAATTTGGTGCTTTCTGTAGAAAACATTGAGAGTGGCAAAATGCATCTATACTCCTTTCCAAGCACACATTTTCTTTCCTTGTTTACAGTTTGCTGGCCTGTGAACAGCCCAAACATAGAACCATAGAATCATAAAATTGTCAGGGTTGGAAAGACCTCAAGGATCATCCAGTTCCAACATCCCTGCCAGGGGCAGAGACACCTCACACTACAGCAGGTTGCTCACAGCCACATCCAGCCTGGCCTGAAAAACCTCCAGGCATGAGGCTTCCACCACCTCCCTGGGCAACCTGTGCCAGTCTCTCACCACCCTCATGGGGAACAACTTCTTCCTAACATCCAATCTCAATCTACCCATTTCTTGTTTTGCTCCATTCCCCCAGTCCTACAGTCCCTGACACCCTCAAAACTGCCTCCCCAGCTTTTTGCAGCTCCCTTCAGATACTGGAAGGCCACAATTAGGTCTCATATTCTCCAAACTGAACAGCCCCAACTCCTTCATTCTGTCTCCATAGGAGAGCAGCTCCAGCCCTCTGATCATCCTTGTGGCCTTTCTCTGGACACCTTCCAGCACCTCCAGACCCTTCCTGTAATAGAGGCTCCAGAACTGGACACAGTATTCCAGGTGTGGTCTCAGCAGAGTGGAGTAGAGGGGGAGAATCACCTCCCTGGCCCTGCTGGCCACACTTCTCTTGCTGCAGCCCAGGCTCTGGTTGGCTTTCTGGGCTGCAACTGCTCACTGCTGGCTCCTGTTGAGCTTCTCATTTCCCAGCAACCCCAAGGCCTTTTCTTCGGGGCTGCTTTCAAGCCAGTCCCTGCCAAGCCTGTATCAGTGCTTGGCATTTCCCCAACCCAGCTGCAGGACCTTGCACTTGGTCTTGTTGAACCACATGTGGTCAGCTTGGGCCCAGCTCTCCAGCCTGTCTCCAAACAGTTCTGTTGAGCAATGTTCTAGCTCTCCTCTACGATTTCCATGGACTCTCTGCCCTTTCCTAGCTTGGATATGAAGGGACTTTGGAAAATCTGGCAGATTCCTTGACATGCAGCTCGTGTTTTAAATCCTTCATTACAGTCTAAAGGTCCCTGCTGGGGAATGCAATTTCTGATCATTCAAACTCAAGCAAGCCAAGGTGTCTGTTATATTAATAGGGCCTTCCATTGCTTTAAAATCCACAAGAGACAGTATGTGACATCATTTAAGAACAGTGGAGAGGGAATAAGCCAGGGTAGCAACTCCGCTCTGTATAGAGCCCAGTTTCAATCCTGAGTACTGTAGCTTCCTACAGGTTAAAATTCAGTTCCTTAGAGACAAAATTCTTTTTCTTGTCCATTACAAGAAAGCTGGGGAGGGACTTTTTAGGGTGTCAGGGAGTGATAGAAATGGGGGGAATGGAGCAAAACTAGAAATGGGGAGATTCAGATTGGATGTTAGGAAGAAGTTGTTCTCCATGAGGTTGGTGAGAGACTGGCACAGGTTGCCCAGGGAGGTGGTGGAAGCCTCATGCCTGGAGGTTTGGAAGGCCAGGCTGGATGTGGCTGTGAGCAACCTGCTGTAGTGTGAGGTGTCCCTGGCCATAGCAGGGGCGTTGGAGCTGGATGATTCTTGATGTCCCTTCCAACCCTAACAATTCTATGATTGTGTGATCACTGACAGCACCTGCCCAACATAAGCAATGACAAATTCTGGGATGCCTACTTGTGATCAGCATTGATGTTGTGATTATTGTGCAACAGCAGAGTTTGGGTAAATTCCCCAGGCATGAGCAAGAAAAGATTTGGAGGGATTCCTAACTTAGGAGACCTTATTAAGAGGCATCTCCTCCCTCTAAACAAATACTCTTGACAGCAGTAATTATGTCTTTCAATAAGGTAAGTTACACCAGTCAGAGACTGCATTATGGCCATAATGACTGTAATAAAGCAGTGAATAGCATCTGAAATGAGTCACAGTGATGGTGATCATTTGAATTTTCTCTAAATTGTTTAAATATATAGTAGTAGCCAAAAAAAAAAAACAACCAACCCAACCCAAACCAGCAAACACCAAAAAAAAAAAAAATATAAAACCTAACCAACCAAATAAACAATAAAAACCCCACAAAAATCTCAATCCTACACCCAAAAACATGCACAGCAAAGTCCCTAAAGCATCAGCTATTTTCCACTGCACTGGAGACTGTCAGGAATCTCTCTGTGCAATCTTAATTAATTTTGTTTGATTTTATGAACTCCATTTATGACTGTGACCTTTGGGTGGCTTTAAAACTTTCCTTTTAGGGCAGAAAGAGGCAGTGTCTTTGAATCTGAAATGGGAAGATCAAAGGCTGTCATCAAAGAGACAGGCTCTTCAGGAAGAACAAAAACGAGACGAATCAGCAGCCACATCAGAGGGCTGAGTTGAGCCAGTGAAGGACTGGAAAGACATCGCAGGATCACAGAATCCCCAGGCTTGGAAGAGACCTCAAAGATCATCAAGTCCAACCTGTCACCAAACAGTTCATGACTACTAAACCATGGCACCAAGTGTCACGTCCAATCCCCTCTTGAACACCTCCAGGGTTGGGGACTCCACCACCTCCCTGGGCAGCACATTCCAATGGCCTACAACTCTCTCAGTGAAGAACTTTCTCCTCACCTCCAGCCTAAACTTCCCCTGGCACAGCTTGAGACTGTGTCCTCTTGTTCTGGTGCTGGCTGCCTGGGAGAAGAGACCAACTCCCTCCTGGCTACGACCACATTTCAGGTAGCTGTAGACAGCAATGAGGTCACCCCTGAGCCTCCTCTTCTCCAGGCTGAACAACCCCAACTCCCTCAGCCTCTCCTCACAGGGCTGTGCTCCAAACCCCTCCTCAGCTTTATTGCCCTTCTCTGGACACCTTCCAGCATCTCAACATCTTTTCTAAACTGAGGGGCCCAGAACTGGACACAGGACTCAAGATGTGGCCTAACCAGTGCTGAGTACAGGGCACAATGACTTGCCTGGTGGCCATGTTATTCTTGATGCAGGCTAGGATGCCATTGGCCTTCTTGGCCACCTGGGCACACTGCTGGCTCATGTTTAGGTGGCTGTCAATCAGTACCCCCAGGTCCCTCTCTGTTTGGCAGCTCTCCAGCCACTCTGACCCCAGCCTGTAGCTCTGCATTGGGTTGTTGTGGCCAAAGTGCAGCACCTCGCACTTGGGCTTGTTGAATGCCATCCTGTTGGACTCTGCCCATCTGTCCAGTTGGTCGAGGTCACTCTGCAGAGCCCTTCTACCCTCTAACTGACTATCATCTGCTCCCAACTTGGTGTTATCTACAACTTTAGTGATGATGAACTCAATCCCCTCATCCAGATCATCAGTGAAGATATTGAAGAGGATGTGTCCCAGCACTGATCCCTGGGGGACGCCACTAGTGCCTGGCCACCAGCTGGATGTGGCACCATTCACCACCACTCTCTGGGCTCAGCCCTCCAGCCAGTTCCTAACCCAGTGCAGAGTGCTGCTGTCCAATACCCGAGCTGACAGCTCTCTCCCTAAGGATGCTGAGAGACATCCCAGCAATGGTGATGATACAAGAAGGAGGAGATTGCTGGCAGGTATTGGGTGGGGTTTTCTTCTACACATCTGCAAATCTCCTCAGTTGTCTGCAAGCAAAGCAGTTGCAAGTCTAAGAAGGGCTTTAACAAAGCAGACTGATTTAAACCTGTCATGACATGAGACTGGTTGCCCCTTAAGAAAGCCACAGAGTTGAGTCCTTCAGAAGGACCAGAAAGGTTCAGGAGGTGGATCCAGGAAATTGTAATTTTTGTCATTCAGGCCTTCTATACCTCTGTAAGTTGGCTGCAAGGCCAACTCACTCTCTTTGGAACATGTCCAGAGAAGGGCAACAATGTTGGTGAGGGGTTTGGAGCACAGCCCTATGAGGTGAGGCTGAGGGAGCTGGGGTTGCTTAGCCTGGAGAAGAGGAGGCTCAGGGGAGACCTTCTTGCTCTCTACAACTCCCTGAAAGGAAGCTGTAGCCAGGCGGGGATTGGTCTCTTTTCCCAGGCAGCCAGCACCAGAACAAGAGGACACAGTCTCAAGCTGCACCAGGGGAAGTTTAGGCTGGAGGCTAGGAAGAAATTATTCATAGAGAGTGAGATTGGCCATTGGAATGGGCTGTCCAGGGAGGTGGTGGAGTCACCATCACTGGAGGCGTTTAGGAGAAGACTTGATGGGGTGCTTGGTTGCATGGTTTAGTTGATTAAATAGTGTTGGAGGATAGGTTGGACTCAATGATCTTGAAGGTATCTTCAAACCTGGTCTATTCTATTCTATTCTATTCTATTCTATTCTATTCTATTCTATTCTATTCTATTCTATTCTATTCTATTCTATTCTATTCTATTCTATTCTATTCTATTCTATTCTATTCTGTCTTTCCTCCCTTTCTCCTCCCTGGATGCAGTGAGCTCCCTTATCTGGGGTGGGGGCAGGATGGTTCCAGTCTTACCTGCAGCCTTCAAGGCCAAACTAATTTTTGCTGTGCAATCTCGGCCTATTTAGATCTAATGTCAGGGACCAAGGGGAGGCAGTTCCATGCCTGGCCAGCCTGAATCCAGCCCAGCAATGAGGGGAAAGAGCAAGCCCTGGAGCAGATGTTAAACCCCAGGTGGGAAGGAAAGGAGCACTGAGGTTTGTGGTTTAGTCTGTTTGGGGGATGGTTCTTGGGGAGTTTTCATGTAACCTGTTCATGTATTAGGTGTTAAGGATTCATGTGTTCTGTATTTTCCCTGGGTATTTTTGAACAGGATTTCTGTATTTCTCTCCAATCCAATGATAGCCTCTTCATTTTACTTCCTCTGGGAGTGAAAGTATTTCTGTCCTCTCTTTAAAGCAAGACAACACCTTTCATTTGGTCAAAGAATTAAATCAAGAACCCTACTCCAGTAAGCTCGGAGCAGTGCATGCAAGGACTTTGCAGTTATTCTGCAGTGCTGTCCAGCCCAGTGCTAATATGGAGAGCCAGGGAAGCAGTCTATAGCCTTCCATAAAGGGGTTGCTGGAACGCAGCACTATTTTTCCCCTTAGAAGTGTGCCTCATTGTCCTGAATGGACAAAAAAGCCTCAGAATTGCTCTGAATCAGACAATGAGGCAGAAGTTAGTAGATCTGGTTCTTTAGGCTTGCCTGAACATGTTTCAGAGCCATGTGGGCATGCTTTTGGCCACATTTGGAAAGGCGGCTTTCTATAGGTTGCAATACCAGGGTTTTATCCCTAGATCTGTGTTGCTACTGGCCATTATTGCCTCGGGAAATCTATAAGTATCAGCCCAAAGAGCCAGAGCCTGGTTTTGCAATTGTCCACGCTCTGGAAGGAACCAGGAGCTTCGCTTGGAAGCTGAACGGTGTTTCAGTTTATCCAGACAAGACAGCAAGGACCCCTCGCTGTTTTCAGCGTTGTAAAGCCCAGAGGACAGACACGCGTCTTGCCGGGCCAAGAGGTGAAACCCCAGACCAGCTGAGTCCCCGGGACAGTTTCGTTTGACTAGAGAAAGGAGCGAGCGCTGCTACAAAAGGACTACAGCCAAGAAACCTCCTCTCTCCAAAGCTTTCAGCTGCAAACCCTTTGGGAACAAATCCTGCCTCAGCAATAAGCTGCAGACACCAACAGAAAGTGAAACGGTGCTCCTGCAGCTTCCACGTGGTTGGGGCCATTTTGGTTTGTCTAGATCTTAACGTGTGCCACGAGGTATCAGGATTAGTGAGTAATTACAATAGCTGATTTTTATAAGCATCTATTGAAGGTCTGTTGCCTCAGGGAATTCTAGAGTTCCCCCACCCCGTTATTGGCAATCGCCAGCTTCAGTGCTGAGGTTGCTTTTCTTTATAGTTTAAAGTGCTATTTGTTGTTGCTGGATTTTTGTACATATTGTCTAAATTGTTACTCCAGTTCTGGAGCCCCTATTACAGGAAGGATCTGGAGGTGCTGGAAGGTGTCCAGAAAAGGGCCACGAGGATGATCAGAGGGCTGGAGCACCTCTCCTGTGAGGACAGACTGAGAAAGTTGGGGCTGTTCAGTCTGGAGAAGAGAAGGCTCGAAGGAGACCTTCTTGTGGCCTTCCAGTATCTGAAGGGGGCTACAAGAAAGATGGGGAGGGACTTTTGAGGGTGTCAGGGAGTGATAGTACTGGGGGGAATGGAGCAAAACTAGAAATGGGTAGATTCAGATTGGATGTTAGGAAGATGTTCTTCCCCATGAGGGTGGTGAGAGACTGGAAGAGGTTGCCCAGGGAGGTGTTGGAAGCCTCATCCCTGGAGATTTTTAAGCCCAGGCTGATTATGTCTGTGAGCAACCTGCTGTAGTGTGAGGTGTCCCTGCCCATGACAGGGGTTTGGAACTGACTGATCCTTGAGATCCCTTCCAACCCTAACAATTCTATGATTCAGTTCTCTGATTCTATGGTTCTGCTCTTACATGGAATTCACAATGCTCCAGCTGTCCTTTGGCAAAACAAGGTCATATTCCATACCTGCACTGCTTCTTTTCAGCGTGCTGTTTGCTATCAGTAAGAAAAATATGCTTTCCTTTCTATCAAAAGGTAATCAGTAGATGACCATCACTTTCAATTTTTATTGGCCTGGACTCAGAAAAGATTCCAAATTCTGACTGCTCTCCCTTCTCTTCTGCTCTTTCTATTTCATCTTCTGTTTGTTGGGTTTTTTTCTCTCTCTTTTCCTATCTTTCTTTCTTCCCCCTCCCCCCACAAAAAAAAACCTATGCATTTAATCCCCTCCTCCTGTCCAGTTTTAATTAAAGCCATTCATTTCAACACCAAACCCAAAAGCAGGTGAAATCCAACAGTCACTCTTGTTTCCACCATTTCCTAAAAGCTCACAGCTTAGCTGCCTTACCAAGAGTTAAACAAAGCTCCATTCATGCAAGTTTGAGGGGCACAAAATCCCCTTTAAATCTAAGGAGTGAATTTCTGCTGAGCTGTATCGAGAGCTGACATCAAATGAAGGTGGGAAAAGAGTTTCCTGGGAGAGTTCAGAGCTTATTATTTAGTCCTTGTTCAGAGTCCTGTTTGAGAGAGACTGAAATCCTCTCTTTCTTTTATCTGTGTCATTATACTTATGTTCTGCTCCCCAGCTCTTGCCTCTTGCCCACCTTCTTCCCTGCTCTCCTACCTTTCTGCCTACCTCTTCTCTTTGCCTATCTCTGTCATCAGTCCTGTGGATGACTCCCATTCCCTTTTGCCACTGAGCAGAAAATTACTCATTCTCCCCGCCCTGATCCCTCCCCCTCTTCAAGTAACTTTCCACTCTCTTGTTTTCATTCGCTTCCAGATGTTCTTCTTTCAAATTATTAGTTCACAGTTCTAGCTCTCACCATTGTCCTCTGCTTTGGCCTCTCTGCACATCTCCTTCCCTCAGCTCATCACCACTCTGTGTTTTGGTCCAACCACTTCCCACTGATAAGAAAAAAAAAAAGAGATGTTTTCTGGCATGGTTTGGAGCTTTTTGGGGGGCCATCAGGTGAAAAATGCTTATTGGGCAAGGAGGTGGAGTGTCAGGCCCAGGCCATTGACAGGAACACGTCAGGAACTTGTGAGAATTTCCCTACCAAATTTATAAGTGACTGCTGAACAGAAAATGTGAAGCCTGGGCCAGCTGCAGCTGATCTTTGCAAAAAATAGCAGGAGACTCTATCCTTCCAGACAACAAAAAACCTTTACAATTCTCAGCTCCAAGGCTTGGAAGCAAAACAAATTCTCAGTGAAACAGCAGTTAGCATTTTAGGTTTTGTTAACATGGGAAAAATGATTCACTAGAATCATAGAATTGTTAGGGTTGGAAGGGACCTCAAGGATCAGCCAGTTCCAACATCCCTGGCATGGGCAGGGACACCTCAAACTAGAGCAGGTTGCTCAGAGCCACATCTAGCCTGGCCTTCAAAACCTCCAGGGGTGAGGCTTCCACCACCTCCCTGGGCAACCTGTGCCAGTCTCTCACCACCCTCATGGGGAAGAACTTCTTCCTAACATCCAATCTCAATCTACCCATTTCTAGTTTTGCTCAATTCCCCCCAGAACTATCACTCCCTGACACCCTCAAAAGTCCCTCCCCAGCTTTCATGTAGGCACCCTTCAGACACTAGAAGACCACAAGAAGGTCTCCTCAGAGCCTTCCCTTCTCCAGACTGAACAGCCCCAACTCCCTCAGTCTGTCCTCATAGCAGAGCAGCTCCAGCACTCTGCTCATCCTCGTGGTCATTTTTTGGACACCTTCCAGCACCTCCAGATCCTTCCTGGAACAGAGGCTCCAGAACTGGAGGCAGTACTCCAGGTGGGGTCTCACCAGAGTGGAGTAGAGGGGGAGAATCACCTTCCTCACTCTGTTGGCCACACTTCTCTTGCTGCAGCCCAGGCTCTGGTTGGCTTTCTGGGCTACAAGTGCTCACTGCTGGCTCCACCAGCACTCCCACAGCCTTTTTTTCAGAGCTGCTTTCAAGCCAGTCCCTGCCCAGCCTATATTGGTGATTGGGATTGCCTCAACCCAGCTGCAGGACCTTGCACTTGGTCTTGTTGAACCTCGTGAGTCTGGCTTGGGCCCAGCTCTGCAGCCTGTCCAGGTCTCTCTGGATGGATCCCTTCCCTCCAGCTGTCAGCTGCACTACACAGCTTGGTGTCATCAGCAGTCCTGCTGAGGGTGCCCTCACTGTCACTTTATACATCACCAAGAAAGATATTAAACAAGACTCTTCTCGAAATACCTTAAGCTTTCACAAACAAACAAGTTATGCACCTAAGCAGGCAAAACACTTCTCAGACCTATTCAAGTTGCTAAATGTTATAGGCAGTTTATAGCAGCATCTCACAGTCCATCATGCCTGGTCTCCCTAACCCACTAGGTGCAGCTGTTCCAAGTGATGGTTGCCTGGTGCAGGAGGGAGTTAAACGGAGTCCTTATAAATGTAGTGCAATATTTCCAATGTGCTTTCTGAAAGCACAAGTTCTCACTGGGCCTGGGTTGCACATCTCACCACTTTGTGTTCTCATTGTGTCAAATCCTTCAAGTGAAGTGACATTACACAGCCTGCACTAAACAGTGCTGGTGATTCACTAAACTGCAGTCTTCCTTTTGAGTCTGTACTGAGCCAGTGCTCTCATAGGGGTATATTAAAGAGCACCCTGACGATGCAGGTCTAATCCTTTGATGGAGCCTACTGTAGGGATGTGACCTCTTTTTGATCATTTAACACTCATGCCAATCTTCCTGAAAGCCACAGTTTGCCTCTTAACCTGGATATCTTGGAGTAATTCCAGCTCAGGAACAACATTCCCCATCCCTGGAGGTTTTTCAGGCCAAGCTGGATGTCGCGCTGAGCACCCTAATCTAGTGTGAGGGGATCCCTGCCCATGGCAGGGGGGTTGGAATGAGATGATCCTTGAGATCCCTTCCAACCCTAACAATTCTATGATTCTTTATTAGAATAACCTTTATTAGAATAAACCAAACCAGGTTGGAAGAGACCTCCAAGATCATCGTGTCCAACCCATCAACCCATCCAACCCACCCAAACAGCTAACCCATGGCACCAAGCACCCCGTCAAGTCTCCTTCTGAACACCTTCAATGACGGCGACTCCACCACCTCCCCGGGCAACCCGTTCCATAGCGCAATCACTCTTTCTGTATAGAACTTCTTCCTAACATCCAACCTGAACCTCCCCTGGCGCAGCTTGAGACTGTGTCCTCTTGTTCTGGTACTGGGTGCCTGGGAGAAGAGACCATCATCAGCCTGTCTACAACCTCCCTTCAGGTAGTTGTAGAGAGTGATAAGGTCACCCCTAAGTCTCCTCTTCTCCAGGCTAAGCAGCCCCAGCTCCCTCAGCCTCTCCTCATAGGGCTTGTGTTCCAAACCCCTCACCAACTTTGTTGCTCTTCTCTGGACTCGTTCCAGCAAGTCAACATCCTTCCTAAACTGAGGGGCCCAGAACTGGACACAGTACTCGAGGTGTGGCCTAACCAGTGCAGTGTACAGGGGCAGAATGACCTCCCTGCTCCTGCTGGCCACACTGTTCTTGATGCAGGCCAGGATGCCATTGGCCCTCTTGGCTGCCTGGGCACACTGCAGGCTCATGTTAAGCCTACCATCAACCAGCACCCCCAGATCCCTCTCTGCCTGGCTGCTCTCTAGCCACTCTGACCCCAGCCTGTAGCACTGCATGGGGTTGTTGTGGCCAATGTGCAGAACCCGGCATTTGGATGTGTTAAATCTCATGCCGTTGGATTCTGCCCATCTGTCCAGCCTGTCAAGGTCTCTCTGCAGAGCCTCTCTACCCTCCAGCAGATCAACTCTTGCCCCCAGCTTGGTGTCGTCAGCAAATTTACTGATGATGGACTCAATGCCCTCATCCAGATCATCAATAAAGATGTTAAAGAGCACAGGGCCCAGCACTGATCCTTGGGGCACACCACTAGTGACTGGTTGCCAGCTGGATGTGGCACCATTCACCACCACTCTCTGGGCTCGGCCCTCCAGCCAGTTCCTAACCCATCGCAGTGTGCTCCCGTCCAAGCCATGGGCTGACAGCTTGGCCAGCAGTTTGCTATGGGGGACGGTGTCAAAGGCCTTGCTGAGGTCCAGGTAGACTACATCAACAGGCCTCCCCACATCCACCAGGCGGGTCACCTGATCATAGAAGGAGATCAGGTTGGTCAGGCAGGACCTGCCCTTCCTAAATCCATGCTGGCTAGGCCTGATCCCTTGGCCATCCTGTAAGTGTTGTGTTATTGAACTCAGGATGACCTGTTCCATGATCTTGCCTGGCACTGAGGTCAGGCTGACAGGCCTGTAATTCCCTGGCTCATCCAACCGGCCCTTCTTATGGATGGGCACCACGTTGGCCAGCTTCCAGTCCTCTGGGACCTCGCCAGTGAGCCAGGACTGCTGGAAAATTATGGAGAGTGGCTTGGCCAGCTCATCTGCCAGCTCTCTCAGCACCCTAGGATGAATCCCATCTGGTCCCATGGACTTGTGGGGATCCAAGCTGCTAAGGAGAGTTCCAACTACCGCCTCATGGAACATAGGGAAACTGTGCAGCTCCCTGGCTCCTTCTGCTAGCTCTGCAGACCAGCTGTCAGGAAGACGTTCTGCCCTTCTAGTAAAAATTGAGGCAAAGAAGGTGTTAAGTATCTCTGCCTTTTCCTTATCCTTGGTTACAATGTTCCCCTCCGTATCCACCAAGGAGTGGAGGTTTTCCTTCCCCTTCCTCTTACTATTAATGTATTTATAGAAGGACTTTTTGTTGTCCTTCACAGTAGAGGCCAGTTTAAGTTCCAAGTGTGCTTTTGCCTCCCTAATTCTCTTCCTACAAGACCTAGCAACATCCTTAAACATTCTGTGGGTTGCCTCCCCTCGCTTCCAAAGGTGATACACCCTCTTTTTTTCCCTCAGTTCCATTAAAAGTTCATGAACCATCCAGGCTGGCCGTCTGCCCCGGCGGCTCATCTTCTGGCACATTGGCACAGCCTGTCCCTGAGCCTTCAACAATTCTTCATTGAAGTAGGTCCAGCTCTCCTGGACCCCTTTGTTTTTAAGGACTTTATCCCAAGGAACCCTCTGAATTAGTTCCTTGAGTAACCCAAAGTCCGCCCTCCGGAAGTCCAGAGTGGAGGTCTTCTTGCCGCCCCTCTTGGCTTGACCAAAAACCGAGAATTCAATTATCTCGTGGTCACTGGACCCCAAACACCCTCCAACCACCACATCACCCACCAGTCCTTCCCTGTTGGTGAAGAGGAGGTCAAGCATAGCCTTGCCCCTGGTAGGCTCTCGCAGCACCTGGGATAAGAAGCTGTCCTCCATGCATTCTAAAAACCTTCTAGACTGTCTCCTCTCTGCCGTGTTGAGTTCCCAGCAGATGTCAGGCAGGTTGAAGTCACCCATGAGAACAAGGTCCGGAGATCTTGAGACAGCCCTAAGCTGCCTATAGAATGCTTCGTCAACATCTTCCTCCTGGTTGGGTGGTCTATAACAGACTCCAACCAGGGTGTCTGCCCTGCTGGTCTTCCCTCTAATTCTTATCCACTTGTCCACTTCTAATTCTTATCCACTTGTGCTGCAAACTGGAGTTCCCAGATGGTGCTCGATGATGGACACCAAAATACTTTTGGAAATGCTTATTGTTGATGCAAACTTTAAGCAGGGGTTGTCTGCTATGCCAGAGGCTGTCACTCCTGGGGATTCCACCCTTCACCTGACTGGATGTGAGGAAGAAGCTCTTCACCATGAGAGTGGTGAAGCCCTGGAATGGGTTGTCCATGGAGGTGGTTGAGGCCCCATCCCTGGAGGTGTTTAAGACCAGGCTGGATGAGGCTCTGGCCAGCCTGATCTAGTGTGGGGTGTCCCTGCTCATGGCAGGGGGGTTGGAACTAGATGATCCTTGAGATCCCTTCCAACCCTGACTGATACTATGATTCTATGTACTCAGGATGTACCTGTTCTCTCTGTCTTAGGGCTGTTATGAAAAGTAACTACTTCAGTCATTGTGAGGGCACTGCAGATATTTATGTAAGAGCTGCTTTAGAAGTGTTAAGTATTACGGTGTTACTTGCAATGCATTTGTCTCCCCACCCCTCCCTGTGCACCCCAATGTTATTTCCCACCCCCCTTATTTGTTTCTTCTTCTGCAGAGCATCTACTTGGTTTAAAAATACAGCTCACAGGCACCTAGGAAGGAATCCTTTACCAAGGGGTGGGAAAAGAGGGTGCAAAAATATTTTCATCTGTGAGCTGGGGGTATAAACTCGTCGTCATTCGACTAGCTAGAAAGCAGCACTAAAAGTAGCTTCTTGCATTTCCTATTTTTGAAGGCAAATGAAAATAACTGCAAATCGTATTTATAAGATGATGTGGGAAAATTCCTCTTTGGAAAAGGGGAAAAAAATCATAAATAAAAAGGAAATAAATAAAGAGAAGAGAGCTTGCTAGAAGCTTGACAGGAGGTGAATGAGTCATCTATAATCACCCATCACATCTTCTGAGCAGTTCTTTGTCAGGTGTATATGTTTAATTTCCTGCTGGGTTTTTAATTCCCTGCTGGGTTTTCAATTCTGCCAGATAACACTGGGGGAGGGGGAGGGGAGAGAAAAGATGTTTGAGTCATGAATTTTTTTTTTGTTGTCCTCCCTTCACTCCTCCTTCTCTAAAACTGTAATTTGGATGGATGAGATTTGGATCTGTTACAGTGCTAAACGGGGAGAGGCAGCTAACATTTGCAGCCATACTATTTACAGAACTTCTACTTTTTCTCTACTTGAATTCTAACAAATTTTCCTTTCCTTTCCTTTCCTTTCCTTTCCTTTCCTTTCCTTTCCTTTCCTTTCCTTTCCTTTCCTTTCCTTTCCTTTCCTTTCCTTTCCTTTCCTTTCCTTTCCTTTCCTTTCCTTTCCTTTCCTTGCCTTGCCTTTCCTTGCCTTTCCTTGCCTTGCCTTTCCTTGCCTTTCCTTGCCTTTCCTTTCCTTGCCTTGCCTTGCCTTGCCTTGCCTTTCCTTTCCTTGCCTTGCCTTTCCTTGCCTTTCCTTGCCTTGCCTTTCCTTGCCTTTCCTTGCCTTGCCTTTCCTTGCCTTTCCTTTCCTTGCCTTGCCTTGCCTTTCCTTTCCTTGCCTTGCCTTGCCTTGCCTTGCCTTGCCTTCCCTTCCCTTGCTTTGCCTTGCCTTCCCTTCCCTTCCCTTCCCAAACCTTCCCTTTCCTAACCTTCCCTTCCCTTCCCAAACCTTCCCAAACCTTCCCAAACCTTCCCTTCCCTTCCCAAACCTTCCCTTCCCAAACCTTCCCAATCCTTCCCTTCCCTCTTGCCTTGCCACCCCTTGCCTTGCCCCTTGCCTTCCCTTTCCTTTCCCCTTGCCTTTCCTTTCCTCTGCTGTCCTAAAACAGCAATGTAACAAAGTCTTCTGTATCCGTGCCCAACCAGCCAGGGGCTTCTGTCTATTTTGAAGCTCTGAATCACAGTGCAGGGAACAACTGCAAATGCTTTTGCAACTGCAGAATGCTAAATGCTTCTCCAGTTGCTGGAAAGGCCTGGTAGAGATGCCAGTTTGGAGGGACTCTGATGAAAGCCTCTCCACAACAACTAACTGGGGGAAAATAAGGAAAGGTGAAGTGCCTCCCTTCCTCACACTGAAGTCTAATGTCTTTGTTGAAGTGTCAGGCACCTCGTAGATATTTTCCATCTTTTACTTCAGAGTGACAACCTGTCTAGCAAAAAAGTCCTAATTCAGGTGTTTGTGCTGCTAATAAACATTCCAATGATCCTGCAAAGATTTAGACTTTCCTCAGCTGTCAGAAATGATTGACACAAGAATGATCAGGGGGTTGGAGCAGCTCTGCTGCAAGGACAGCCTGAGGGAGCTGGGGGTGTTCAGCCTGGAGAAGAGGAGGCTCTGGAGAGACCTAAGAGCAGCCTGCCAGCACCTGAAGGGGGTACAGGAAGGATGGAGAGTGACTGTTTGCAAAGGCCTGCAGGGACAGGACCAGGGGCAATGGCTTCAAAGTAGAGAAGGGCACATTTAGATTGGATGCTAGGAACAAGTTCTTTCCTATGAGGATGGTGGAACAGTGGAACAGTTTTCCCAGGGAGGTGGTTGAGGCTCCTCCTCTGGAGATATTCGAGGTGAGGCTGGATGAGGCTCTGGGCAGCCTGATCTAGTTGAGGATGTCCCTGCTGACTGCAGGGAGATCAGACTGGATAAGCTTTGGAGGTCACTTCTGGCCCAGAACACTCTATGATTCTATGACTGTATGAAGATTTGACCTTTTGACCACTCAGACCTGGACCATTGATGGCTGAGGTTTTCCACATTCCCTATCTGAACATCCAGGAGTCAGCCTGCAGTTACTGGGGCACCCTTGAAGAAAAACCATTTTCCTTGTAACCACCTTTTCAATAACTTGAGTTATTATCTACAGATGGAGGTATTTCTGAAATGCTTTGTGCCCTTAAATTAAGTTTTATAGCTGCAAAAGAAATGCCTGGAATCTGGATCTCTCTCTTTTACACAATGGACATAAGGGAAAACACACAGCAGCCTTCATGGATTTAAATCACTCTTCTGAAGCATGCAACTGCACTCTACCTGAAAAGGAGTCTCTCCAGAACATTAGGTTGTGTAATCCTCTGGTAAATGCTAAGTACTCTGTTACTTTTCACAAGCAGAAAGTTATGCTTTCACCTTCTCAACACTGCCCTCTAAGAAATGTGGTTTTCAGAAGAGTAAAATGGAGACTACTTCACAGAATCATAGAGTTGTCAGGGTTGGAAGGGACCTCAAGGGTCATCCAGTTCCAGCCTGCTGCCATGGGCAAGAAAACCTCACACTACGTCAGGTTGCTCACAGCCACATCCAGCCTGGCCTGAAAAACCTCCAGGCATGAGGCTTCCACCACCTCCCTGGGCAACCTGTGCCAGTCTCTCACCACCCTCATGGAGAACAACTTCTTCCTAACATCCAATCTGACTCTATCCATTTCTAGTTTTGCTCAATTCCCCCCAGAACTATCACTCCCTGACACCCTCAAAAGACCCTCCCCAGCTTTCTTGTAGCCTCCTTCAGATACTGAAAGGCCACAAGAAGGTCTCCTCAGAGGCTTCTCTTCTCCAGACTGAACAGCCCCAACTCTTTTAGTCTGTTCTCATAGCAGAGGAGCTCCAGCACTCTGATCATTCTCATGGCCCTTCTCTGGACACCTTCCAGCACCTCCAGATCCTTCCTGGAACAGAGGCTCCAGAACTGGATGCAGTACTGCAGGTGGGGTCTCACCAGAATGGAGTAGAGGTGGAGAATCATCTCCCTCACCCTGCTGGCCACACTTCTCTTGCTGCAGCCCAGGCTCTGGTTGGCTCTCTGGGCTGCAAGTGCTCACTGCTGGCTCATGTTGAGCTTCTCCTCCACCAGCACCTGCAAGGCCTTTTCTTCAGGGTTGTTCTCAAGCCAGTCCCTGCCCAGCCTATATTGGTGCTTGGGATTGCCCTGACCCAGCTGCAGGACCTTGCACTTGGCCTTGTTGCATCTCATGTGTTTGTCCTGGGCCCAGCTCTGCAGACTGTCAAGGTGCCTCTGGATGGATCCCTTCCTTCCAGCTGTAAGCTGCACCACACAGCTTGATGCTGAGGGTGCCTCAATGCCACTGTCCTTGTTGCCAACAACGATGTTAACTAAGCCTGGTCCCAGTACTGATCCCTGAGGGACTCCACTTGCCACTGGGCTCTACTTGGACATGGACCCATTGACAGCCACCCTTTGGGTGCAGCCATCAAACCAGATCTTCATCCACTGATTCCAAGTCTCTGTATTTCAAGTCTCTATGAAAACATACAGAGAGAATGGGGGGCAAAAAAAATATTCAAATCAATATGAGCATCTTTGGTATCTGAAATGAGTTGCTTCATTACAATCATTAAGCACCTCACCTGTGCCTTTTCACTTCTTTTTGTCCTTTTTCCTGTGGGAATAACATACAGTCTTGGGGTTGTTGTTTGTTTGGGGGTGTTTTGTTTTAGAATGGAATGGAATGGAATGGAATGGAATGGAATGGAATGGAATGGAATGGAATAGAATAGAATAGAATAGAATAGAATAGAATAGAATAGAATAGAATAGAATAGAATAGAATAGAATAGAATAGAATAGAATAGAATAGAATAGAATAGAATAGAATAGACCAAACCAGGCTGGAAAAGACCTTTGAGATCATCGAGTCCAACCTATCACGCAACACCACCTAATCACCTAAACCATGGCACCAAGTGCCACATCCAGTCTCTTCCTAAACATCTCCAGTGATGGTGACTCCACCAACTCCCTGGGCAGCACATTCCAATGGCCAGTCTCTCTTTCTATGAAGAATTTCATCCTAACATCCAGCCCAAACCTCCCCTGGTGCAGCTTGAGACTGTGTCCTCTTGTTCTGGTGCTGGGTGCCTGGGAGAAGAGACCAACCCCCACCTGGCTACAACATCCCTTCAGGGAGTTGTAGACAGCAATGTGGTCTCCCCTGAGTCTCCTCCTCTCCAGGCTAAGCAACCCCAGCTCCCTTAGCTTCTCCTCAAAGGGCTGTGCTCCAAACCCCTCCCCACCTTTGTTGCCCTTCTCTGGTCACTCAAGATCTTGTTTTGTTCAACATTTTGTTTTGTTTTGCTTCATTTTGGTGGGGGATTTTTCATGTTTGGGGGCTTTGGTTTGTTGTTTAATTTTATCTTGTGGCCTTGAGTGAGTTTGGTTGGTTGCTTGGTTTTGTGCATGTGCGTGGCGGGGGGTGTGTTATATTTGTTTTTCTTTGGGGTTTTTGGTTGGTTGTGGGGGTTTTTTTGGCTTTTATTTTTGGGTCAGCTCTTTAGAATGAGAAAATGAGGAAAAATGTCACAGTGGTTGCTCTCCTTTTTTAAATTAAATTCTCCCACATCAAGTGCTGCCTGCTCAGTCAGGTTGTTAGGGAGAGTGCATTGTTTACATTCCAGGAAAACTAAATCATGACAGCTCCCTGCTAAAGGAGATGCACAGAGTGGACAGAAACAGTATGCATGATGGGATTCTATGAAGCTGGCTGAGGGGAAGTGATTTTGAGGTCTTCCTGAATATATCAGCACTATGCCAACAGTTGGATTCAATGATCTCAAAGGTCTTTTCCAACCTGGTTAGAGTATCACAGAATCACAGTATCACCAAGGTTGGAAGAGACCTCAAAGATCATCAAGTCCAACCTGTCACCACAGACCTCATGACTAAACCATGGCACCAAGTGCCACGTCCAATCTCCTCTTGAACACCTCCAGGGATAGGGACTCCACCACCTCCCTGCGCAGCACATTCCAATGGCAAATGACTCTCTCAGTGAAGAACTTTCTCCTCACCTAAACTTCCCCTGGCACAGATTGAGACTATGTCCTCTTGTTCTGGTGCTGGTTGCTAGAGAGAAGAGACCAACCCCTTCCTGGCTACAACCTTCCTTCAGGGAGTTGTAGAGAGCAATGAGGTCTCCCCTGAGCCTCCTCTTCTCCTGGCTAAACAATCCCAGCTCCCTCAGTCTCTCCTCATAGGGCTGTGCTCAAGGCCTCTCCCCAGCGTCGTTCCCCTTCTCTGGACACATTCAAGTGTCTCAATGTCCTTCTTAAACTGAGGGGCCCAGAACTGGACACAGGACTCAAGGTGTGACCTAACCAGCGCTGAGTACAGGGCAGAATGACCTCCCTGCTCCTGCTGGCCACACTGTTCTTGATGCAGGTGAGGATGCCACTGGCCTTCTTGGCCACCTCGGCACAAATTCTGGTCTATTCTATTCTATTCTATTCTATTCTATTCTATTCTATTCTATTCTATTCTATTCTATTGTTTTTCCAGTGGTTATCTATGTCCTTTAGTGACCTTCTCAATCCTGATTAAGGAGGCCAAGAACTCCATCTTGTTCAGCATGCTGCCTGACTGAAGCAGGGCAGGGCAGTAGGAGAAATTTGCTGAGGAGCAACTCGAGGTTTTTCTGCTAAAGAAACAGAAGACTGTGTACAGCCTGGGAGGAAAGGCAGGGAAACCCAAACCAGCCATTCAGTGAGAGAGCAGCTTCCCTGGGACAAGGCTGTGGGGAGTAATTAAAGCTGGTATCTCTCCTACTCCAATATTACAATGCAGAAAAAGCCTTATTGAGTGCAGTAAACTGCAACCATTTCATGTGTAGAAACCACAATCATTGCCTTGATTTACTTTCTCTTTCTTCTTTCCTTAAAGAGAGCAAACGACCATTGGCAGAGGGATTCAGAAAAGAAGGATGTGATTCAGGGTTATTTGTTCCTCTCAGCACACTGAGCAGATTGATAGCCTCTAAGTTTATTAGCTAATGTTACCAACAGCAATGCAAGCTCAATTCCAGTCCCCTTTATTTCAGTCCAGTTACTGGGTGATGATGGCCCCAAACTTTCCTGTTCCCAAACCTTCCTGTTCCCAAACCCACCTGCACAACCTCCACCCCTGCCAAGGGTTACAAAATGTTTGATTCTGCATCTGTGACCCTCTATGTAATGAAGAAGGTCATTGTAATGCTAGGACATCTGCAGCAAGCCATATGGTGGGCTAGAAACTGTGTGAACACCACTCGAAATCTGTTGCAGAGAGATGCTGGTGCCACATGCCCTCTGGTATCTTCAGGCAATCTTATTTATTTAAAAGCATAAGCACTGGGAGTGGGAGAAAAAAAAATAACCTGGGGCAGTTAAAATCATTTAAATACTTAACCAGAAATATTTGCTGCTGTGTCTGAAAATCATCTCAGGGCCATTGCTCTCCTACATGCCCTCACCTTTGGCTTAGGCTGCACATTGCATGTGCTGCAATCCATCATAGGACCAGTGAAGCTAGGAGCTCTCACAAATAATGAATTAATGAGGCTAATTAGGGAACTGTGGGTCATTTCCATTCCATTTGCATGATTTAAGACTGCAGCATTG